>NC_073260.2:10295500-10595700 GCF_029289425.2 Pan paniscus | reverse complement strand
ACACAAGGGCTAGAACCATCAGTGGTCCCATGTCCACGCTCTGAGTAGGGAAACTGAGACCACACTCCAATTAGCAGCTTAGCAGGGCCAGGCCCAGGTCTCCTGACTCCTTCTTTCACCCGCCTCTGCTGTGCCACTATCTGTGCACAATTTGGCCTGCAAAGAACATGGAGCCTTGTCCAAGCACTTATTTGCCTGTGAGCAGACGTGTGTGCTGGGGACCCAGTGCTTGGGTGGGGATAATAGAGATTTTCACTCTTCAGCTTCCCACAGTCTGAAGAGCTACACTGGGGTGTTCCATGCTGTGCAGTACTTCCTAACCTGTATACAGCTATGATTGATTGAGCACTTAGGCTGTGCCAGGGCTTAATAGACATATAGACATGGTATCACTGAATCTCATGGTGTCTGATTAAAAATGAAGGCTCCTTACAAGAGCAATGAAAACATATGTCCACATAGAAACTCAGACGTGGCCGAGCACGGTGGCTCACGCCTGTAATCCCAGAACTTTGAGAGGCCAAGGTGGGCGGATCACAAGGTCAGGAGATGGAGACCATCCTGGCTAACACGGTGAAACCCTGTCTCTACTAAAAATACAGAAATTAGCCGGGCGTGGTGGCGGGTGCCTGTAGTCCCAGCTACTCGGGAGGCTGAGGCAGGAGAATGGCGGAGTGCGGTGAGCCGACACCCTGCCACTGCACTCCAGCCTGGGCGACAGAGTGAGACTCCATCTCAAAAAAAGAAACTCAGGCCGGGCGCGGTGGCTCACGCCTGTAATCCCAGCACTTTGGGAGGCCGAGGCGGGCGGATCACGAGGTCAGGAGATCGAGACCATCCTGGCTAACATGGTGAAACCCCGTCTCTACTAAAAATACAAAAAATTAGCCGGGCGTGGTAGCGGGCGCCTGTAGTCCCAGCTACTCGGGAGGCTGAGGCAGGAGAATGGCGTGAACCCGGGAGGGGGAGCTTGCAGTGAGCCGAGATCGCGCCACTGCACTCCAGCCTGGGCGACAGAGCGAGACTCCGTCTCAAAAAAAAAAAAAAAAAAAAAGAAACTCAGATGTGACCATTCATAGCAACATTATTTGTAAGAGCCAAAAAGTGGAAACAACCCAAATGTCCTTCAACTGATGAACGGATCAACAAAATGTTACATATTCATACAGTGGAATATTATTCAGTCATAAAAAGTAGTGATCCATGCTATAATGTTGGACCTTGAAAACATTATGTTGAGTGAAAGAAATCAGTTTAAAAAAAAAAGTCATATACTGTATGATTCCTCTGATAGAAATGTCCAGTGACGATAGGCAAATCTATAGAGACAGAAGTAGGTTTGTGGTTGGGAAAAAGGAGAGTAACTGCCAGTGTGTATGGAGTTTCTTTTTGGGGTGATGAAAATGGTCTAAAATTGACAGTGGTCATGGGTGCACTCTATGAATATACTAAAAATCATGGAATTATATACTTTATATGGATGAATTGTGTGACATGTGAATTATATATATCTCAGTAAAACTGTTATTTAAAAAAGTGAAGTCTCCTACTAGCTTCATGACTTTAGCACAGCTAAAGATTTCCTAACTAGGACTCAAGAGGTGCTAACCAGGAGGTAGAAAATCATGAACTTATCTACACCAAAGCAAAGAAACTTCTGTTCATGCATACACAAAAATTAATTTGAGATAGATGATAGATATAAATGTGAAAGTTAAAACAATAAGGTTTCTAGAAGAAAACACAGGAGTATATCTTTATGACTTTAGTCAATGATTTCACATGAAGAGAAAAAAATTGATAAATTGGACTGCCTCAAAATTAAAAACTCTGTTCATCAAAAGTTACCACACAGAGCCTGGGTGCAGTGGCTCACGCCTGTAATCCCAGCACTTTGGGAGCCAGAGGTGGGCAAATTGCTTGAGCCCAGGAGTTCAAGACCAGCCTGGGCAACATGGCGAAACCCTGTCTCTACAAAAAATACAAAAAAAATTAGCTGGGCACGGTGCCATGTGCCTGTAGTCCCAGCTACTTGGGAGGCTGAGGTGGGAGGATCACCTGAGCCCAAGAGGTTGAGGCTGCAGTGAGCTGTGATTGCACCACCGCGCTCTAGCCTGGGCAACAAAGCCAGACCCGGTCTCAAAAAAAAAAAGAGTGAAAGATTTGAACAGGCATTTCATGAAGGAAGATAGTGAAACAGACAACAAACATGTGAAAAGCACTCAGCTTCTTTACTATTAGGGAAGTGCACAGTAAAGCCACAATGAGATGCCATTTTCCACACGCCCACTGGCTCAACTGAATGCAACTGCAGCAACAACAACATGGGCAATACCTGGCATTGGGGAAGACGGGGAACAGTGGGAAATCTCCCACAGGGCTGGCGGCAGGGCAAATTGGTGTGAACTGGGAATACAATGGGAACAGTGTTTAACACTATTCACTATTTACTAAAGCTGAACGTACATACGTTCAACACTTAGCAACTTGACTCCTAGGTATATACCCAACAGAAATGCATAAGTAAATGTGCACCAAAAGATCTACACTAGAATGTTCACAGCAGCACTATTTGTAATGGCCAAAACCAGAAAAGAACCTACATGTCCACTGGCATTGGAATGGATAATTATGGTATATTCATCTACTAAATACTGCATGGCAATGAGAAGGCACAAACTCCTGTTAACAGCTTGGATAATGCTTACAATGTTTTTTTTTTTTAATTTTTAGTTTAGGTTTTTTTTTTTTTTTTTTTTTTGAGATAGAGTCTTGCTCTGTTGCTCAGGCTGGAGTGCAGTGGCATGATCTTGGCTCACTGCAACCTCCGCCTCCTGGGTTCAAGTGATTCTCCTGCCTCAGCCTCCCGAATACCTGGGATTACAAGCGTGCGCCATCACGCCGGGCTAATTTTTGTATTTTTTTCTTTTAGTAGAGACAGGGTTACCCATGTTGGCCAGGGTGGTCTTGAACTCCTGACCTCAGGTGATCTGCTCGCCTCGGCCTCCCAAAGTGCTGGGATTACAGGTGTGAGCCACTGTGCCTGGCCTTAATTTTTAATTTTTGAGATAGAATCTCATTACCCGGGCTGGAGTGCAGTGGTGTGATCTTGGCTCACTGCACCCTCTATTTCCCAGGCTCAAGCGATCCTCCCACCTTAGCCTCCTGAGTACCTGAGACTACAGGCATGCATTACCACACCCGGCTAATCTTTCTGGTTTTTTTGTTTTTGTTTTTTGTTTTGTAGAGACAAGATCTTGCTATGTTATTCAGGCTGGTCTCAAACTCTTGTGCTCAAGCAATCTGCTTACCCCTGCCTCCCAAAGTGCTGGGATTACAGGCATGAGCCACTGCACCTGGCCAACCCTTACTGCATTTAATGAGAGGAGTCAGACACAAAAGGATCTACACTGTGTCACTCCACTAAGTTCAAAATCAGGGGAATCTCATCTGTGGTGGGAGAAGTGAGGACTGTGGTTACCCGGGGAGGTGATTGGAAGGGAGTTTCTGGGTGCTGAGGAGCTTCTAGTCTCCTTGATCAGAGTACTGGGTATCCAGGCTCGCTCACTGTGTGAATCTTCACCGACCTGTGTATCATGATGTGTGTACTTTTTCAAGTGAATTTTTTTTTTTTTTTTTTAGACTGAGTCTTGCTCTGTCACCAGGCTGGAGTGCAGTGGCGCGATCTCGGCTCACTGCAACCTCCACCTCCCGGGTTCAAGTCATTCTCCTGCCTCAGCCTCCCGAGTAGCTGGGATTACAGGCATGGGCCACCGCGCCCAGCCAGTGAATATTGTTTTTTTTTTTTTTTTGAGACGGAGTCTAACCCTGTCATCTAGGCTGGGGTGCAGTGGCACGATCTCAGCTCACTGCAACCTCCGCCTCTCAGGTTCAAGCGGTTCTCCTGCCTCAGCCTCTGGAGTAACTGGGATTACAGGTGCCTGCCACCACAACCAGCTAATTTTTTTTTTTTTTTTGGTAGAGATGGGGTTTCATCATGTTGCTCAGGCTGGTCTCGAACTCCTTACCTCAGGTGATCCGCCTATCTCTGCCTCCCAAAGTGCTGGGATTACAGATGTGAGCCACCGTGCCTGGCCCGAATATTGTAATTGAATAGAAAGTTAAGAAAATGGCGGCCGGGCATGGTGGCTCACGCCTGTAATCCCAGCACTTTGGGAGGCCAAGGCAGGTGGATCATGAGGTCAGGAGATTGAGACCATCCTGGCTAACACAGTAAAACCCTGTCTCTACTAAAAATAGAAAAAATTAGCCGGGCGTGGTGGCACGCACCTGTAGTCCCAGCTACTTGGGAGACTGAGGCAGGAGAATGGCGTGAACCCAGCAGGTGGAGCTTGCAGTGAGCTGAGATTGTGCCACTGCACTCCAGCCTGGGCGACAGAGTGAGACTCCGTTTAAAAACAAAACAAAACAAAACAAAAATTAGCCGGGCGTGGTGGCAGGCGCCTGTAGTCCCAGCTACTCGGGAGGCTGAGGCAGGAGAATGGCGTGAAACCAGGAGGCGGAGCTTGCAGTGACCCAAGATGGCACCACTGCACTCCAGTCTGGGCAACAGAGCGAGACTCCGTCTCAAAAAAAAAAAAAAAATTAATCAGACTCTATACTCATATTTTGTGCATCTTTCCTTATGTATGTATTTTTTTGTTTGTTTGGTTGGTTGGTTGTTTTTTTCCGAGACAGAGTCTCATACTGTTGCCCAGGCTGGAGTGTGGTGGTATGATCACGGCTCACCGCAGCCTTGACCTCCTGGGCTCAAGCGATCCTCCCACCTCAGCCTGTTGAGTAGCTGGGACCACAGGCATGTGCCACCACGCCCAGTAAATTTTTTAATTTTTAGTAAAGACAGAGTCTTTCTGTGTTGCCCAGGTTGGTCTCGAACTCCTGGGCTCAAGCGATCCTCCCATCTTGGCCTCCCAAAATGCTGGGATTGCAGGCGTGAGCCACTGTGCCTGGTCTCTCATGTATGTTATACTTCATAAAAGTTTTTTCTTTTTTTTGAGACGGAGCCTTGTTCTGTCACCCAGGCTGGAGTGCAGTGGGGCGATCTCAGCTCACTGCAACCTCTGCCTCCCAGGTTCAAGCGATTCTCCTGCCCCAGCCTCCCGAGTAGCTGAGACTACGGGCGTGTGCCACCACGCCCGGCTAATATTTTGTATTTTTGGTAGAGATGGGGTTTAACCGTGTTAGCCAGGATGGTCTCAATCTCCTGACCTTGTGATCCGCCTGCCTCGGCCTCCCAAAGTGCTGGGATTACAGGCGTGAGCCACCGCACCCAGCCCCAAAAGTTTTCTTTTAAGTGCAGGCTCTGTGGTCAGACAGATCTATGTTTTGACCCAGTTATACAATTCACTGTAAAATTACTTAACCTCTCCATTGAGGCCAACATAGTGAAACCCCGTCTCTACCAAAATACAAAAAAAAATAGCTGGGTGTTGTGGTGCACACCTGTAATCCCAGCTACTAAAGAGGCTGAGGGAGGAGAATCACTTGAACCTGGGAGGCGGAGGTTGCAGCGAGCCAAGATTGCGCCACTGCACTCCAGCCTGGTGACACTGCACTCCAGCCTGGCGACACAGCGAGACTCCGTTTAAAAAAAAAAAAAAAGTTACTTAACCTCTCCAGACCTCAGTTTCCTCATCTGAAAAATGGGGATAATAGGCCAGGCGCGGTGGCTCACGCCTGTAATCCCAGCACTTTGGGAGGCCGAGGCAGGTGAATCATGAGGTCAGGAGATCAAGACCATCCTGGCTAACACAGTGAAACCTGTCTCTACTAAAAATACAAAAAAATAGCTGGGCGTGGTGGTGGGCACCTATAGTCCCAGCTACTCGGGAGGCTGAGGTAGAAGAATGGTGTGAACCCGGGGGGGCGGAGCTTGCAGTGAGCCGAGATCGCGCCACTGCACTCCAGCCTGGGCGACAGAGCCAGACTCTGTCTCAAAAAAAAAAAGGGGGGGGGGAGGGATAATAATCTCTACTTCACAGGGCTGTGGTACTAAATGAGATAATGTTGAAGAAATGCTTAGTCCCAGCCCAACAGACTAAGTACACAACATGGTGGTTATGACCCCACCTTTTTTTTCTTTTTTCAGAGTCTTGCTCTGTCACCCAGGCTGGAGTGCAGTGGCACCATCTCAGCTCACTGCAACCTCTGCTTTCCAGGTTCAAGTTATTCTCCTGCCTCAGCTTCCTGAGTACCTGGGACTACAGGCGCCTGCCCCTACACCCGGCTAATTTTTGTATTTTTAGTAGAGACGGGGTTTTGCTATGTTAGCCAGGCTGGTCTCGAACTCCTGAGCTCAGGTGATCCACCTGCCTCGGCCTCCCAAAACGGTGGAACTACAGTCATGAGCCACCGTGTCCAGCCCTATGACCCCATAATTTTTTTTTTTTTTTTTTTTGAGACAGAGTCTCGCTCTGTCACCCAGGCTGGAATACAGTGGTACGATCTCGGCTCACTGCAAGCTCCGCCTCCCGGGTTCACGCCATTCTCCTGCCTCAGCCTCCCAAGTAGCTGGGACTACAGGCGCCTGCGACCACGCTCGGCTAATTTTTTGTATTTTTAGTAGAGATGGGGTTTCACCATGTTAGCCAGGATGGTCTCGAACTCCTGACCTTGTGATCCGCCCGCCTCAGCCTCCCAAAATGTTGGGATTACAGGCGTGAGCCACCGCGCCCGGCTGACCCCATCTTATAGAGGAGGAAACTCAAGGTCAAACAGAGGGAGCTGTGTAAACTAGGACTGGAACCTGGTCTTGTGGAATCCCTCACAACATCTCTTAGAGCAAGCTTGTCCAACCTGTGGTCCATGGGCTGCATGTGGCCCAGGACAGCTTTGAATGCAGCCCAACACAAATTTGTAAACTTTCTTAAAACATTATGACATTTATGGACTTTTTTTTTTTTTAGCTCATCTGCTATTGTTAGTGTTGGTGTATTTTACGTGTGGCCCAAGACAGTTCTTTTTCCGGTGTGGCCCAGGGAAGCTAAAAGATTGGACACCCCTGACTTAGAGGGTTCTGGAGTTCTGGGGCCCAGCATTGTCCCAGCTTCTGGGAGCCTCCCTCTGTGCCCATTTGTAAACCTTCCAGACTGCTCAGGAAATCCAGCAGGAAGCCACAGGGCACATTGGGCTTTGGAATCAGCCAGTTCTGAGTTCAACTGTGGCACCACTGTCTACTGGGGACTGTGTGTGGATGGGCTGTGGATTCAGGCAGGCATAGCTCACATTTCAGCCTTGCTGCTCACGAGGAGACAAACTTGGGCAAGTGTCTCCACCTCTCTGTGCCTCAGTCACTTTTCCTCTAAAATAGAAGCAGCACAATACCTCATCCCCAGCACGGTGTGAAGATTCCATGGAATAATATCAAAAGGGCTTAGAACAGTGTCTGGCATGTAGTCATTGCTCAATAAAGACAACCGTTATTATGTTGTTGTTATAATCATTACCTTCTCCTACCTCATCTGCCCTGGCTCCCAGCTCCGGGCCTGTGCTCCCCGGCCTGGGTCTCCCACAACAAGGCTCATTGTGTCAGCTGTCCCACTGGCAGCATGGCACCCTCGAGGGAAGGCACAAAAGCCAGGATGCCTGGGCCCTGGGCATGGCCTTCCTTTGCCTTCATTTGCTTCAAGATCTTTAAGAGCCCAGCAGCCTCTCTTGCCTGGGAAACTGGAACCAGAGGGAGCACTGCTGGCAGAGAGTCCCCACTCTTGGAAAGCAACTCTTTTCAAGCCCACCGGAATTACAGCCAGCTTTCTGGCCTACTTGGTCCCCACTGCCCCCCTACTCCAGCCAGCCTGGCCTCATCATTCACTGTCCTGGCAAAAGGCCCTCGGCACAGGTCACCTTCAGACCTTTGCCCAGTCTGTTCTCTTTCAACCAGGACCATCCACATTCAACTAATTACTGCACTTTCTAATTTAAATACTGCCTTCTCCCCTCCCCTACCCAAATACACTCCATGTCCTTCCTCCAGGAAGTATCTCCTGGCCACTCCAGCCCACATGATCTTTGAACTCTCCTTTCACGTAGCTGATACCTATGGTCCCAGTGTCAAAGTTACTTCCTCTGGGAAGCCATGCTTAACCCACCAGGGTGTGCCTGCTGAGTCCCCCCACAGGCCCGATCTACCACAGCAACGAACACTTGGTACGATGTGGCTTTGATGATTCAGCATCCTTGATGGATGGCCAGGTCCATGAGGGCAAAACCAGGCTGTCTTGTTTGGTATCACATCCCTGGACCTGCTCACTCAGTCCCTGCTGAGCACTGGGGGTCCTTGGTGAGCGAGCCGGACAAGGTCCTTGACCACATGGAGCGTACTGGCTCCGGAGGGAGACAGATCCACCTACAGGGCCCATAAGCGCCTGTCGCGTAACTGGGACCAGTGTCTTGCAGGAGAAGGGGCCTGGGGCTCTGGGTGCCCAATCAGGGGACTTGCCCTGGACTGGGGAGTCAGAGCAGGTATCCTTAGAAGTGACATTTCAGGCCAGGTGCGGTGGCTCACACCTGTAATCCCAAAACTTTGGGAGACTGAGGTAGGTGGATCACCTGAGGTCAGGAGTTCGAGACCAGCCTGGCCAACATGGTGAAACTCCGTCTCTACTAAAAATACAAAAATAAGCTGGGCGTGGTGGCGCACGCCTGTAATCCCAGCTACTCGGGAGGCTGAGGCAGGAGAATTGCTTGAACCCGGGAGGCGGAGGTTGCAGTGAGCCAAGATCACACCATTGCACTCTAGCCTGGGCAATAAGAGCAAAACTCCATCAAAAAAAAAAAAAAGAAGTGACATTTCAGCTGGGACCCAAAAGATGAGTCCTAGTTAACTCTGGTGGAGGGGAGAGAAGGGGAAGGCACTTTGGGAGGAAGCAAAGAAGTACCTAAGCTGCAAGGAGAGGGGGTGCATGGGACGTTGGCACTACGGGCCCAGGTCCATGACTATTTGCTAAATGAACAAAGGAAGCACTGAACACTCAATGTGGGGTCTGCCACAAGGTGAGGTTTCAACAAAGGCCTGTGGAAGGAATGACAAAGTACTCGCCAGCAGAGGTCTGCACGAGGCCTGGGAGGTATAGTACACTCTCCCATTCTCCCTGCTTGCTGCGCTCAGGACACTGCTGGGAGCCCAGTGGCTGCAAATGATGCCTCTCAGCTCAGAGGCTCTGAATGAGGGAGAGCCACTGGGGTTTTGCCTTTTCTGCAGGTCTGAGCCCAGTTACCTAGGCAGCTGCTCTGCCCTTACCATGCTCCCCAAGTGGAAGAAACACCACCACGTCAGTTGTCACGGTCACCAAAAGCCCCCAAAACATAAGCCAGGTAGATGGTGCCATCTGCTAGCCTCCCCTTAGCAGTGTTGACCTTGCCACTCAGGGCTGGAATGAGCTGGAAGAGGAAGCAGCCATCTTACATCCTGGCACAGAGACTGAAGGGCCCCGGGGCTACCATGCCCTGAGACCCATCCAGCTGCGGGCCTGGCACCTGCCAGAGGCAGCCATCTCTACCTACTCCACTCTACCTACTCCATTCCTTAGGGATTGTCATTCTCAGGGCAGTCACACGCCATCTGGAATTCCAGCAACTGAGGACAGAGGGAGCTCTGGTTATGACCGACCACCACACTGGGAGAACCCTGTGTCTTTCTCCATCCCTTTTCTTGCATGTTCTCTAATACTAGGTCTATCATGAACATTCGACACCCTGGAGAATGAGGGAAGTGGGAGAGAAGAGAGAGAAAAACAGCACCAGCAGCAGCAGCAGCAGAAGGCACCGCCACACCACGTCCATGTTGGCTGCTTCCAGATGTGGTCCTAAGCTCCTTACAGGCTTTACTCCCTCGAGTCTCTTACTTAACCGACAAAACATTTCCTAGTACCCTGTACTTGCAACTAATTAATCATTTACATAACAATTTGTCAACTGACACCCTCCTACTGCCTGTGAGCTCTGGGAGGACAGAAGCTGTATGCTTGCTTGCATGCCTGCATCCATGCACATGTACACACACACACACACGTGCACAAGCGCGCACGCACCTGTATCCTTGGTGTCTGACTTCGGTGCCCAATTTATGCCTGGCGTTTAACAGAACAAAGGTTTGCTGTGGCTGGAATTACCTTACTCTAGTACTACAAGATAGAGATTATTACCCCATTTTCTGATGAAGATACTGACGCATACACAACTAAGCAGAAGCTTGCCTGAGATCACAAAACTGATGAGTGGGATGCAAACCTAAAGCAGACCCCCGCTTCTCACCAAATATTTGGTCTTCAGTCCATCCATCCAAACAATGGGAGGGAAAGAGAAACTGAAGTCTGGAGGTGGGAGCATGGGATCCCACCAGTGTCCTGATACCCAGAGGACAGAGAGGTTGGGGGAGCCAGAAGCTCTGAGCCTTGGAGCAGTACTCACCCTGTGAAATATTAACCTAGGAGCTGGGGGGAAAACCCAAACAAATGCCCTATTTACAGAGGCTAGACGCTTTCCAGGAGGCAGCAGATCAAGGGCCAGAGACTGGGGGTGTGAGGGGAGTCACAGCAAGTGTGGGGATCTCCAGGTGGTCGGGAAACAGGTGAAAACCAGACGCCACCTGGCTCTGAAAAGTCTGTAGAGATTAAATCTATGAGTTGGGTTATGTCAGAAAGATGCAGACACACAATGATTGGGGAGTGTGCCTCACAGCTAGGTGGCTGCTCATGATGCTGGAGACAGAGAGGCCTTGAGGAGGCTGCATTCGGCTAGTAATCAGACTGGTTGGGTTCTATTCTTGTAACCAAATGTATTAATGATCCTACCCATACTGAATACCAAGTATATACCAAGAATTCTGGCTGGGCGTGGAGGCTCACGCCTCTAATCCCAGCACTTTGGGAGGCCAAGGCGGGCGGATCACGAGGTGAAGAGATTGAGACCATCCTGGCCAACATGGTGAAACCCTGTCTCTACTAAAAATACAAAAATTAGCAGGGCGTGGTGGCGGGCGCCTATAGTCCCAGCTACTCAGGAGGCTGAGGCAGGAGAATTGCTTGAACCCGGGAGGTGGAGGTTCCAGTGAGCCAAGATTGCACCACTGTACTCCAGCCTGGCAACAGAGCAAGATTCCATCTCAAAAAAAAAAAAAAAAAAAGAACTCTGTTAAGTATTTTATATGTGTTAATTAATTGAATTCTCTCAACACCCAACAAGGCAGGAGTTACCATCTACAACTTACAGAAAAGGCAGCTGGAAGGAAGGGGCTATGGCTATGCAATTTGCCAGAGACTATGGATCTGAACAGACAGATATATACACAGGTAGTTCATTAGTTCAAGACGCAGTGTGTCAGGCTGGGCACAGTGGCCTACGCCTGTAATCCCAGCACTTTGGGAGGCCAAGGCAGGTGGATCACCTGAGGTCAGGAGTTCGAGCCCAGCCTGGCCAACATGGTGAAACTCCATCTCTATTAAAAATACAAAAATTAGCCAGGCATGGTGGCGGATGCCTGTAATCCCAGCTACTTAGGAGGCTGAAGCAGGAGAATCGCTTGAACCTAGGAGGCAGAGGTTGCAGTGAGCCGAGATTGCACCACTGCACTCCTGCCTGGGTGACAGAGCGAGATTCCGTCTCAAAAAAAAAAAAAAAAAAAAAGACCCAGTGTGTCCAGCTTTCCAAGCAGTTCGCATCAAAGTCACAGATAACTTATTTATTTATTTATTTATTTTTCTTTCTTTTTTTTTTTGAGATGGAATTTTGCTCTTGTTGCCCAAGCTGGAGTGCAATGGCACAATCTCGGCTCACTGCAGCCTCTGCCTCCTGGGTTCAAGCAATTCTCCTGCCTCAGCCAACCAAGTAGCTGGGAATACAGGTGCCCACCACCATGCCAGGCTAATTTTTGTATTTTTAGTAGAGACAGGGTTTTGCCATGTTGGCCAGGCTGGTCTCGAACTCCTGACCTCAGGTGATCCACCTGCCTCGGCCTCCCAAAGTGCCGGGATTACAGGTGTGAGCCACTGCGGTCGGCCTATTTATTTATTTTTCTTTTAAGAGACAGGGTCTCACTCTATCACCCAGGCTGGAGTGCAGTGGTACGATCTCAGCTCGCTGCAACCTCCACCTCTCACGTTCAAGCAATCTCCCACCTCAGCCTCTGGAGTAGCTGTGACTACAGATGTATACCAACAGACCTGGCTAATTTTTTTATTTTTTGTAGCGATGAGGGCTCACCATGTTGCCCAGGCTTGTCTCAAACTCCTGGGCTCAAGCGATACGCCCACCTCAGCCTCCCAAAGTGCTGGATTACAGGTGTGAGCCACCACACCCAGCTGCCACAGATAACATTTTATCAATATGATAACACATTATCATTTTGTTTCCCAGATAAGGAAACAATGGTTGAAAGATGAGCAATGAGTTCGTCCTCCGGTAAGTGTGTGACCCTAAAGTTCGAGCCCCTTGCCATTATGCTATGGGGAGGGACCATTTCTCCAACCTCAGCTTTCCCTTCTGTTCCACGAGCCTCCGCTGCTTCCTTACAACTCAGGCACTGAGCTCACATGATCCAGTACTGCTGGTAACCACTCCGTGGCATGTCATTTTTTGGCCACAGCATTGAAAGCTTCCTGAGGGCAGGGACCCTATGTGATTTCTGGGGTCTCCATTACAGAGTATGTGAGTGGCTCAATGCCAGTGACAGAGCCTCGGCTCCACAAGATCCCCAGCCAATGTTTTCCAGCCTCAATATTTATCAAGGTCCTTACCTGTCAGCATGTTGTGAGTGGCACACCCTGTGTTGCGCGTGTTGTGAACAGGGTTGCTGAGGAGATGCCATGAAAGAATGGCAGGAAGGTGGTAACCAATAATTATGAAGAGTGATGTTCCTGAGAATAATGCTTCAAGAGACCCTTCTGCATCTCTGAAGCTGGAAAATCAGTTTCAGCGATTGCGCCAGATATAAGACAGTGGTCCACAAATAGATAACCAGACAGGGGTCTCTGCACTCACCTCTCAGGACTCCAGAACAGATGAGGTACTGAAGCCAAGCAAAAAAACCAGAGTGCCAAGAGCAGTCTTCCAGCTAGTGGGCCCCCAAAACGTGTCTGCATAATCCTGGTAATACTAATGATGATACCTTTGTAGAGAGCTTCAAAACACACCTAATTCTTTCACAAGCTGTGTCTCATTTCATCCTCCCAACAGCCTTTAGAGTTAGTCGGAGGCAAGGGAAGGCCATTATTCTTAATCTACAGATATGAAAACTGAGGCCCAGAGAGGAGATGGAACCTGCCTAACTCACACAGCAAGCCAACAGCAGAGCCGGGATTTGAACCAGGTCCGCAGGTCACCAGCCTGGGGTTCTACCCACAACAGCCTACCCCAACATGCTGGCTCTCAGCTCCTAAGTGCTCTGACCTTTCATTTTCAAATCCTCTGGCCCAGTTGCCCTGCTCAGCCTGTGTCCCAGGCCTGAGGATATAGTCCGGGCTTGGGGTGTAAGGAGGGAGATCAACTGTGGTTCTGCTTCTTATAATGCAGGCTGGAAAGTCTCAGCCTCTGCCGGGCACTTCCGGATCACCAGCCTCTACCCGTAGATCAGCCACGCACACTCCAACCACATATCTAGGCCCAGCGTACACTGCCCCTCCCCACCTGTCTCCAAGTCACATTCATTTCAACACCCTCATTTTGCCTATTTTACATGGTAGAATGGAAATTTGCTGGGCTCATTTTAATTCTTTTGTTTTAGAGATAGGGTTTCCCTATGTTCTCCAGACTGGTCTCAAACTCCTGGCCTCAAGCGATCCTCCCAAAGCGCTGGAAGTGCTGGGCTCTTTTTTAAAAGTCCCCATCACCCTCTGCTGCTGTCAGAAAAGCCAGGACCAAGCTAACGTCTTCCCTGCAGAATATTAACCCAGTTAACCTCTGACGGGTGTCAAGAAGTTTCTGTCTTGCTTTCCCCCATATTTCCTCAAATCCTACTAGTTGATGGAGGCAGCTAGAGCTGGTGACACCACCAGCTAGTGCTAAAACGAACGGCTCTGAGGCAGACATACATGCCCACATTCCTCATCATCACATCATCCTCATCAGCGTGACCGCTATGTATTGAGCACTTTGTGTGAAATACTGCATTAAGCACTTCAGCCCATGATTTTATCTAATCCAACAGCCCTATTTTCTTTTCTTTTCTTTCTTTCTTTTTTTTTTTTTGAGATGGAGTTTCGCTCCTGTCGCCCAGGCTGGAGTGCTGCAGTGGCGTGATCTCAGCTCACTTCAACCTCCACCTCCCAGGTTCAAGCGATTCTCCTGCCTCAGCCTCTCCAGTAGCTGGGATTACAGGCATGCGTCACCACACCTGGCTAATTTTTGTATTTTTAGTAGAGATGGGGTTTCACCATGTTGGCCAGGCTGGTCTCGAACTCCTGACCTCAGGTGATCCACCTGCCTCCCAAAGTGCTGGGATTACAGGTGTGAGCCACCACACCCAGCCTGCTGTATTTTCCAGATGAGAAGATTGAGGTGGAAAAAGGTCCCGTGCCCACATTCTCACAACCAGGAAGCAGCGGCATAACTTAACTTGATTTAATCGCAGTTCTCTGTGACCATGATTCTTTGTATTTGTTCCATCAATGGTCATTACAAAGATGGAAGAAGGGTACTTACAACCGAAGCCCCAAGCACAATGGCCATTTGTCATCTAAAACAAATCTGTATTTTCTCCAACCACCAGACACTTCAATAAGTACGGTTCTGAAAGGGTGTCCCATTAGACACCCTGTGACCCTGTATCACAAGGACAGCCCCTGATGTCTTCCCCACCTTTTTCTGGTCCCCACTGTTCTCTGACTTTCTTGCCAACCACTCTTCCCTTTCTTCAACCTGCTCCAGTCCCCCATCCTCCCACTGTTTCTTTCTTTTTTTTGAGACAGAGTCTCACTCTTCTCACCCAGGCTGGAATGCAATGGGCACAATCTCGGCTCACTGCAACCTCCACCTCTCAGGTTCAAATGATTCTCCTGCCTCAGCCTCCTGAGTAACTTGGATTACAGACATGAGCCACCACGGCCAGCTAATTTTTTTTTTTGGTACTTTTAGTAGAGATGGGGTTTCACCATGTCGGCCAGGCTGGTCTTGAACTCCTGACCTCAGGTGATCCGGCTGCCTCAGCCTCCCAAAGTGCTGGGATTACAAGCGTGAGCCCTTGTGCTGTTTCTTCAAATCACCAGGCATATGACCACAGGACCTTTGCATTTGCTGCGGAATGCTCTGCCACAAGAGAACTACCTGGCTTGCTCCCTCACTTATCTCTGCTCAAAGGTCACCTTACTAGAGACCTTCCCTGAACACCCTCTATAAAATGACAACTCCCAACTCCTTCCCCATGGTCCTTCCTTCTCTATTTTTCTCCAAACCACTTATTACCTCCTTACATATCATGTTTATTATTTGCTGAATGAACAAATGAACCAAAGTAGCGAGGCCCTTCACCCCTGGCCACCACTTTCTGCTCTAAGTATAGCCTCCCGTGACCCTTTTCAAAGCTATGCTTTTATGCTCATCCTAACCAGTTTGAAGTCTGAAGAGAAACATTCTGTGAAAGATCATATATGGAAGGATTTTCCCAAGACATCAGACATTCCATTCCCCTCCCCCTTAAAAATCAAATGCACTAGCTGAGCGCGGTGGCTCATGCCTGTATTTCCAGCACTTTTGGAGGCTGGAGCGGGCGGATCACTTGAGCCCAGGAGTTCGAGACCAGCTTGGGTAACATAGTGAGACCCCATCTCTATTTAAAGAAAAACAAAACAAAACAAAACGAATGGACTGACAAACACAGGCAAAGACTGGAAATCTTGGGCTCTTTCGGTCAAAGAGCAGCCAAGACAAGTTCCACCCAGAGAGCTATAGTGGCCAGCACAGTCAGTTTCACTATCAACTCACCTGTCGGGCTCCCTTGGCCCTCCGGTTGCAACCTCACCCTGTTGGATTTCCCTATACTTTGTGTCATCCCTTTTGGGAGCTGATCCAGAATCCAAGTCGTCCTTGAGCTTCTAAGCACTTCTCTGGGGGAACTTAAGCTCATCCAACAGGTAGGAGGGGCAGAGGGTGGCCCTTTCAGCCCTACACCGATCCCCCATCTTGTAGGGACAAACGACAGAGCGTCATTTTCTTTCTGGAGGAAGGGAGCTCAGTTTTAAAGACACGATTCTCAGACCTGGCGGCAGGGATAGAGAAAGGAACCCTCCCACCACTGGCGGAGATGGACCTCAGAGAGTGGTTGCAGCGGCGATGCTTAGGCCCCGTAGGCAGGAGGCGAAGGAGGAGGACGCAGGTACGTCCCTTGGCCCGGGGTCCGGGACCTACCCTGGACGGGGCTGCCCTCAGCGTCGGGAAGCGGACGTGATGCTTCGCAGGCGAGGAGGAGCAGAGAATGCAGCCCGGGAGAATCCGGGGCCAGAGCACCTCAGGAGGTTGGGGATCTCGTCAGGCTAGAGCCGGGGTCCAGGGGAGACGGGGGTCGGCGGGGCGGAGCTTGGGATCCCGGGGACGAGAGCTCCGGGAGGGAGGGGGTCGCGACGGGGACCCCGTGGCGGTTACCTTGCCCTTAGGGCTGCCGGCGGGGCTGAGGCTCCTGGGCCCGGCCCCTCCCCCGATCCGGCTCCTAAGGCTCGGAGCCTGCAGCCGCCGCCGCCTCCGCTGTCAACAAACCCGGGGCGCGTCACTTCCGGGGCCGCCCCTTAGCAACAGCGATCGGGTTCCCCCGACCCGTCCCGCGGCTAACGCGGGCGGCGGCGGCAGAAGGTTCCGGGGACCGGCGGGCGGCTCCTTTCCCGGCCCGGCACGTTACGCCGGTGGAGGAAGCCGCGGGATGCCCCCCAAGGCCACCCGAGAGAACGCGTCATTCAGGGCTCTCCCTGGCCTCCGAAGGGCCTGTTCGTGGGACCCTAGGATCGGTGCCCGCCCTGGCGCTGCGGTTCACCTGAGCCCAACACTGCTGAAGGGCAGGACTGACTCTGGGCGCCAGCCCCCTCCATCCAGCGCCCTGTTGAACATGTCTTGCGTTCTCCACGGGTGGCTCACACTCGCGTGTCAACCCGCAGTCATCACCGTCCCCCAAAAGGTGCTCCTAACCTCCATCTAGGGCATGCGCCACCAGGCAACCGAGCTTCCAAATGGGAAATTGGGCGGCGACCTCGGCCCCTACATTTTCCTGGGCCCCTCGTCCAGTCTCCAAGTCCTAAGGATCCTGTCAAACCAGTTCCTTCTGGCCGAGCGCAGTGGCTCACGCCTGTAATCCCAGCACTTTGGGAGGCCGAGGCACGCGGATCACCTGAGGTCAAGAGTTCGAGACCAGCCTGGCCAACATGGTGAAACGCCGTCTTTACTAAAAATACAAAAATTAGCCGAGAGTGGTGGTGCGCGCCTCTAATCCCAGCTACTCAGGAGACTGAAGCAGGAAAATCGTTTGAACCCAGGAGGCAGAGCTTGCAGTAAGCTGAGATCGCACCACTGCACTCCAGCCTGGGCGACAGAGGAAGACTCCATCTCAAAACACCATCATTTCTTCTCTGGATTTCTCTTTTTTTTTTTTTTTTGAGAGACGGAGTTTCTCTCTCTTGTTGCCCAGGCTGGAGGGCAATGGCCCTCAGCTCACTGCAGACTCCCCGGGTTCAAGCAATTCTCCTGCCTCAGCCTCCAAGTAGCTGGGATTACAGGCGCCTACTATCACGTCTGGCTAATTTTTGTATTTTTAGTAGAGATGGGATTTCGCCATGTTGGGCAGGCTGGTCTCAAACTCTTGACCTCAGGTGATGCGCCCACCTCAGCCTCCCAAAGTGCTGGGATTACAGGCGTGAGCTACCACACCCTAGCTAGATGCTCCTTTCTTGAGGAATCCTTTCTTGACAGGTGCCTCAGTTCCATTCCAAGAACTAATTTTGTGGATTTCTTTTTTCTTGCATAGCACCTTTTAATCTTTGACCAGCTACAACTATGTTCGTACAGTCTTGAATCCTTAAAAAAGCTGTTGGGCTTGGCACAGTGACTCACAACCTATAATCTCAGCAGATGGGGTTGTCGAGGCTGAGGCTTGAGCCCAGGAGTTGGAGATCAGCCTGGGCAACATAGGGAGACCCCATTTCTACAAAAATTAGCAGGGCATGGTGGTGCGCATCTGTAGTCCCAGCTACTCGGGAGGCTGAAGTTGGAGGATTGCTTGAGCCCAGGAGGTGGAGGTACGGTTTTATGCTCCTTAAGATGGACATCATCAGAGAGACAATAACAAATGTTGACGAGGATATGGCTAGATGGGAACTCTCATATTAATACATTGCTTGGGCCAGGCGTCGTGGCTCAAGCCTGTTATATCAGCACTTTGGAAGGCCAAGGCAGGCAGATCACGAGGTCAAGAGTTTGAGACCAGCCTGGCCAACATGGTGAAACCCCGTCTCTACTAAAAATACAAAAATTAGCTGGGCATAGTGGCGCACGCCTGTAATCCCAGCTACTTGGGAACTTGGGAGACTGAGGCAGGAGAATCGCTTGAACCTGGGAGGCAGAGTTTGCAGTGAGCCAAGATTGTGCCCTTGCACTCCAGCCAGGGCAACAGGAGTGAAACTCTGTTTCACAAGAAAAAAAAAAAGCCCGGTTTGGTGGCTTACGCCTGTAATCCCAGCACTTTGGGAGGCTGAGGTGGCCTGATTGCCTGAGCTCAGCAGTTCGAGAACAGCCTGGGCAACATGGTGAAACCCTGTCTTTACTAAAATAAAAAATTTAAAAAAATTATCCAGGTGTGGCAGCATGTGCCTATAGTCCCAGCCACTCTGGAGGCTGAGGCAGGAGAATTGCTTAAACTCCGGGGGCGGAGGTTGCAGTGAACGGAGATCACGCCGCTGCACGCCAGCCTGGGCAACACTGTGAGACTCTGTCTCAAACAAAAGAAAAAGAAAGAAAACAGAAAACAAATAGGAAATAAGAAACAACAGGCCGGGCGCGGTGGCTCATGCCTGTAATCCCAGCACTTTGGGAGGCCGAGGCGGGCAGATCACGAGGTCAGGAGACCGAGACCATCCTGGCTAACATGGTGAAACCCGGTCTCTACTAAAAATACAAAAAAATTAGCCGGGCGTGGTGGCAGGCGCCTGTAGTCCCAGCTACTCGGGAGGCTGAGGCAGGAGAATGGTGTGAACCTGGGAGGCGGAGCTTGCAGGGAGCCGAGATGGCGCCACTACACTCCAGCCTGGGCAACAGAGCCAGACTCCGTCTCAAAAAAAAAAAAAAAAAAAAAAAAGAAACAAATAGCAAAATGGGCTTAGATTAAACCAGGAAAATAATCATAGTGAATGTAAGGGTCTAAACACTTTAAGTAAAAGGTAGAGTTTGTCACATTGCATAGAAAAGCAAGCCCCAGGCTCATGCCTGTAATCCCAGCACTTTGGGAGGCTCAGGTGGGCGGATCACTTGAGGCCAGGAGTTTGAGACAAGATGGACAACATAGTGAAACACTGTCTCTACTAAAAATAATAATAATAAAAAAAATTAGCCAGTCGTAGTGGCATTTGCCTGTAGTCCCAGCTACTTGGGAGGCTGAGGCCAGACTGGGTGACAGAGCAAGACTCTGTCTCAAAAAAAAAAAAAAAAGAAAGTAGGAAGGAAGGAAAGAGAGAGAGAGAGAAAGAGGGAGAGAAAGACAAGAAAGGAAAAAAAGAGAGAGAAAGAAAGAAGGGAAGGAAGGAAAGAGGGAAAGAGAGAAGGAAAGAAAAAGAAAGAAAGAAAGAAAAAGAAAGAAAGGAGGAGAAGAAGAAGAAGAGAGGGAGGGAGGGAGGAAGGAAGGAAGGAAAAGAAGGAAGGAGAGAGAGAGAGGAAAAGAGAGAAAGAAAAGAAAAAGGAAGGAAGAGAGAGAGAAAGAAAAAAGAGAGAGAAAGAAAGAAAGAAAAAAGAAAAGAGCGAGCTGGGCAGAGCAGCTCACACTTGTAATCCCAGCACTTTGGGAGGCTGAGGCGGGCAGATCACCTGAGGTCAGGAGTTCACGACCATCCTGACCAACATGGAGAAAACCCATCTCTACTAAAAATACAAAATTAGCCGGGCGTGGCGGCGCATGCCTGTAATCCCAGCTACTCAGGAGGCTGAGGTAGGAGAATTTCTTGAACCCGGGAAGCGGAGGTTGCAGTGCGCTAAGATGGCATCATTGCATTCCAGCCTGGGCAACAAGAACGAAATTCCATCTCAAAAAAAAAAAAAAAAAATGGCTGGGCACAGTGGCTCATGCCTTCATGCCTGTAATCCCAGCACTTTGGGAGGCCGAGGCTGGTGGATCACGAGGTCAAGAGATCAAGACCATCCCTGGCCAATGTGGTGATACCCCGTCTCTACTAAAAATACAAAAATTAGCTGGGTGTGGTGGTGCATGCCTGTAGTTCTAGCTACTTGGGAGGCTGAGGCAGGAGAATCACTTGAACCCAGAAGGCAGAGTTTGTGGTTAGCCAAGATGGCGCCAATGCACTTCAGCCTGGGCAACATGAGCGAAACTCCATCTCAAAAAAAAAAAAGAGAGAGAAAGAAAAGAAAAGAAAGAAAGAAAGACAAGCTCTCACTTTGGGAGGCTAAAGTGGGAGGGTCACTTGAATCCAGGAGTTTGAGATGAGCAAGGGAAATATAGTGAGATCCTGTCTCTACAAAAAATTTAAAAATTAGTGAGGTATGGTGGCACATGCCTGTAGTCCCAGCTACTCAGGAGGATCTCTTGAACCCAGAGGGTTGAGGCTTTAGTAGGTCATGATGGTGCACTGCACTCCAGCCTGGGTGACAGAAGGAGACCCTGCCTCTAAAATTTTTACTTTTAAAAAAGCAAGCCCCAACAAAATGCTGCCTATAATAAGCCCACTTTAAATGTAAAGACAGAAATAGGTTCAAAGTAAGAGGCTGAAAAAAGATATAGTTTCGATATAGCAAGCCAAATTCAGCAGCATATTAAAATAGCAATATACTATGACCAAGTGAGATGTGGGAATGGGATTTATTGTTGGAATTCAAGGATGGTTCAACGTATGAAAATCAAGCACTGTAGGCTGGGCTCAGTGGCTTACGCCTGTAATCCCAGCAATTTGGGAGCCTGAGGCGGGCAGATCATCTGAGGTCAGGAATTTGAGACTAGCCTGGTCAATAGGGTGAAACCCCGTTTCTACTAAAAATACAAAAATTAGCCAAGCATGGTGGCAGGTGGCTGTAGTCCCAGCTACTCAGGAGGCCCAGGCAGAAGAATCGCTTGAACCTGGGAGGTGGAGGTTGCAGTGCGCTGAGATCGAGCCACTGCACTCCAGCCTGGGTGACAGAGCAAGACTCCATCTCAAAAAAAAAAAAAAAAAATTCAGCCAGGCACCGTGGCTCATGCCTGTAATCCCAGCACTTTGGGAGGCCGAGGCAGGTGGATCACCAAGTCAGGAGTTCGAGACCAGCCTGACCAAGATGGCGAAAACGTCTCTACTAAAAATACAAAAATTAGCCGGGCATGGTGGCGGGTGTCTCTAATCCCAGCTACTTGGGAGGCTGAGGCAGGAGAATCGCTTGCACCTGGGAGGCAGAGGTTGCAGTGAGCCAAAATCAGGCCACCACACTCTAGTCTGGGCAACAGAGCAAGACTCTGTCTCAAAAAAAAAAAAAAAAAAAGAGAAAAGAAAACCTTAAATAATGCACAAAAATTTATTAAAGCCAATAAATGAATTTAGCAGAGTTGCAAGATACAAAAGCAACACACAAAAATCAGTTGTATTTCCATATACTTTTAAAAAACCATCTGAAAAAGAATTTAATAAAACCAATTCCATTTGCAAGAGCATCAAAAAGAATAAAATGGAATAAATTTAACCAAGGATGTAAAAGACTTGTACACTGAAAACCACAAAACATTGCTAAACAAAATTAAAGAATACCTAACTAGCCTGGGTGCGGTGGCTCACACCTGTAATCCCAGCACTTTGGGAGGCCGAGGGTGGCAGATCAACTGAGGTCAGGATTTCAAGACCAGCCTGGCCAACATGGTGAAACCCCATCTCTACTAAAAATACAAAAATTAGCCAGGCATAGTGGCAGATGCCTTTAATCCCAGCTATTCGGGAGGCTGAGGCAGGAGAATCACTTGAACCCAGGGGGCAGAGGTTGCAGTGAGCCAAGATTGTACCACTGCACCCCAGCCTGGGCAACAGAGCAAGACTCTGTCTCAAAAAAAAAAAAAAAAAATCCCTGCTGGGCGTGGTAGCTCACATCTGTAATCCCAGCATTTTGGGAGGCTGAGGTGGACAGATCATGAAGTCAGGAGTTCGAGACCAGCCTGGCCAACATGGTGAAACCCATTCTCTACTAAAAATACAAAAATTAGCTGGGCATGGTGGCACACCTGTAGTCCCAGCTACTCAGGAGGCTGAGGCAGGAGAATCGCTTGAACCCGGGATGCAGAGGTTGCAGTGAGCCAAGATCACGCCATTGCACTCCAGCCTGGGAGACAGGGCAAGAGTCTGTCTCAAAACAAACAAACAAACAAACAAACAAACAAACAAACCCAATGGTGGTTTTTGAAATACAGAAAAATTCATTCTCATATTCAGATGGAATCTCAAGGAACCCTTAATAGCTGAAACAAACTTGAAAAAGAACAAAGTTAGAGAACTCACATGGAAATCAAAACCACAGTGAGAGGCCACTTCTCACCTACTAGGATGAGTATCATTTAAAAAAAGAGAGCTGGTGTGATGGCTCACACCTGTAATCCCAGCACTTTGGGAGGCTGAGGTGGGTGGATCACCTGAGATTGGGAGTTCGAGACCAGCCTGACCAATGTGGAGAAACCCCGTCTCTACTAAAAATACAAAATTAGGCCGGGTGTGGTGGCTCACGCCTGTAATCCCAGCACTTTGGGAGGCTGAGGCAGGTGGATCATGAGGTCAGGAGATCGAGACCATCCTGGCTAGCACGGTGAAACCCCATCTCTACTAAATATACAAAAAATTAGCTGGGCGAGGTGGCGGGCGCCTGTAGTCCCAGCTACTTGGGAGGCTGAGGCAGGAGAATGGCGTGAACCCGGGAGGCAGAGCTTGCAGTGAGCCGAGATCACGCCACTGCACTCCAACCTGGTCGACAGAGCAACACTCCGTCTCAAAAAAAAAAAAAGCCAGGCATGGTGGCGCATGCCGTAATCCCCACTACTCGGGAGGTTGAGGCAGGAGAATCGTTTGAACCCAGGAGGTGGAGATTGCAGTGAGCAGAGAATGCACCATTGCACTCCAGTCTGGGCAACAAAAGCGAAACTTCGTCTCAACATAAAATTTAAAAAGGAGTCATGGTGGCTCATGGCTGTAATCCCAGCACTTTGGGAGGCCAAGGCAGGCAGATAACATGAGCTGAGGAGTTCAAGACCAGCCTAGGCAACATGGTAAAAACGCATCCCTACAAAAAATAAAAAATTAGCCAGGCATGGTGGCATGTGCCTGTGGTCTGAGCTACTTGGGAGGCTGAAGTGGGAGGATTGCTTGAGCCTAGGAGGCAGAGCTTGTAGTGAGATGAGATTGTGCCACTGCACTCCAGCCTGGGTGGCAGAGTAAGACCCTGTCTCAGAGAAAAAAAAAAAAAAAAAGCTTTATTAGCAATAACAAGAGATTGGAATCACAAGGGATTGGTTAATAAGAAGTTAAAAAAAAAACTCTAAAGAATATGGGAGTAGCAGATACAAGGAGCAGATAATGCCCCTTGGGGTAAGATATAGCTCTTAAAGAAATGGACTTCCCCAGAGATCCAGACCTTGTTAGAAAGACAAGGCAACTGGGCGCAGTGGCTCACGCCTGTAATCCCAGCACTTTGGGAGGCTGAGGAGGGCGGATCACGAGGTCAGGAGATCGAGACCATCCTGGCCAACATGGTGAAACCTCGTCTCTACTAAAAATACAAAAAAATGGGGCTGGACGCGGTGGCTCACGCCTGTAATCCCAGCACTTTGGGAGGCCAGTGAGGGCAGATCACGAGGTCAAGAGATTGAGACCATCTGGCTAACACAGTGAAACCCTGTCTGTACTAAAAATACAAAAAATTAGCCAGGTGTGGTGGAGGGCGCCTGTAGTCCCAGCTACTCAGGAGGCTGAGGCCGGAGAATGGCATGAACCTGGGAGGTGGAGCTTGCAGTGAGCCGAGATCACGCCACTGCACTCCAGCCTGGGTGACAGAGCAAGACTCCATCTCAGAAAAAAAAAAAAAAAATTAGCTCTCCCTCCTCTCCCCCTCCCCCTCCCCCTCTCCCCACAGTCTCCCTCTCCCTCTCTTTCCACGGTCTCCCTCTGATGCCCAGCCGAGGCTGGACTGTACTGCTGCCATCTCGGCTCACTGCAACCTCCCTGCCTGATTCTCCTGCCTCAGCCTGCCAAGTGCCTGCGATTGCAGGCGCGCGCCGCCACGCCTGACTGGTTTTCGTATTTTTTTGGTGGAGAAGGGGTTTTGCTGTGTTGGCCGGGCTGGTCTCCAGCTCCTAACCGCGAGTGATCCGCCAGCCTCGGCCTCCCTAGGTGCCGGGATTGCAGACGGAGTCTCGTTCACTCAGTGCTCAATGGTGCCCAGGCTGGAGTGCAGTGGCGTGATCTCGGCTCGCTACAACCTCCACCTCCCAGCCGCCTGCCTTGGCCTCCCAAAGTGCCGAGATTGCAGCCTCTGCCCGGCCGCCACCCTGTCTGGGAAGTGAGGAGAGTCTCTGCCTGGCCGCCCATCGTCTGGGATGTGAGGAGCCCCTCTGCCTGGCTGCCCAGTTTCGAAAGTGAGGAGCGCCTCTGCCCAGCCGCCATCCCATCTAGGAAGTGAGGAGCGTCTCTGCCCGGCTGCCCATCGTCTGAGATGTGGGGAGTGCCTCTGCCCTGCCGCCCCGTCTGGGATGTGAGGAGCGTCTCTGCCCGGCTGCCCCGTCTGAGAAGTGAGGAGACCCTCTGCCTGGCAACTGCCCCGTCTGAGAAGTGAGGAGCCCCTCCGCCCGGCAGCCGCCCCGTCTGAGAAGTGAGGAGCCCCTCCGCCCGGCAGCCACCCCATCTGGGAAGTGAGGAGCGTCTCCGCCCGGCAGCCACCCCGTCCGGGAGGGAGGTGGGGGGTCAGCCCCCGCCAGGCCAGCCGCCCCGTCCGGGAGGGAGGTGGCGGTCAGCCCCCCACCCGGCCAGCTGCCCCGTCCAGGAGGGAGGTGGGGGGGTCAGCCCCCCGCCCGGCCAGCCGCCCTGTCCAGGAGGTGAGGGGTGCCTCTGCCCGGCCGCCCCTACTGGGAAGTGAGGAGCCCCTCTGCCCGGCCAGCCGCCCCGTCCGGGAGGGAGGTGGGGGGGTCAGCCCCCCACCCGGCCAGCCGCCCCATCCCAGAGGTGAGGGGCACCTCTGCCCGGCCGCCCCTACTGGGAAGTGAGGAGCCCCTCTGCCCGGCCACCACCCCGTCTGGGAGGTGTACCCAACAGCTCATTGAGAACGGGCCATGATGGCGATGGCGGTTTTGTGGAATAGAAAGGCGGGAAAGGTGGGGAAAAGATTGAGAAATCGGATGGTTGCCGTGTCTGTGTAGAAAGAGGTAGACATGGGAGACTTTTCATTTTGTTCTGTACTAAGAAAAATTCTTCTGCCTTGGGATCCTGTTGATCTGTGACCTTACCCCCAACCCTGTACTCTCTGAAACATGTGCTGTGTCCACTCAGGGTTGAATGGATTAAGGGCGGTGCAAGATGTGCTTTGTTAAACAGATGCTTGAAGGCAGCATGCTCGTTAAGAGTCATCACCACTCCCTAATCTCAAGTACCCAGGGACACAAACACTGCGGAAGGCTGCAGGGTCCTCTGCCTGGGAAAACCAGAGACCTTTGTTCACTTGTTTATCTGCTGACCTTCCCTCCATTATTGTCCTGTGACCCTGCCAAATCCCCCTCTGCGAGAAACACCCAAGAATGATCAATTAAAAAAAAAAAAAGAAAAGAAAAAAATTAGCTGGGCCTGGTGGCATGTGCCTGTACTCCCAGCCACTTGGGAGGCTGAGGCAGGAAAATCGCCTGAACCCGGGAGGTAGAGGTTGCAGTGAACTGAAATTGTGCCACTGCACTCCAGCCCAGCAACAGAGCAAGACTCTGTCTCAAATAAAGAGAAAGGACAAGGCTGTGGCTCACTGAATGGTAGCAAAGTCATGGTGATGCTGCACTGATGAAACTTTCTGGAAATTCTATGTTTGAAACTTGCTGGAAATCAGCTGTGGTGTCATGTTGAAACCAACCCAATTGTCCCACAGAACTGATATTTATGATTTTTTTAAAATAAATGTAGAAGTTGACCTTCATGAGTCTTGAAACTTGAAAATGTTACACTTGTCTTATCTGAATTTATTTCTCAGGAAACCAACTATCAGGCCTCCCAGATAGTATCAAGGAACTGAAACTTCCCAGATCACAGCATCTGTACAATGAGACACCAGACCCTTCACTGGTCATGATTACCTGACCACCTGCCACCTGCTTCCTGCTGAACAACTCTTCTTTCTTATCCTCCCCTAATTCCTGTTTTCCTGTATGTAGCTACATTTCTTTTCTGCTGTATAAACTCCTAATTTTAGTTGGTCACGGAGGTGGATTTGAAGCTGATCTCCCACCTCCATGGCTGCAGTACCTGATTAAAGCTTTCTTTCCTGGCAGTACTGGTTGTCTCAGTGATTGGCTTTCTGTGCAGCCAGCAGCAAGACCTAGACAAAACCCCTGGTGTTTTGGTAATAATGTCACAGAACTTGCCAGAAATCAGCCATCTAAGGTTCTTGGGAAAGCTATTTACAGGAAAGTGTCCCACCAGAGGCTCCTTTCTGAAAATAATGCCAGAGAGGAGTGTTGGGAGACGTTCCTGGCTACTGGCAATGAAGTAGTAGGCAGGCGCTGGACAAGCCCCTTGTTCTGCAGAAGCCTGTCTACCAAGCACACTAAAATTGGAAAGGAAAGCCCATTCCATGCAGGAAAAATAGTTAAAGGTCCCAAATCCATTTTCTCAGAGCAGGAAATGATGAGAGAATTTGAAGCTGAGAGTCAAGAAATTGATTACTGGCACACTATGTAATCTTTTTACATTGTTTAACTTTTACGTTAGCAGCTTTGGAAACTATTTATTTCCAAAATTACTTTGTTATTGTTTGTTTGTTTTTGAGACAGCGTTTTGCTCTGTTACCCCAGCTGGAGTGCAGTGGTGTGAGCACAGCTCACTGCAGCCTCAAACACCTAGGTTCAAGCAATTCTCCTGCCTCAACCTCCCAAGTAGCTAGGATTACAGGTGCGTGCCACCATGCCCTGCTAATTATTTTTGTTAAATTTTTGTAGGCTGGGTGTGGAGCTCACTCCTGTAATCCCAGCTCTTTAGGAGGCTGAGGCAGGGGGATTGCTTGAGCTCAGGAGTTCGAGATCAGCCTGAGCAAGGTGGCAAAACCCTGTCTCTACAAAAAATACAAAAAATTAGTCAGGCATGGTGCCACAGGTATGTGCTCCCAGCTACTTGGGAGGTTGAGGCAGAGGATCTCTTGAGCCCAGAAGGTTGAGGCTGCAGTGAGCCAAGATCCCGCCACTGTACTCAGCCTGGGTGGCAGAGTGAGACCGTGTCTCAAAAAAAAAATTTTTTTTAAAGATGGGGTCTTGCTATATTGCACAGGCTAGTCTTGAACTCTTGACCTCAAGTGGTCCTCCTGCCTTGGCCTCCCAAAGTGCTGGGATTACAGATCATCTTGCTCAGCCTATTTCCAAAATTTTTCATTACCCCAAATAGAAACTGTAACCATTAAGCAGTAACTCCCCATTCTCCATCTCTGTAGTCCCTGGTGACATCTAATCCACTTTTATTTTTTTATAAATTTGCATATCCTAGCTACCTTATACAAGTACAATCATACAGTGTTTGTCCTTTTGTGACTGGCTGTGATACTTAGCATAATGTCTTCACGGATCATCATGTTGTAGCATGTAAAAAAACCATGATATGTATATACAACATTTTGTTTATCCATTCATCTGTTGATGGTTACATGAAGTGTGTCCACGTTTTGGCTATTGGGAATAGTGCTGCAATTGGCATACAACTATCTGTTCCTGCTTTCTCTCTCTCTCTCTTTTTTTTTTTTTCTCACTCTGTCACCCAGGCTGGAGTGCAGTGGATTGATCATCATGGCTCACTGCAGCCTCCAACCTCCCAGGCTCAAGTGATCCTCCCACCTTAGCCTCCTGAGTAGCTGGGACACCAGGTGTGTGCCACCATGCCTGGATAAATTTTAAGATTTTTTATAGAGACGGGGGTCTCATTATGTTGCCCAGGCTGGTCTGGAATTCCTGCCTCAAGCAATCCTCCTGCCTTGGCCTCCCAGAGTGCTGCGATTACAAGCAAGAGCCACTGCACCTGGCCCTGTCCATGCTTTCAATGCCTAGGAATGGAAGTGCTGAGTCATAGGGTAATTCTATGTTTAGCTTTTTGAGGAACTGTCATACTATTTTCCATAGCAGCTGTACCATTTTACATTCCCTCCAGCACATGTGTGGGTTCCTATCTCTCCACATCCTTGTCACAATTATAACTGTCTCTTTTTTTTTTCTTTTTTTTTTAAGACAGGGTCTCACTCTGTTGCCTAGCCTGGAGTGCAGTGGCATGATCTCGGCTCACTGCAATCTCTGCACTCCAGCCTGGGGACAGAACAAGACTTCATCCTGGGGAGAGGGGAAAAATGTGGTGGTGGGGATTTAAAAATGTACAATAGGCCAGGCGTGGAGCCTTACGCCTGTAATCTCTGCACTTTGGGAGGCCGAGGACAACAGATCACGAGGTCAGGAGATCGAGACCATCCTGGCTAACATCGTGAAACCCCGTCTGTACTAAAAATGCAAAAACTAGCCGGGTGTGGTAGCGGGCACCTGTAATCCCAGCTACTTAGGAGGCTGAGGCAGGAGAAGCACTTTAACCCGGGAGGCGGAGGTTGCAGTGAGCCGAGATCGCGCCACTGCACTCTAGCCTGGTGACAGAGTAAGACTCCGTATCAAAAAAAAAAAAAAAGTACAATAGGCTGGGCATGGTGATGCACGCCTGTAATCCCAACACTTTGGGAGCCCAAGGTGGGTAGATCACCTGATGTCAGGAGTTCGAGACCAGCCTGGCCAACATGGTGAAAACCCGTCTCTGCTAAAATACAAAAATTAGCCAGGTGTGGTGGTGGGCGCCTGTAATCTCAGCTACTTGGGAGGCTGAGGCAGGATAATTGCTGGAGGCAGAGGTTGCTGTGAGCCAAGATTGCGCCATTGCACTCCAGCCCAGCCAAGAACAGAGAGACTGTCTCAAAAAAAAAAAAAAAAAAGTACAATAAAGAACGGGCAATAGGGACAGGCATGGTGGCTCATGACTGTCATCTCAGCACTTTGGGAGGCAAAGGTGGGCAGATCGCCTGAGGTCAGGAGTTCAAGACCAGCCTGGCCAACATGGAGAAACCCGTCTCTACTAAAACTACAAAAATTAGCCAGGCATACTGGCGCGCGCCTATAATCCCAGCTACTTGGGAGGCTGAGGTAGGAGAATTGCTTGAACTCAGGAGGCGGAGGTTGTGGTGAGTGGAGATTGCACCACTGCACTCCAGCCTGGGCAACAGAGCCAGACTCCATCTCAAAAAAAAAAAAAATTAGAAGGCCAGGTGTTGCCAGGCATGGTATCTCACGCCTGTAATCCCAGGACTTTGGGAGGCCGAGGAGGGAGAATCACCTGAGGTCAGGAGTTTGAGGCCAGCCTGGCCAACATGATGAAAACCCGTCTCTACTAAAAATACAAAATTTTTTTTAAATCAAAAAATACAAAAATTAGCCAGGCAGGGTGGCATGAACCTTTAATCCTAGCTACTCGGGAGGCTGAGGCAGAAGAATCGCTTGAACCCGGGAGGCAGAGGTTGCCGTGAGCTGGAGATCACCCCATTGCACTCCAGCCTCGGCAACAAGAGTGAGATTCCGTCTCAAGAAAAAAAAAAAAAGAAGGCCAGGCATGGTAGCTCATGCCTGTAATCCCAGCACTTTGGGAGGCTGAGGTGGGAAGACACTTGAGGTCAGGAGTTTGAGACCAGCCTGGCCAACATGATGAAACCCTATCTCTACCTCAAAATACAAAAATCAGCTGGGCATGGTGGCATGCGCCTGTAGTCCCAGCTACTCAGTAAGCAGAGGTTGCAGTGAACTGAGATTGCGCCACTGCACTCCAGCCTGGGGTGACAGAGTGAGACCATGTCTCAAAAAAAAGAAAGAAGAGTATATATGCATAGCAAACGTGTGAAGAGATGCTCAACATCATATGTCTTTAGGGAAATGCATGTTAAAGCAGGAGATACCACTTCACATCTACTAGAATGTCTAAGATTAAAAAGACTGACCACATCAAGTATTGGTGAGGACGTGGTACAACAGCAACTCTCATATACTGCTGGGGTAGGTGTTAAATAATACAACCATTTTGGAAAATATTTAAGCACTTTCTTTTCTTTTTCTTTTTCTTTCTTTTTTTTTTTTTTTTTTTTTTGAGACAGAGTGTCGCTCTTTCACCCAGGCTGGAGTGCAGTCGTGCAATCGCCACTCACTGCAAGCTCTGCCTCCCAGGTTCATGCCATTCTCCTGCCTCAGCCTCCCGAGTAGCTGGGACTACAGGCACCCACCACCACGCCCGGCTAATTTTTTTCTTTGTATTTTTTAGTAGAGATGGGGTTTCACCGTGTTAGACAGGATGGTCTCGATCTCCTGACCTCATGATCCGCCTGCCTTGGCCTCCCAAAGTGCTGGGATTACAGGCCTGAGCCACCGCGCCTGGCTAGCTGTTTCTTTCTTTTTTTTTTTTTTCTCGAGAAAAAGGTGTTAAATAATACAAACATTTCGGAAAATCTTTAAGCAGTTTCTTTTCTTTTCTTTTCTTTTCTTTTTTTTTTTTTTTTGAGACAGGGTCTTGCGTTTTTGCCCAGGCTGGAGTGCGGTGGCGCTATTGGAGTGCGGTGGCACTATCTGGGCTCACTGCAAGCTCCGCCTCCCGGGTTCAAGCAATTCTCCTGCCTCAGCTTCCTGAGTAGCTGGGATTACAGTTGTGCGTCACCACACCCGGCTAATTTTTGTATTTTTAGTAGAGACGAGGTTTCACCATGTTGGTTAGGCTGTTCTCAAATTCCTGACCTGGTGATCTGCCCGCTTCAGCCTCCCAAAGTGCTGGGATTACAGGCGTGAGCCACCACGCCCGGCCTACTCAACTAATTTTTACATCTTTTGTAAAGAAGGTAATCTCGAGGAGCTGGGATTACAGGCGCCTGCCACCACGCCCGGCTAATTTTTGCATTTTTGGTAGAGATGGGGTTTCACCGTGTTGGCCAGAGTGGTCTCCAACTCCTGACCTCAAGTGATCTGCCTGCCTCGTCCTCCCAAAGCACTGGAATTTACAGGGATGAGCCACCGCGCCCGGTCCAGCCTATTTTTCTTAAGACATCATTTGTGTTTTTTTCTGTCTTCCTAACTTACATTTTATAGGGTTTGCTGGTATAGTTTTTATTAAAAAAAAAGTTGGGCCGCGCACGGCGGTTCATGCGAGTCCCTGCTATACAGGCCTTGAGGATTCTGCAGAGACCAAGATAAGCTGGGGGGCCTGAACAGTTTAGCAGGGGAGGCCGAGACTCCTGTAACAATCATGCAGTAGTTAATTACAGGGGGGTGCGTGCAGGGAAGACGACAGGGTGACAGGTATATTGCGTAAGTAGACACTGAGGCCCAGGGAAGCGCAAGGAATAGTCCAGAGACACACAGTCTGCGCTGTCACCGGCGGGTTCTCAAATTTGGCCCGCAGGGTCGGCGGCGCTGGGGCTCCCGGCCCGCGATTGCCACGCCCACCAGACCCGAGGTTGCCCCGCTCAACCCGGCCGGCCGTAGCCGCCAGTACCGTGTGGAAGCGTGACAGTCGAGGGGTGGCACGTGACTGGCGGGGCGGGGCGGGGCTGAGGCGGTGGAACGCGCAGGCTAGTGGCTGTGTTTCCCGCCGGAGGCTTTTGCCCAGAGCCCCGCGTCCCTGGGGGGCGGCGGCGGCGGCGGCAGCGCAGGCGGCAGAGGCGCAGGCGGCGGAGGCGGCTGGGGGGTCCGGAAGTCAACACCATGTCAAGTCTGCACAAGAGCCGGTAAGGGGCCATGGGGCCTGACCCGGCTGGGCCACTCCTGGCCAGGCTGCCCCTTATGCCCCTCAGAAGGGGGAAGCGCGGGTGTGGCCAGGAATCGGCAGACCCCCTCGGCAGAGGGTCTCGAGCGTCCACCTTCTAACCTCATTGCCTGTGGGCTGCAGGAACGACGGAGGGGCGGCCCTTCTCCTGCCCCTGGTGTCACTCCTTCTGCCTCCCTCATCCTGGACCCCTGGTGTCCCCCTTCCCCTGAGTCTTCCTCATCCAGACCCCCATGCCCCGCCCCCGTGCCTTTCCCCCTTTTGATCCCCCTGCTCCCGTACTCTCTCCAAGTGCACCCTGTCCCCCGTGCCTTTTTCTTACTAGGATTGCTAGAGAACTTGCATTCTCCAGTCTGGCCCCTCCCCCAGGCCAGATCCTGCAGCACTGGCTGAATTTTGCTCACTCTTCAGTTTTCCTTCAGGACGTGTTTTTTAAACCCTTTGTCCTTGCCTTCTGGCAGGCCCAGAGGTCTTGTAATGGTTATATTTGTGAGCATGGTCCATTGTCTGCATATCAAATTACTCCTGGTTCCTGAGGTCCAAGGAGTTCAGTTGGTGGCTGTGCGTGGACCCGGCCTGGCCGGCAGGAAGTGCCCAGTAAATGTCAGCTCACTAAGTATTAGAATGTTGGAATATGTCTAATTTTATGGTCCTCATTTGGGAACTTCTAGACAAGAATATCTCTCAAGTTTCTTCCCTGGCATTCTGTGTTTCTGGTTGTAGAGGAAGAAGTGAAATATAGTTTTATTGTTCTCCAAAGCTGTCTTTGGTGAGGACCTTGACTAAGCTGTGTGATTTTTATGTCCTAAAGGGGAGAGAGGCACAGGTTGGAAACTGGCAGTGTGAGGGAGCTGAGGGCTGTGGGTCTCACTGAGCCGATATCAGCATGCTTCATTTGCCATCCTATCTCCCCTTCCAGAATTGCAGATTTCCAGGATGTCCTGAAGGAGCCCTCAATTGCATTGGAAAAGCTGCGGGAACTCAGCTTTAGTGGTAAGAAGCCATTCTGTATTTTCACGGTTTCCCTAGAGCAGCCCTGTGGCTAGAATACAGGGGGAGGCCATACCTGGTCAGCTCTGGGGCCCAGCTGCTGGGGGCTGGGGCCTTGGAAGGAAATTACACATAGACTCTTGGGGCCTTTTCCAGATTCTGTAGAGCTGAACAGGCAGTGACTGCCTTGAGCTTGGAGGGGTTTCCCAGAGGGGCAGTGGCCACACTTAGCATGCCTTGCCCTAAGCTTTCCGCAGGAGGTGCCAGATTCCTGAGAGTAACAGGACAGGACTGAAGACTGGAGAATGAGAGTTGGGGGGACCTTTTGAGCCCAGGACAGTCTTTCCTCATTCCTTAGCTAGCTTCCTGTGTTGGTGAGTTTGGTTAACTGCAGGGTTGTTCCTGGTTCTCTCCCTGGCTTGGGGTCTAAGCTGCCTGAACTAAACCTTGGCTAGTGGTAAAATGGGTAGCCTTGGGACACTGACTTTAAGGAGCTGATCCTGCTGTGTTAGACTTTGCCCCAATGAGCACAAAGATAACTCTCTTTTTGCCTGTTTTAAAAAATATCCCAACGTGTTCTGCATAGCTTCTTGTCACTTTTTTGCCCCTGTAACTTTGCCAGCAAGAACTTCTGGCCAGGTGCCGTGGCTCATGCCTGTAATCCCAACATTTTGGGAGGCCGAGGCAGGTGGATCACCTGAGGTCAGGAGTTTGAGAACAGCCTGGCCAACATGGTGAAACCTAGTCTCTACTAAAAATATAAAAAAGTAGCTGGGCTTGGTGGCACTTGCCTGTAATCCCAGCTACTCGGGAGGCTGAGGCAGGAAAATCACTTGAACCTGGGAATTGCAGTGAGCCGAGATTGCGCCATTGCACTCCAGCCTGGGCGACAAGAGTGAAGCTCCATCTCAAAAAAAAAAAAAAAAAAAAAAGAACTTCTTATATTGTCCCTGTCATCCTCATATAGATTCTGAAGTGGAGGTATTCACTCATGTTCATGGTACCAGGGATACTACAGCAGCAACTGCTGTAGTGAGCTTCCTGATCTTATTGCAGGAGAACTTTGTCTTTCTGTTTAGGAGTGAAATATAGGCCCCAAAGGGGAGGCAGTCAGTGTTAGTAGTTAAGAGTTTTACAGATAAGTTTCCTTCTTACGACAATTACGTTAATCTTCCCTACTTACTGGGGTTATAATGAAGATTAAATGAAATAATATCTGTAAAGCACAAAATACTTTGCATTCATAGCTTAGTTTATATTCCACAAATATGTATGGAATATCTTCTATGTGCAGTGCTCTGTGCTACGCACTGGGAATAATAGATGTGGTTTTTGTCCTTCTGGGGCTTACCCAGTAGTAGGGGTTACAGACGTTAAGAAAATACACTATATATATATATATATATATATATATATATATATATATATATATATAAAATAATTCCACTTATGACAGATGCTATGAAATAGTCACAGAGCCATTATTGCTTATAACAGGGGAACTGACCTGAATTAGGATGAGATGGTGGTGGTAAAGGCTGCTCCTGAGGAAGGAATATCAAGGATGAGAAGGTGTTATCCTCAAAAAAACATTTCAGGCCGGGCATGGTGGCTCACACCTGTAATCTCAGCACTTTGGGAGGCTGAGGCGGGTGGATCACCTGAGGTCAGGAGTTCGAGACCAGCCTGGCCAATATGGTGAAACCCTGTCTCTACTAAAAATACAAAAATTAGGAGTGGTGGCACACATCTGTAATCCCAGCTACTTGCAAGGCTGAGGCAGAAGAATTAGTTAAACCGGGGAGGCGGAGGTTGCAGTGAGCAGAAATCACGCCACTGCACTCCAGCCTGGGCAACAGAGCAAGACTCTGTCTCCAAAAAAAAAAAAAAATTAACATCCAGTCTAGGCTGGGTGTGGTGGCTCACGCCTGTAATCCTAACACTTTGGGAGGCCGAGGCGGGGGGATGACCTGAGGTCAGGAGTTCAAGCCCAGCCTAGCCAACATGGTAAAACCTTGTCTCTACTAAAAATACAAAAATTAGCCGAGCATAGTGGCGCGTGCCTGTAATCCCAGCTACCTGGGAGGCTGAGGCTGGAGAATCGCTGGAACTCGGGAGGCGGAGGCTGCAGTGAGCCGAGATTGTGCCACTTCACTCCAGCCTAGGTGTTAGAGGGAGACTCCATCTCAAAAAAAAGAAACCATCCAGTCTAGTAATCTTTCTTGGGGAAATGATTCTTGAAGAAGTACTTCTTGCCCACTCTACTCCCTGCCAGTTGGCTCCACGGTGAAGGGCTGGGGGTTCTGGGACTCTGGCCTGGGGCATGACCTTTGCCTGCTGTGTCCACAGGCATCCCCTGTGAGGGCGGACTGCGGTGCCTCTGCTGGAAGGTGGGTGTGCCTGGGGTGGGGCTTCTGCTCTGCTGAGAGTCCCTGGGTTTTCCTGCATGGGCTGCCCCTACCCCTGGCTTCTTCCTCCTGTTCTGCACCTTTCCTTGCTTGTCTGAGGGAGCTTTTCTGGGAAGTTCTGGGTTTTCTGTTCCTCTTGGTGTCTTCTCTGGGATCCCCTTGGGGATGGGACACTTTGTAATGCCAACAATGAAGACCTCTGCTTCCTGGTCCGTGAAGTACAGTGAAAGTCATGCTTATTGGGACAAAACAAAGGCTGTGCTTTGCCCAAAGCTCCCAGCTCAGGTGGCCATGGAAGCCCAGTGTCCTGGTTTCCAGCCCTTTAGAGCACAGGGTCTGATGATCATGTGGGAGAGTCTGTGTGAGAAAAAGCAGAGGGAAGGGCTGGTTTGGGTTAAAGGAGGAGGGAGGCAGTGGGGAGGAAGGGGGAGGCTACCCCTAGCTCATACTGGCATTCCTGGATTTTAGCCCATCTTGTCTTCTTGGGACTTTATGAGATGTTTTTCTTGAGGCCTGTCATCCCCGCCTAAAGACTGATGTTGGTGCAGGAGGGTCACCAGAGCTTTGCCCCTCTCCCTCTGTGCAGATTCTCTTGAACTACCTTCCCTTGGAGAGAGCCTCATGGACCTCCATCCTGGCCAAGCAGAGGTGAGACCCCGTGTAAGGGCAGTGACAGGAGGGCCCTTGCATGTGACGGAGCCAGTACCGCTGGGGCCGCCCTGCCTCCTGCGGCTGCTGCTCTGGTCTGGGCTCCCTGGGCAGGACCGTTGGGAATCATCCTTCTCACTTGTCTCCTGCAGGGAGCTGTATGCCCAGTTCCTGAGGGAAATGATCATCCAGCCTGGCATTGCCAAGGCCAACATGGGTGTGTCCAGGGAGGATGTGACTTTTGAGGACCATGTGAGTAGAGGTTGGCAGCAGAGACCCAGGATACAGAATGTGGAGGGGTGGCGGCCTTGGAGCAGGCAAGGGCCCCTGCATGCCAGGGGGTAGGTGCAGTCTGGTGTCAGTCCCCTCTGGACCTCCCAGTTCCTCCTTTCTGCGTTGGGTCACTAAGCTTGGGGGCCCTGGGCTCAGTAAGACAAATGATAGTTGGGGTCCAGGGAGCATTGCAGGGGCAGCCCTGCATCAGGTGCTCTGAGGACATGGTCTATTTCAACCCTCATCCCTGTTCCTTGAAGAAAGTCAGAGCAGGGCGGGAGGGAGGCTAGGCTGCCCTCTGTGGCTGCCAGGAAGCCTTGTTCTCCTCAAATGCTGAGCTCCTCCCTGGGCTTCACAGCGCGGGAGAAAGAAATGGAAGGGCCCCAGGCCCAGACTCACAGATAGGAATTGACGACTCAGAGCATCGATGAATGAGAACCGAAGAAACCGAATTCATTTATTCAGCAAGCAAACATTTACTGAGCACCTGTTATATGCAAAGTTCTCAAGCTAGAGCAACGGACAGAAAAGGAACAGAGTCCCTGCCCAGCAGAGATGCCCTCAAAGCAGGCCCCCAGGCTGGGCTCCCGGCTGTGGAGTTTGAACGGATTCAGGAGGCTGAGGGAAGGGCTGTGTTGGCTCCTCTGAGTAGCTTGCAGGAGGTGTCAGGGCCACACCTCAGTGTGCAGTGGGATTGTTGCAGCAAGGCCACTGCTCAGGTTTCCGGGATAGAATCGGGCCCCGGGGCCTATCTGGGCCTTGGACAGAGCATCTTCATTTCTCCCCACAGCCACTCAACCCCAACCCTGACAGCCGGTGGAACACGTACTTCAAGGACAACGAGGTGCTGCTGCAGATCGACAAAGATGTCCGGTAGGCAGGGTGCCTGGGGCCGAGAGCTGGCCCATGGGACTTCTGGGGCTCTCTGCAGCTCTGTCTTTTCCATTTGCAGGCCGGGCCTGTGGGTGAGTGTTTGCGGAGCTGCTGGTGGATTGTCCCAGCGGTTGGGTCCAGGCCCTATTGACGATAGGCTGAGAATGAGGCTAGCGAGGGAGATTCTGTGCTTGCATGTACCTGGCTGTTCTTATCTGAGCTGTAGTTTCATTTGTACCCCAGGTGTTTATGGATTCATCTGACATTCATTCAACAAGTATTGAGCCCCTTTTGTATGCCAGGCTTAGCACTAAGTTCAGGGTTGAGCACTGGTGTGTTCCCTCTCCTTAAGGATCTCAGAACCTAGAAGGGAGGATGGCAAGACAGACATTCAGCCCATTAGATCTTAGCAGATGGCATTCGTGGTAAATGCTCTTGAAGGAAAATTTGAGGGGGTTTGGGGAAACCTCACCTGAGAAGCAGTGATTCAGCTGAGATCTGAGGAGTGGGAGGCCTCAGGGGAAGAGTGTAGCAAAGGCCATGTTGGGCAGGGAATTGCCCTTGGCAAGGTCCAGAGAGCCCGCAGAGCTTGGCACATCTGAGGAACAATGCCAAGGCCAGGGTGGGAGATGGGGCTGGACCTTGGACTTGATTCTAAGAGCATGAGGCAGCCATGCAAAGGTTTTGAGTAAAGGAGTGACAGGGTCAGATACACAGTTTTTAAAATCTTGAGCTACATGCGTTTGTGCTTTTCCACTTGGTAAAGAAATGTGGAGATGCTGGCTGTGCGGCCCTGTCGGGCTGGGGAGTTTGGCAGCGTGTTGGGCTAGGTGAGGAACTAGAAGGCAGGCCTTGTCCACAGGTGGGTGGAGTGGCCAAGGGCTTGGGTTCTGGAGTCCATTTGCCTGGTTTCCGTTCCGCCTTTACCAGTTGTTAGCTGTGTGACCTTGGGCAAGTGACTCACACCTTCTGATCATTACTCTATTGTGAAGTAGGAGTAAGGTGGTTCAGGCTAAGGGCACAGAACAGGCTGGGTCTCCACAGATACGTGGGACTTAGCACATACAGAGGCCCTTAGAATGATCAGATCTCCATCAGAGAAGGGTCCTGGGAGCTTATCCTGTTCCTTTTACAACAGCCTGCCTGGGACCCCCGGCACTTGGTTAGACAGGACAAGCTGGCACTCTGACCCGCAGTGACCCTTCAGAATCTCCAAGGGGCAGCTCTCAGGTGCCCAAGTCAGTCTGCACCAGTACAGACAGGTGCCCCTCCATTCGGCTCCTTCTCAAGGAATGGCCGAGTACCGGTGTCAGGAGGGGTTTAGGAGTGAGCAGGACTGAAACAGTCTCTGCCTTCTGAGAGCTTCCAGTGTAAGTCAGGAGACATATACTAAACCTGGAAACAGATATGTAATTGCAAATACTGTAATGCTGTGAAGGAGGGAAAAACTGGTGCTTTTAGAGAATCAGAGGGAGGCCCTGTTTTCCTTTGGGGGGTCGAGGAAAGCCTTTCCAGGGAGGAGGCTCAGGATGAGATATAAAAGAGGAGGAGGCAGCAAGCTGGGTGGAAGAGTGCTGGGCTGAGGCACAGCACATGAGAGTGCCCTGTGGCCGGGGAAGAAGGCGCGTGGCAGGATAAAGCAGAGTCCTCCTTTCCCTTGCCACCCTGGGTGCTGCTCCTCAGCCCAGGCTCATCTTCAGATGGCCCCATGTGACCCCCGCACAGGGCAACTCAGCCAGGCTGCAGGAGAAAGGAGGCACTGCCTCTTGTGCTCTCAGGCTAGGGTTGGTGCAGCGTTTACCCACGAGGTGTTCTGATTGCTGTGTTCAAGTCAAGAACCACTCCGTGACCTGGGGAAATAGGTTCTGTTTTTTTGTTTTTTGTTTTTTTTTGAGACAGAGGCTCCCTCTGTCACCCAAGCTGGAGTGCAGTGGTGCAATCTCGGCTCACTGCAACCTCCGCCTCCCGGGTTCAAGCGATTCTTCTGCCTCAGCCTCCCTAGTAGCTGGGATTACAGGCATGTGCCACGACGCCTGGCTGATTTTTGTATTTTTAGGAGAGATGGGGTTTCACCAGTTGGCCAGGCTGGTCACGAACTCCTGACCTCAAGTGATCCACCCGCTTCAGCCTCACAAAGTGCTAGCATTACAGGCATGAGACACCATGCCTGGCCAGGTTCTGTTTTACATGGGTAGTGATCCTTTGGTGCTTCTAGAAGCGTGTTTGCAATGTGCTAAGTATAAGAAGTCTGAAAAATGTGTGTGTACTGCAATACATATATTTTAAAAACTTGATCACATTCTAGACACCATCTCCCAACTTGTTTTCCCTCTCACTCTGTCTTGGACATCTTTCCAGTTCAGCTGTATAATATTCTGTTGTACAGTGTATAACTTATGGAACCAAATCTCTTTTGCTACCACAAATCACCCTGTGTTTGTGCATGTTAGATAATTTTTTTTTTTTTTTGGGATAGGGTCTTGCTCTGTTGCCCAGGCTGGACTGGAGTACAGTGGCTTGATCTTAGCTCACTGTAGCCTTGAACTCCCAGGCTCAAGTGATCCTCCTGCCCCGCCTCCTGAGTAGCCAGGACTGCAGGCACATGCCACCACACCCAGCTAATTTTTTTTTTTTTTTTTTTTTGAGGTGGAGTCTTGCTCTGTTGCCCAGGCTGGAGTGCACTGGCGCAATCTTGGCTCACTGCAACCTCCGGGTTCCAATGATTTCTCCTGCCTCAGCCTCCTGAGTAGCTGGGATTACAGGCACATGCCACCACACCTGGCTAATTTTTTGTATTTTTAGTAGAGATGGGGTTTCACCGTGTTAGCTAGGATGGTCTCCATCTTTTTTTTTTTTTTTTGTGAAGGAGTCTCACTCTGTCACCCAGGCTGGAGTGCGGTGGCACGATCTTGGCTCACTGCAAGCTCCGCCTCCCGGGTTCACACCATTCTCCTGCCTCAGCCTCCTAAGTAGCTGGGACTACAGGTGCCCGACACCACACCCAGCTAATTTTTTGTATTTTCATTAGAGACGAGGTTTCACCATGTTAGCCAGGGTGTTCTTGATCTCTGGACCTCGTGATCCGCCTGCCTCGGCTTCCCAAAGTGCTGGGATTACAGGCATGAGCCACCGCACCTGGCCCCAACTAATTTTTTATACAGATGGGGTCTCCTTTTGTTGCCCAGGCTGGTCTTGAACTCCTGGGCTCAAGGGATCCCTCCTGCCTTAGCCTCCTGAAGTGCTGGGATTACAGTGGTGAGCCACTGTGCCTGACCTAGATAAATATTTTTACATGGAAATATGTTTAGCGTTTAAAAGAGGAGTTAGGTTGTATGACCATAATGACACTTTTAAAAAAAAGTATATATCTATTTGCAAATACACATAAAATGTGGGCATGTATACATATACAATGATTACAGCTTTTTAAAAAAATACTGTTTTTAAAATAAAATGTTGTAATTGTTGTTGTTGTTATTATTTTTTTGAGACCGAGTCTCATTCTGTCACCCAGGCTGGAGCGCAGTGGTGCGATCTTGGCTTACTGCAATCTCCTCCTCCCAGGCTCAAGCAATTCCTGTGTCAGCCTCCCCAGTAGTTGGGATTACAGGCACCCGCCACTGCGCCTGGCTAATTTTTTTTTGAGACGGAGTTTCGCTCTTGTTGCCCAAGCTGGAGTGCAATGGCACGATCTCGGCTCACTGCAACCTCCGCCTTCCAGGTTCAAGCGATTCTTCTGCCTCAGCCTCCTGAGTAGCTGGGATTACAGGCATGCACCACCATGCCCGGGTAATTTTGTATTTTTTTAGTAGAAACGGAGTTTCTCCATGTTGGTCAGGCTGGTCTCAAACTCCCAACCTCAGGTGATCCGTCTGCCTCAGCCTCCCAAAGTGCTGGGATTATAGGCGTGAGCCACCGTGCCCAGCCAATTTTTGTATTTTTAATAGAGGCAAAGTTTACCATGTTGGCCGGGCTGGTCTCAAACTCTTGACCTCTAGTGATTCAAAACGTAATTAAAAACAAATAATGCTGGCCAGGTACCAGTGGCTCATGCCTGTAATCCCAGCACTTTGGGAGGCTGAGGTGGCTGGATCACGAGGTCAGGAGATCGAGACCATCCTGGCTAACACGGTGAAACTCCATCTCTAAAAAAATAAAAAATTAGCCAGGCGTGGTGGCGGGCACCTGTAGTCCCAGCTACTTGGGAGAATGAGGCAGGAGAATGGCGTGAACCCAGGAGGTGGAGCTTGCAGTGAGCAGAGATCGCTCCACTGCACTCCAGCCTGGGCGACGGTGCAAGACTCCGTCTCAAAAACAAAAACAAAAACAAAAAACAATGCTTTTGGGGAGTCTTGGGGTCTCCTGGCAGATGGGATGGCGAAAACTTCCACCCTGAGTAACAAGATTCTTTCCTGTTCCCTCTTGACAGGAGGTTGTGCCCAGACATTTCCTTCTTCCAGAGGGCCACTGACTACCCTTGCCTCCTCATCCTGGACCCCCAGAATGAGTTTGAAACCCTTCGTAAGAGAGTGGAACAGACAACACTGAAATCTCAGACGGTGGCCCGGAACCGGAGTGGGGTCACAAATGTGAGTGCCAACCTGGGGTCCCCAGGGACTCCCCCAACAGTCTTTTCTTTCCTTTTTCTCTTAAACTCCTGGCCACAAGGTGTCGGGCCATGACCATCTGCTTGACAGTTACTCAGCGCAATCCTGATGCTGCCAGATCCTGGGGTGCTTTCTAAAAGTTGGGTAACAGAGGTTCACTGTTTCCCATCTGGGTGTAATGGCTGCTGGGAAGGGCCCTGCATCACAGTGAGTGAATGAGTCAGGCTTCTAATCTTATAGTGGGGATGGCTCTGAGAAGGTCATTACAAATGTGAGAAATTGTGATAGGGCTGGGCACAGTGGTTCACGCCTGTAATCCCAGCGCTTTGGGAGGCTGAGGCAGGAGGATTGCTTGAGCCCACGAGTTCAAGACCAGCCTGGGCTACATGGTGAAACCCTGTCTTTACAAAAAATACAAAAATTAGCTGGGCATGATGGCATGTGCCTGTAGTCCCAGCTACTCAGGAGGCTGAGGTAGGAGGATGGTTTGAGCCTGGGAGGCAGAGGTTGCAGTGAGCCTACATCACACCACTGCCCTCCAGCGTGGGTGACAGAGCCAGACCCTGTCTCAAAAAAATAAAAATTAAGAAAACGGCCAGGCACAATGGCCCATGCCTGTAATCCCAGCACTTTGGCAGGCCAAGACAGGCAGATCACTTAAGGCCAGGAGTTCAAGACCAGCCTGACTAACCTGGGGATTTAACCCCATCTGTACTGAAAATACAAAAATTTGGCCCTGGCCAGGTGTGGTGGCTCATGCCTGTAATCCCAGCACTTTGGGTGGCCGAGGTGGGTGGATCACCTGAGGTCAGGAGTTCGAGACTAGCCTGGCCAACATGGTGAAATCTTGTCTCTACTAAAAATACAAAAATTAGCTGGGCATGGTGGCAGGTGCCTGTAATCCCAGCTACCTGGGAGGCTTAGGCAGTAGAATTGCTCGAACCCGGGAGGTGGAGGTTGCAGTGAGTCTAGATTATACCACTGCACTCCAGCCTGGGTGACAAAACAAGACCCTCTCAAAAAAAAAAAAAAAGAAAAGAGAGCATTCCAGGTGGAGAGGAGGGCATATGCCAAAGTCCTCAGCGGGAGACAGCATGGTGTGTTCCAGGTCAGGGAGGCCACGGGGTGGCTAGAAGCAGAGAGCGAGTGAAGAGGTTGGTGCTGGTGAGGCCACGTGGGGCCTTTGTCATGAGGGGTGGGGAGAATCCTTTACAGCACTGTAAGCAGGGCAGTGACATAATTCATATCTGCTTGTGTCAGAAATGCTTTAGGCACTGTGGAGATACAGGAGTGGCGGTAGAGAGGCTACCTGGAAGGCCACTGCAGTTGTCTAGGCAAGAGGTGGTGGGAGCAGGGATGCAGCAGGGTTAGATCTGAGAGACTCTGGGTGGAACTGATAGGACCCCCAACTTTTAATAGATTCCTGTCACTCTGAGAAGCTCCTTGTAGTCAAACAAGTATATTATCTTATTCCTTAATTTACACCCCCTACTTTGGTCTCTGGAATAGTGGCTTGTTCCCCTAAACTTTTCACTGTCTTCCATCGATGGAAAAACCCTTTTCTGTAGCCTCCAACAAGCTAGGGCAGATACTGCTGCAAAAGTTTTTCTCCCCCTGGGGAATGACTTTGTTTTTTGTTTGTTTGTTTTATTTTTTTAAATAGAGACAGAGTCTTGCTATGACACCCAGACTGGTTTTGAACTCCTGAGCTTAAGCGATCCTCCTACCTGGGCCTCCCAGAGTGCCAGGATAACAGGCGTGAGCCACCACACCCAGCTGGGAATGACTTTGATCGAAGATCTGACAGGCAGGGGCAGATATGGCCGATCCAGGGTTGCAGGTGCCTACGAGAGTTGGGTGCCCAGCAGAACTGCTGTGCAGTGCAGATTGCGTGACTAGATAACCAGGAGGCTGGCTTTGTGGGCAGTACTCTTGGCTGCTGATTTCCTGGCTGAAGGGCCGGGAGGGGACTGGCTCCTGTCATTCCTTTCACTGTAGTAACTAGGTGTAAAGAGCACTGTTACCTGGTTTAACTTTTGGTCCTGGTAGCAGAGAACCCACCAGAAACTTCATCCCTAAGCCTGTGGGTTCATGATTGGGCAGTTTGAGTTAAAGACCATCTGTGTGACTCTGGGCAAGTCACACATATCCTGGCCTTTGTTTCCTAGACCATAAACTGGGCATAATCATTTCTGCCCTGCCTGAGCTGCCAAGAGGATGAAATGAGGTCATGGCTATGCAGATTCTTCAAAAGCAGAAAGCCCTGGGCATCCTCAGGAGGCAGCCTGCCCTGAAGTCCTGGACCTTAGGTTTGGGAGTCAGCCAGTTCAGGGTCAAGTCCTGATGCCAACACCTAATGTTAGACATTTAAGGAGTGGCCCGACATTTCTGAGCCTCAGTTTCCTCATCTTGAAAATGATGTTGAGAGAATATTTTAGATTGTTCAGTGGATTAAATGGAGGAATACCTGTACAGCATTGTCTGCCGCATAAAAAGCTCTTGTTAAGGGCCAGGCGTGGCTCACGCTTGTAATCCCAGCACTTTGGGAGGCTGAGGCGGGCGGATCATGAGGTCAGGAGATCGAGACCATCCTGGCTAACACGGTGAAACCCCGTCTCTACTAAAAATACAAAAAATTAGCCAGGTGTGGTCGCAGGCGCCTGTAGTCCCAGCTACTCGGGAGGCTGAGGCAGGAGAATGGTGTAAACCCAGGAGGCGGAGCTTGCAGTGAGCCGAAATCGCGCCACTGCACTCCAGCCTGGGCGACAGAGCGAGACTCCGTCTCAAAAATAAAAAATAAGAAAGCTCTTGGTAAATGTGGCTGATGTGTGTCTCTGTGTGTGAACATCCCTGCATGTGTGCGCATACATATGTATGTGTATGTTAGGGGAGAGAGAGTTTAATGTCTCCAGGACCCTATGCTTCCAGGATGGCTTCATCCACTGTCACTGCCTGGGTTCTCTCATATGGGTCACTCACCTCTGGAGCTTCCGCCTGAGCAGGTCTAGGGCCGGGCCCAGCACTTGATTTACAAAGTTCCCAAGGGATCCTGGCAGGCAGCTGGTGTTGGGGACCCGTGCTCATTGTAGGAGTCTTCAGTAGGGATCATCATCTCTTTATTTATCTTCCAACTTTTTTTTTTTTTTTTGAGACAGTCTCGCTGTTTCTTCCAGGTTGGAGTGCAGTGGCACAATCTTGGCGCTCTGCAACCTCTGCCTCCTGGATTCAAGCAATTCTCGTGCCTTAGCCTCCTCAATAGCTGGGATCATAGGCGCGTGCCACCACACCTGGCTAATTTTTGTATTTTTAGTAGAGATTTTTGGCCAGGGTGGTCTCGAACTCCTGACCTCAAGTGATCCACCCACCTCAGTTTCCCAAAGTGCTGGGATTACAGGTGTGAGCCACTGCGCCTGGCCTCCAACCTTTTCTTATGAAAATTTTCAAACATTCAGGAAAGTTGAAAGGAGAGTACACTGGATAACTATCTGTATACTTTCCATCTAAATGCAACAGTTGTTAACGTTTTTCACATTGCTTTATTTGTGTGTGTATTATATATAGAGAGAGTAAGTTGCAGGTGTCTGACCTTTTACCACCGAGTACTTCGGTAGGATCTCCTGAGAATAAGGGCATTGTCAGCCAAGTGCGGTGGCTCACACCTGTAATCCCAACACTTTGGGAGGCCAAGGCAGGTGGATCACCTGAAGTCAGGAGTTTGAGACCAGCCTGACTAACATGGTGGAACCCCCTCTCTACTAAAAATACAAAACAAAACAAAAAAAATGCCAGGCGTGGTGGTGAGCACCTGTAATCTCAGCTACTTGGGAGGCTGAGGTGGGAGAATAGTTTGAACCTAGGAGACAGAGTTGCAGTGAGCCAAGATCACTCCATTGCACTCCAGCCTGGGTGACAGAGCAAGACTCCATCTCAAAAAAAGAAGAAGGGCATTCTCCTACTTACCATTAGCACATCTGGGAAGATTAACCATGAGTCCATAATATCACCTGATACCCAACCCATGAACAATTGAGATGTCCTCAGCTGTGCCAGTGGTATCTTTGGATATTCTCTTTCTTTGGTCTCTTGATTTGGACTAGGCCTCCCCTCCCCAACTCCATCCCCTCAACAGCTGACTTTTTGAAAAGGCTTGGCCAGCCTGGACGCGGTGGCTCATGCCTGTAATCCCAGCATTTTGGGAAGCTGAGGCGGGCGGATCACGAGGTCAGGAGTTCAAGACCATACTGGCCAACATGGTGAAACTCTGTCTCTACTAAAAATACAAAAAATTAGCTGGGCATGGTGGTGGGTGCCTGTACTCCCAGCTACTCAGGAGGCTGAGGCAGGAGAATCACTTCAACCTGGGAGGTGGAGGTTACAGTGAGCTGAGGTCGCACCACTGCACTCCAGCCTGGGCGACAGAGCAAGACTCTGTCTCAGGGGGGCAAATAAAAGAAAGAAAAGTCTTGGCCTTGGCCAGTTGTTTGTTTTTGACATATTTAAGGTTTTTTTGTTTTTTGTTTTTTGTTTTTTTTTTTTGAGACGGAGTCTCGCACTGTCGCCCAGGCTGGAGTGCAGTGGCACGATCTCCACTTACTGCAAACTCCGCCTCCTGGGTTCATGCCATTCTCCTGCCTCAGTCTCCCGAGTAGCTGGGACTACAGGTGCCTGCCACCACGCCTGGCTAATTTTTTGTATTTTTGGTAGAGACAGGGTTTCACCGTGTTAGCTAGGATGGTCTTGATCTCCTGACCTCGTGATCTGCCCACCTCAGCCTCCCAAAGTGCTGGGATTACAGGCGTGAGCCACCGCACCCAGCCTGTTTGTTTTTTGAAATGGAGTTTCACTCTTGTTGCCCAGGCTAGAGTGCAATGGTGCAATCTCGGCTCACCACAACCTCCGCCTCCTGGGTTCAAGTGCTTCTCCTGCCTCAGCCTCCTGAGTAGCTGGGATTACAGGTATACGCCACCACGCCTGGCTAATTTTTTTGTATTTTTAATAGAGACAGGGTTTCTCCATGTTGGTCAGGCTGGTCTTGAACTCCCGACCTCAGGTAATCTGCCCGCCTTGACCTCCCAAAGTGCTGGGATTACAGGTATGAACCACCGTGCCCGGCCCTAAAGTTTTTGTTTTAAATTGAAGTGTAACTTACGTGCAATTACGTGTACAATTAGAGAATGTTTTTCTTGTGTGTGTACCTGTGTAAGTGCCAGTCAGTCAAGATACAGAACATGTCCACATCCAGAAAGCTCCTGCATGCCCCTTCCTAGTTAGTACTTCTCACTGCTCTGACTTTTAGCACCATAAGTTAGGTTTTAGGACCATTTGTTATATTGCAGAATGTCCCATGTTCTAGGTTTGTCTCCTTGTTTCCTCATGGTGGTGTTTGACTTGTTCCTCTGTGCCAGTGTATGTCCCATATGCTAGATAGGTCCAGGCTTAACAGTAAACATTTACATTTCTGGCAAGAACACATTGTTCTCCTTCACATTGTCCTTTTTTTTTTTTTTTTTTTTTTGAGACAGTGTCTTGTCACCCAGGTTGGAGTGCAGTGATGTGATCATAGCTCACTGCAGCCTCAGCCTCGTGGTCTCAAGTGATCCTCTTGCCCCAGCCTCGCAAGTCGCTGGGACCACAGGTGCGTGCCTTCACACTCGGCTAACATTTACATTTTTTGTAGAGACGGGATCTCCCTATGTTGCCCAGGCTGGTCTCGAACTCTTAGGCTCAAGTGATCCTCCTGCCTTGGCCTCCAAAAGTGCTGGGAATACAGGCATGAGCTATTGTGGCCCGCCCATGTTGTCTCTTTTTTTGTTTTTGTTTTTTTCTCCTGAGACAGGGTCTTGCTCTATCACCCAGGCTGGAATGCAATGGTGTAATCACGGCTCACTGCAGCCTCGACCACTGGGGCTCAGCTCCCACCTCAGCCTCCCAAAGTGCTGGGATTTCAGGCATGAGCCACTGACCCCAGCATTGTCTTTCTTGACGGGCTCCTCCTCTTCTCCTCCAGATGAGCTCCCCACACAAGAACTCTGCGCCATCATCCCTAAATGAGTATGAGGTGCTGCCCAATGGCTGTGAGGCCCACTGGGAGGTGGTGGAGCGGATCCTGTTCATCTACGCCAAGCTCAACCCTGGCATCGCTTATGTGCAAGGCATGAATGAAATCGTGGGGCCCCTCTACTACACCTTTGCCACCGACCCCAATAGTGAGTGGAAAGGTAAGAAGGCTCTTGGTGCCCACATCCCTCGTTGCTGGCCCGTGTCAGGCTGTGCACCTCACTTTCCCTCTCGGGCCTCTGTTCTCCCTCTGCCAGATGAGGAGTTGGCCTGGATCATCTCTGAGATCCTTTGCAGCTGTGATCTTCTAGAATGTTGGATGTTTACTGATCTCTTGATATTTGTAATTTAATTCTGGTAGAGAAGGTGGATATGTAGGAAGCCGAATTATAAGATTTAAATAATGATTTTTAAATTGTCATCAGGAGAGTGTGTAATAAACTGCTAAGTGAATGTACAGTATTGCCAGATGTGAGAAGAAAGAGGCGATGTCTTTAGCCTGGGGGTGGAGAGGGGTCAAGGACAGAGGAAGGACTGAGCCAGACCATGAGGATGGGGCAACTCGGCGGGGCTCAGAGCGGGGCAGATGTCTGGTAGGTGAGAGGTGGGGTGGGCCTGGAGTGCGCCACTTCTGCCCCCATCCTGCTCTCTCCCAGAGCACGCCGAGGCAGACACCTTTTTCTGCTTCACCAACCTCATGGCCGAGATCCGGGACAACTTTATCAAGAGCCTGGATGACTCGCAGTGTGGCATCACCTACAAGATGGAGAAGGTTTACTCCACCTTGAAAGATAAGGATGTGGAGCTCTACCTGAAACTGGTGAGGACCCCAGGAACAGACGGGTGGAAAGGGACAGGAGGCAGAGAGTTGCTGTGCCATCCCAGCCCAGGGCGAGGTCTCGTCTGGGGGTCAGAAGTAGCTGCTGCTGCTGCCTGGGACGCTGACCCATGTGCTGAGGCAGCTGATGGTGGAGCCCAGCTGGGAGGGAAGGGGAAAGTTGAGAATGGTGCCCATTGTGTGCCAGGCATACTGCAGGGCATTTACTATGAACTAAATTGGTTAAGCTGTTAGTAGTCTTCTGAGGTAAGTGTTAACTTCATTTTTTTTTTTTTTTTGAGATGGAGTCTCGCTCTGTTGCCCAGACTGGAGTGCAATGGCGCAATCTCGGCTCACTGCAAGCTCCACCTCCCAGGTTCATGCCATTCTCCTGCCTCAGCCTCCCAAGCAGCTGGGACTACAGGCACCCGCCACTGTGCCCGGCTAATTTTTTGTATTTTTAGTAGAGATGGAGTTTCACCGTGTTAGCCAGGATGGTCTTGATCTCCTGACCTCGTAATCCACCCGCCTCGGCCTCCCAAAGTGCTGGGATTACAGGCATGAGCCACCGTGCCCAGCCCTTTTTTTTCTGGTTTTTTTTTTTTTTTTTTTTTTTGAGAAGGACTCTCTCTCTCAGAGGCCAGGTTGGAGTGCAGTGGTGCAATCTCAGCTCACTGCAACCTCCGCCTCCCAGGTTCAAGCAATTCTCATGCCTCAGCCTCCCCAGTAGCTGGGATTACAGGCGTGCATTACCATGCCTGGCTAGTTTTTGTATTTTTAGTAGAGATGGGATTTCGCTGTGTTGGCCAGGCTGGTCTCGAACTCCTGACCTCAAGTGATCCACCTACCTTCCTCTCCCAAAGTGCTGGGATTACAGGCATGAGCCACTGTGCCTGGCTGGCCAGGAATAATCATATCTTTTTAAACAAATACGGGTTGAGTGTGATGGCTCACAGTTGTAATCCTAGCACTTTGGGAGACTGAGGCGGGAGGATTGCTTGAGCCCAGAGGTTGAGCAACATAGTGAAGCTTTGTCTCTATAAAAAATTTAAAAACAAATTAGCCAGGCATGGTGGCACAGGCCTGTAGTCTCAGCTACTCGGGAGGCTGAGAGAGGAGCCCTCGAGGTCAAGGCTGCAGTGAGCCATCCATGATTGTGCCACTGCACTTCAGCCTAGGCAATATAGCGAGACCTCATCTCTAAAAAAAAAAAAGGAAGTATGCTTTTGCTGTTTTGTAGCATGCTTTTTCAGTTAATATTCACTGTGGCTGACCAGAAGGCTTGTCTCTACTGGGAATAATTGCCTGTGGAATTGTTCTGTGGATTAAATGAGTGAGAGGACATATTTAATATTCTAAGCATAGCCCAGGCTTTTAGTAAGTGCCCTGTGATGGTCACTCAGCACATCCACAAACCCAAGGCTATCATCTGCAAAGTGTGTGAAAAGAGTTTGAGCCATCATTTATAAATCTGGAGAGCTCATTATATAAAGGTTCGGGTTTCCAGCTTCTCTTTAAAAAATAGGAAGATCTGAGGATGTTGGCTGGCAGCAAACAGGCTCTGCCCCTTTACTAAGCAAGGCTGTCTGGCAGCCTGGTGCCAGCCCTGGTGCTCACACCTGGCATGCTGGGCCCTGCTGTTCTGAATTCACTTCTGACCCACTGCGTGGTGCTCCATGGCCAGCAGCCAACACAGAGTCATGCCCCCCACCCCCCACGCTGTCTCCCCAGCAAGAGCAGAACATCAAGCCCCAGTTCTTTGCCTTCCGCTGGCTGACACTGCTGCTGTCCCAGGAGTTCTTGCTGCCTGACGTCATCCGCATCTGGGACTCCCTCTTCGCCGATGACAACCGCTTTGACTTCCTCCTCCTCGTCTGCTGCGCCATGCTCATGTGAGTGCGGGCATGAGCTGTCATCAGCTCACCTGGGCAGTCCTTGGAGAAGCCAGACAGGAGGACCCTCCGCCCCGAAGGGTGGGCAGGGCTGCTCTTTCATGGCTGGAGTGGGATTCTGGAGTCCTTGGGAGGGCGACAAACCAAACTTGAGGTGGGTAGGGAGGGAGGAGTGGGCAGGGCCTGCACTCAGAGCATCCCAGGTCCCAGCGCTTTTGCTGCTGCTTTTCATAGGCTGATCCGGGAGCAGTTGCTGGAAGGGGACTTCACTGTGAACATGCGGCTGCTGCAGGTAATGGGAGTTGGGGGCAGGCTCAGCCACTGCCATGAGGCTGGCACTCGCCAGGCACCTGCCCACGCCAGCTGCTGCGACAGGCTGGGCAGGGGCAGCGGAGTGTAGTAGGGATTAAAGTCCAGACCCCTGAGCAGATCTGGTTTGGATCTGGGTTTGAATCCTGGTTCTGCCACTGACCTGGAATGTTGGGTGGCCTTGAGCAAGTGACTTGGCCTTCAAACCGTGTACTCTACATAGGTGTTCACACCTAGGACACAGCAGGTGCCCAGAACATGGCCGTGCTTGCTGGTGGCCATGCTCAGGCCTGGGGAAGGAGGGTGGGGTGTAGTGATTAAGAACATGGGCTCACCGGGCGCGATGGCTCATGCCTATAATCCCAGCACTTTGGGAGGCTGGGGTGGGTGGACCACCTGAGGTCTGGAGTTCAAGACCAGCCTGGCCAACATGGCGAAACCCTGTCTCTACTAAAAATACAAAAATTAGCCGGGCTTGGTGGCATGCACCTGTAATTCCCAGCTGCTTGGGAGGCTGAGGTAGGAGAATCACTTTAACTTGGGAGGTGGAGGTTGCAGTGAGCCAAGATTGCGTCACTGCACTCCAGCCTGGGGGGGCAGAGCAAGACTCTGTCTCAGAAAAAAAGAACATGGGCTCAAGAGCCTACAGCTTTAGGTCCACAGTTTTGCTCTGCTGTGCTCATCATGTGACCCAAGCCAAGTTACAGCATCTCTGGGTCTCAGCTTCTTCACCAGCACGTGGCCTTAGTGTTGCTTTGTTGTTGTTTTTTTTTTTTTGAGACGGAGTCTCACTCTGTTGTCCAGGCTAGAGTGCAGTGGTGCAATCTCGGTTCACTGCAACCTCCACCTCCCAGGTTCAAGTGATTCTCCTGCCTTAGCCTCCCGAGTAGCTGGGATTACAGGTGTGTGCCACCACGTCTGGCTAATTTTTGTACCTTTAGTAGAGACAGGGTTTCACCATCTTGGTCAGGCTGGTCTCGAACTCCTGACCTCAGGTGATCCGCCCACCTCGGCCTCCCAAAGTGCTGAGATTACAGGTGTGAGCCACCAAGCCCAGCCTAGAGTTGCTTTTCCCTAACTTCATGGACCAGATCTGGAAAAAGTGCAGAATCACAGTGGCCACTCACAGGGCTGTTGGGACTTGGCGCTGATGCTCAGACACTGGCCCAGTCCTACTGGCTCCACACGAGGGAGCTCGGGTTCAGTGGCAGTAGTGGGAGAGCTGAGGCAGCACGGTCTGGTCCTGAGGAAAGGGCCGCGAGAGCCTGGGAGTGGTTGTGTTTGGATCATTGAGTTGGTGCTGCATGGTGTAGCGTCAGCTGCATGCAGGGGTCTGGGGGTTGGGGAGTGTGGGATGCCTGGTGTTCTGTGCTCCTGCCCCTGAGGCCCAGGATCCAGGATGGCAACGGGTCCCAGCAGGGAGGGTGTGGGTGTGGCAGGGGTGAAGTGGCTTCAGAGGCAACTGTTGGCCTTTTCCTGTGCCCAGGACTACCCCATCACAGATGTCTGCCAGATCCTGCAGAAAGCCAAGGAGCTCCAAGACTCAAAGTAGCCCGGCAGCAAGAGGCCCATGTTCGGGAGAGAAGCCTCCCGACCCTGTGCCCTGGCTCCCGGGACACACAGAAACCTGTAGGAACCCAGCCTGAGGGGAAGCCACAGGATCGGCCCGAGACCCAGGCCATGCCCACTGGGGACACACTGTGCCGTGCTCCTTCTTCTGCTGCCACGCCCAGCTCCCCACCTGCCCTGCACTCTGCCCTCTTTGCCCAGGATACTGAGGAGGGCTGGAGCTTGGGAAGTTGTCCTTCCTGGGCCAGGGCCGTTTCTGGCACTGGGAGGCTGGCAGGGGCCCCTCACTGCCTCGGCTCTGCCGCCCCAGCCTCAGTTCCTGCTTCTGGTCTTCTCCTGGGCTCCACTCAGGGGAGGTGCTTGGCCAATGGGCCAGAAACCGCTTCTGAGCGGGGCACTTCGGCTGCTCCACAGGGAAGGCGACACTGAAAGCTGAGTCCTGCCGTCTGTCTCACCCACAGATGTCTGTAGTCGGTCGGTGTGAATGTGGGCCCAAGTCCCCAGGCATCTTCTCCGTGTGTGTGTGTGTGTGTGTGTGTGTGTTTGTTAGGGAGTGAGGGTCTCTCAGGCCTCCAGGTCTCCCAGCCCCTCCTTCTCTGTCTCTACCTCTCTGCCTGTCTCCTTCCGCCTCCTTCCCAGAGTGGGACTGTGTCTTGCTTCATGATTCCTCTCTCCATTACTCTCCCTTCCCTTCTCTGTTGGGGTGCCTTATCCTGAGCCACCTCCTCTCCCCGCTTGCCTCTGCTCCCCTGAACCTGGGCGACAGATGAGGAGACTGGCTCAGCAAGGCCCCTGGAGGTCAAGCTTGGCCTTTGCCTCCTGTTCCCATCCCCCAGCCCTGGCTCCTAGGTCCTCCCAACTGGGAGGGAGTCCTCCGTGCCTCACTTAGAGGGTTCTGAACCCGTTCCCTACACAGAAATCTTGGAAACCAAATGCTGCTGAGTAAGGATGAAGCTTTGAGCCTCCTGCCCCTGCTTTCTGCCCAGGGAGGGAAAAGAAAGAGGGGGAGCTGGTTTTTCTGGAGGTTCCCCCAGAGGCCCTCCTGTCCGAAAAGAAAAGGACCTTGATTCTGAGCCCAGGGTCGGAACCCATTGCTTCAGAAGAGTTGTCATTCCCTCGGCTTCCAGGTCCCAACCCAGGGTTGGGTTGAGTGAGTCCCACAAAGGGCAAGTGGGGCCCGAGGAAGCCTCTCTGGGGCCAGGGGTAGCTGAGCTTAAAGGCCCTGGGTCCTGCCAGTTCTAGGAGGGCCACGTCTGTGCCTCTGTGTACCCCTCCACCCCCTGCGGGCTGAGGGAGGTGCAGGGCCTTCTCTGACCCCTGCCTGAGCTGTTCCCAGGGCTGGAGCAGGTGTACCCTGAGTAGGGGCAGCTGGCCACTCCCAGTTCTCACCAAGTCACCTCCCTCCTTGTACAAGGTTTGTGTCCGGAAGCCGGGTGCCATAGTGAGGACCCTCGTCCTCCAGACTGGCTGGCAGGAGTCAGGCCCCAGCAGCCCTCCTGTCCCCAGAGCTTTCCGAGTCTGGTGGGCAGGACTTCTCGCTGCCCTTCCAAGCCCGGCTTTGGGCCAGAAAAGGCTTCCCCAGGTGGCTCTTCTACCAGGCTTTTCCTTTGATGCCGCCTGGATTTCCGCACCTGCCTTTCTGTCTCCTCTCCCAGAGCACAGTATTTGGGAGACTTCAACTATTTATTCAGACTCCTGGCTATGTATTGCACATTGGCAAGTGCTCTGGGGATGAGGCATGGGTATAGGAAGGGAGAAAGGAGTTGGAGACAAGATCCTCTTCGTTTTCCAAGATCAAAGTCAGCCTCTTCTCCCCATGCTTCTAGGAACTGCCTGGTTTTCCAGCAGGTCCTGGCTGGGCGGGCTCTGAGTTCTGTACTGGAATTGAGTGTAAAGATGGGAAGAGAACTGGGCTGACTCCAGGACCTCCAGGATGAGGCAGAGGCATGATGCTTCCTGCTCACCTGGGCCACCCTCTCTCCAGGACTTGTCAGCTGGTGGTTCAGCCCCTTCTCCAACCCCTTCATAACCTTGGGCCACTGCCTGGGACCCAGCAGACACTGCCCAGGACTCTTTAGTGCACTCACTCTTGTCTGCCCCCTACCTTCCCTCCTGGAACCACACTACTTGAATCACCATTAATTTGCCTCGCTGGCAGAGTTGGGTCAAGTGCCCTCTCCTTGACCTTGAGATGAAGGTCAAGAGCACAGGGACCAGGCCTTGGTTAGGCTGAGCTCCCAGCAGGACACTGCCTGCAGAAAGGACCTGCCCTGATAATGTCCCTTCCCCAGATTCTCAAGCAGATGCCCAAGGGAGGTCCCCACAGAGCCAGAGTGCCTGAGGCTTCCTGCTTGAGAACCTGCCCCCTGGATCTTGGACACTTACAGATTGAGCTGTATGAATTCAGCGGGTCTCACTCCAGAGGGTCAGAACGTTTGCTTTAGTTTTTTCATCTGTTTTGTTCCTTGAGTCAGTGCTGTTGATGACGAGTTGTCTTGAATAAATCATGTGTTCTTTGCAATGGGCATTGGTGCTGTGATGAGCTGAAACTTTGGAGACCTCAGAACAGGGAAAAATGTTTGAACAGGGATGGAGTCAGAGTCTCTTAGAGTAGCCCTTCTAAGAAAAGGTCCAGGAAATCCTGGGAAGAGCCTGTTGGATTCTTCCAGTTCAGCCTCAGCAGTCTGCAGCTGGGGGAGGAGGGAGTGAGTACCGCGTAAGGAGGTTCTGCATACATGATTACATAGCCTGTTATTTTTCAGATTTAAAAAAGCTTAGACCATCCATTATATGTGGAAAAAGCATTTGACAAAATTCAACATCTTTTCCTTATTTTTAATTTAATTTTATTTTCTTTGAGACGAGGTCTTGCTCTGTCACCCAGGCTGGAGTGCAGTGGCACGATCTCCACTCACTGCAACCTCCGCCTCCTGGGTTCAAGCGTTCTCCTTCCTCAGCCTCCCAAGTAGCTGGGATTACAGGTGCCCGCCACCACGCCTGGCTAATGTGTATTTTTAGTAGAGACGGGGTTTCACCATGTTGACCAGGCTAGTCTCAACTCCTGACCTTGTGATCCGTCCGCCTCGGCCTCCTAAAGTGTTAGGATTACAGGTGTGAGCCAAGATCAGGAACAAGACGAGGATGCCCACTCTCTACTTTCATTCAACATAGTACTGGCAGTACTAGCCAGACTGGTTAAGCAAGAGAAAGAAAAAGCATCCAAATAGGAAAGGAAGAAGTGAAATTGTCTCTCTTTGCCAACAATATGATCTTATATTAGAAAAAACCCTAAAGACTTCACCAAAAAGCTGTTAGAACTAAAGTGACAAGAAACAAAATCAACAAACAGAAATCAGTAACATTTCTGTACACTAACAAACTATCTGAAAAAGAAATCAAGAAAAAGGCAGAAATAAAAAACTGAATTCAGAAAAAAAAAGACAAGAAATAGAGAAAATCTCATTCACAGTAAGTACCCCCTCAAAAAAAATATTTAGAGCAGGGCGCAGTGGCTCATGCCTGTAATCCCAGCACTTTGGGAGGCCGAGGTGGGCGTTTCACAAGGTCAAGAGATTGAGACCAGCCTGGCCAACATGGTGAAGCCCCGTCTCTACTAAAAATACAAAAATTAGCAGGGCGTGGTGGCACATGCCTGTAATCCCACTTACTCAGGAGGCTGAGGCAGGAGAATCGCTTGAACCCGGGAGGTGGAGATTTCGGTGAGCCAAAATCGTGCCATTGCACTCCAGCCTGGGCAACGAAAGTGTAACTCCGTCTCAAAAAAAAAAAAAAAAAAAAGGTTTAGTAACCATAACAGCATGATACTGGTGTAAAATAGACACACTGACCAAAGGAACAGAACAGAGGAGCCCAAAATGAACCCAGGCATTTGGGGGTGAATTGGTTATCTTTTCTTTTTTTTCTTTTTCTTTTCTTTTTTTTTTTTTTTGAGACAGGGTCTTACTCTGTCACTGAGGCTAGAGTGCAGGGGCATGATCATGGCTCACTGCAGCCTTGAATTCCCAGGCTCTGGTGATCCTCCCTTCTCAGCCTCTCAAGTAGCTGGGACCACAGGCACACATCACCACGCCCAGCTAGGTTTTTATATTTTGTAGAGACAGGGCATCTTTGCATTGCCCAGGCTGGTCTCAAAACTCCTGGGCTCAAACAGTCTTCCTGCCTTGGCCTCCCAGTGTTGGGATTACAGGTGCGAGCCACTGTGCCAAGCTGTGTTTGTGGAGGTTTTTTTGTTTTTTTTGTTTTTGTTTTTGTTTTGGTGCTGTTTTTGAGATAGCATCTCGCTCTGTTGCCCAGGCTTGCTGCAGTGGCGCCATCTTGGCTCCCTGCAACCTCCGCCTCCCGGGTTCAAGTGATTCTCCTGCCTCAGCCTCCCAAGTAGCTGGGACTACAAACCTACGCCACCATGCCTGGCTAACTTTTATTTATTTATTTATTTTTGAGACGGAGTTTCACTCTTGTTGCCCTAGCTGGAGTGCAATGTCATGATCTCAGCTCACTGTAACCTCTGGCTCCCGGGTTCAAGCAATTCTCCTGCCTCAGCCTCCAGAGTAGCTGGGATTAGAGACACATGTCACCATGCCGGCTAATTTTTTGGTTTTTTTGTTTGTTTTAGTAGAAACAGTTTTACCATGTTAGTCAGGCTGGTCTTGAACTCCCGACCTTAGGTGATCCACCTGCCTCAGCCTCCCAAAGTGTTGGGATTACAGGCATGAGCCACCACGCCCTGCCTAACTTTTGTATTTTTTTAATTGAATTTATTTTTATTTATTTATTTATTTATTTATTTTTGAGACAGAGTTTTACTCTTGTTGCCAGGATGGAGTACAATGGCGCGATCTTGGCTCACTGCACCGTCCACCTCCCGAGGTCAAGCAATTCTGCTGCCTCAGCCTCCTGAGTAGCTGGGATTACAGGCGCCCGCCACCACACCTGGATAATTCTTTTTGGAAGTTTAGCAGAGATGGGGTTTCACCATGTTGACCAGGCTGGTCTTGAACTTCTGACCTCAGGTGATCCGCCCACCTCAGCCTCCCAAAGTGCTGGGATTACAGGCGTGAGTCACCACACCCAGCTGTATTTGTGTTTTAAGCTAACTGTTACTACAAAAGAGTCCAAAAGTTTAAAAAGTTAGAACATTTGTAGGCCAGGCACGGCGGCACGCCTGTAATCCCAGCACTTCGGGAGGCCTAGGTGGGTGGATCACGAGGTCAGGAGATGGAGACAATCCTGGCCAACATGGTGAAACCCCATCTCTACTAAAAATACAAAAGTTAGCTGGGTGTGGTGATGCCCGCCTGTATTCCCAGCTACTCGGGAGGCTGAGGCAGGAGAATCACTTGAACCTGGGAGGCGGAGATTTCAGTGACCAGAGATGGCACCACTGTACTTCAGCTTGGTGACAGAGTGAGACTCTGTCTCAAAAAAAAAAATAAAATAAATAAAATAAAAATACAAAAATTAGCTAGGCGTGGTGGCAGGCACCGGTAATCCCAGCTACTCACTTGGGAGACTGAGGCAGGAGAATCACTTGAACCTGGGAGGTGGAGGTTGCAGTGAGCTGAGATTGTGCCACTGCACTCTGGCCTGGGCAACAGAGTGAGACTCTGTCTCAAAATAAATAAATAAATAAATAAATAAATAAATAAATAAAAACTCGTAAAGTAAAAGTTACAGTGGCTGGGTGCGGTGGCTCACGCCTGTAATCCCAGCACTTTGGGAGCCCAAGGCGTGCAGATCATGAGTTCAGGAGATCGAGACCATCCTGGCTAACACAGTGAAACCCCGTCTCTACTAAAAAGACAAAAAATTAGCCAGGTGTGGTGGCGGGCGCCTGTAGTCCCAGCTACTCGGGAGGCTGAGGCAGGAGAATGGCGTGAACCCAGGAGGCGGAGCTTGCAGTGAGCGGAGATCGCGCCACTGCACTCCAGCCTGGGCAACAGAGGGAGATTCCGCCTAAAAAAAAAAAAGTAAAAGTTACAGTAAGCTAAGGTTTATTATTGAAGAAAGAAGTATTTCAAATAAATTTAGTGTAGCCTAAATATAGTGTTGATAAAGTCTACAGTAGCGTAGAGTAGACTTTGTTCTGGGCCTTCACATTCACTCCTCAGTGACCCACGCAGAGCAACTTCCTGTCCCAGAAGCTCCATTCATGGTAAGTGCTTTATACAGACAGGTGTATCATTCTTTATTTTTTATTATTATTACTTTTTCTTTTGAGACAAGAGTTTCTCTCTGTCACCCAGGCTTGAGTGCAGTGACACTACCTCGGCTCACTGCAACCTCTGCCTCCCGGGTTCAAGCAATTCTCCTGCCTCAGCCTCCCCAGTAGCTGGGAATACAGGTGCGTGCCACCACACCCGGCTAATTTTTGTATTTTTAGTATACACAGTGTTTCACCGTGTTGGCCAGGCTGGTCTTGAACTCCTGACATTGTGATCCACCTGCCTCGGCCTCCCAAAATGCTGGGATTACAGGTGTGAGCCACCTAGCCTGGCATACTTTTTTTGGTTTGTTTTTTTTTTTTGAGATAGAGTCTCGCTCTGTCGCCCAGGCTGGAGTGCAGTGGCACGATCTCAGCTCACTGCAACCTCAGCCTCCGGGGTACAAGGAATTCTCATGCCTCAGCATCCCAGGGTAGCTTGGATTACATATCTTTATGTGATGCATGATTATATTTGCAAACCATACATCTGATAAGGGGTTAATATCCAAGATATATAAGTACTTAAAACATCTCAGTAGCAGCTGGGCATGGTGGCTCATGCCTGTAATTCAAGCACTTTGGGAGGCTGAGGCGGGTGGATCACCTGAGGTCAGGAGTTCAAGACCAGCCTGGCCAATATGGTGAAACCCAGTCTCTACTAAAACTACAAAAATATTAGCCAGGAGTGGTGGTGGGTGCCTGTAATCCCAGCTACCCAGGGGGCTGAGGCACAAGAATCACTTGAACCCAGAGGCGGAGGTTGCAGTGAGCCGAGATCGTGCCACTGCACTCCAGCCTGGGTGACAGAGCAGGACTCTGTCTAAAAAACAAAAAGAAACAAACAAAAATCTCAATAGCAAGAAAACCAATGTGATTTAAACAACACGCAAAGGACCTGAATAGATATTTCTCAAAAGAAGGCATACAGCACTTTGGGAGGCTGAGGCAGGCGAATCGCCAGGTGAAGAGATCAAGACCATCCTGGCCAACATGGTGAAACCCCGTCTCTACTAAAAATACAAAAATTAGATGGGCATGGTGGTGTGTGCTTGAACCCAGGAGGCGGACGTTGCAGTGAGCCGAGATCGAGCCACTGCACTCCAGCCTGGTGACAGAGCCAGACTCTGTCTCAAAAAAAAAATAAAAAAAGACATAAAAATGTCTGGCAACTATCTGAAAAAATGCTGAACAATGCATGGATCATCTGGGAAATGCAAATTAAAACCAAAATGAGATACCACCTCACACCTGTCAGAATGGTTTATAAAAAAAAGACAAGGCCGGGCGTGGTGGCTAACGCCTGTAATCCCAGCACTTTGGGAGGCTGAGGCAGGTGGATCACGAGGTCAGGAGTTCAAGACCAGTCTGGCCAACATAGTGAAACCCCATCTCTACTAAAAATACAAAAAAATTAGCCGAGCGTGGTGGTGTGCACCTGTAATCCCAGCTACTCAGGAGGCTGAGGCAGGAGAATTGCGTCAACCTGGGAGGGGGAGGTTGCAGTGAGCCAAGATTGTGCCATTGCACTCCAGCCCAGGCAACAGTGCGAGATTCACCCTCAAAAAAAAAAGGAGATTCTGTCATTTGTGACAACATGGAAGAACCTAGAGGACGTTACGGTAGGTGAAATAAGCCAGGCACAGAAAGACAAACACGACATGATTTCACTTATATTCGGAATGTAAAACAACTCATAGAAGTGGAGAGTAGAATGATGGTACCAGAGTCTGGGGATTGGTGGGAGTTGGGGCGGTGGGGAATGGGGAAATGTTGGTCAAAGGGTACAGTTTCAGCTGGACAGGAGGATTTTTTTTTTTTAAATTTGAGACGGGGGTCTTACTATGTTGCCCAGGCTGGTCTTGAACTCCTTGGTTCAAGCAATCCTCCCACCTTGGCCTCCAAAAGGGCTATGATTACAGGCCTAAGCCACCATACCCGGCCCAGGAATGTTTTTTTTAGAACTACAGCATGGTATGGCCGGGTGTGATGGCTCACACCTGTAATCCCAGCACTTTGGGAGACTGAGGTGGGTGGATCATCTGAGGTCGGGAGTTCGAGACCAGCCTGACCAGCATGGAGAAACCCTGTCTCTACTAAAAATACAAAAAATTAGCTGGGAATGGTGACACATGCCTGTAATCCCAGCTACTCGGGAGGCTGAGGCAGGAGAATCACTTGAACCTGGGAGGCAGAGGTTGTGGTGAGCCGAGATCACGCCATTGCACCCCAGCCTGGGCAACAAGAGCAAAATTCTGTCTCCAAAAAAAAAAAAAAAAAAAAAAAAAAACTACAGCATGGTCACTATAGTTAATGTATATTTCAAAATTGCTGAAAGTAGCTGGGTATGGTGATACACCATAGCCTGTAGTCCCATTTACTCAGGAGGCTGAGGCCCACAGATCACTTGATCCCAGGAGGTCAAGAACAGCCTGGGCAACAAAGCAAGACCCTGTCCCATACTTTTTTTGAAGCAGAGTCTCACTCTGTTGCCCAGGCTGGAGTGCAGTGGCATGATCTCGGCTCACTGCAACCTCCGCCCTCCAGGTTCAAGCAATCCTCCTGCCTCAGTCCCCCAGTAGGTGGGATTACAGGCACGCTCCACTATGCCCAGCTAATTTTTGTATTTTTAGTAGAGACAGGGTTTCGCCATGTTGGCCAGGCTGGTCTCAAACTCCTGACCTCAGGAGGGCTTAGTGGCTCATGCCTGTAACTTTGGGAGGCCAAGGCAGGAGGATCACTGGAGGCCAGGAGTTCAAGACCAGCCTGGACAACATAGCGAGGCCCCATCTCTACAAAAAATTTAAAATTAGCCAGGCATCATGATATGTGTCTGTGGTCCTAGCTACTCGGGAGGGTGAGGCAGGAGGATGGCTTGAGCCCAGGAGGTCAAGGCTGCAGTGAACTGTGATCTTGCCACTGCACTCCATGTGGGTGACAGCACAAGACCTTATTTTCCTTAAAGGAAAAAAAAAAATGCTGAGTGGCTGGGTTGGGTGGCCCATGTCTATAACCCCAGCACTTTGGGAGGCCAAGGTGGGTGGATCACAAGGTCAGGAGTTAGTTCGAGACCAGCCTGGCCAACATTGTGAAACCCATTCTTTACTAAAAGTACAAAAATTAGCTGGGCGTGGTGGCGCGCGCCTGTAGTCCCAGCTACTCAGGAGGCCGAGGCACGAGAATCGCTTGAACTCAGGAGGCGGAGGTTGCAGTGAGCCTGGGTGACAGAGCGAGACTCCGTCTCAAAAAAAAAAAAAAAAAAAAAAAAATTAGCTGGGCCTGGTGATGCGCGCCTGTAATCCCAGCTACTTCAGAGGCTGAGGCAGGAGAATCACTTGAACCTGGGAGGCAGAGGTTGCACTGCGCGGAGATCACGCCATTGCACTCCAGCCTGGGCAATAGAGTGAGACTCCGTCTCAAAAAATAAAAGTCCTTAACCAGTCCATATTTCTGAATATTTTGCTTATTCCTGCCGGCAGTGTAATACTCTGGTGAATATTTGCGTTCGAGATCCTTGCATTCCCGAGATTTCCCCAGCTCAGCCCTCTGCGTGGGTTGAACAGTATGAACCTTTTTAAGGCTTCGCTTGTACTGTACTGTAAAGCTGCTTTTTGGAATATTCGTCCCAGGTTTCTGTTCCAGCCAGCAGCCAGCATCAGCCGTCTGCATCCTTGTCCTCAAACTGCTGTTAATTAAAATCTTTGCCAATTTGGGCCGGGCGCGGTGGCTCACGCCTGTAATGCCAACACTTTGGGAGGCCGAGGCCGGCGGATCGCCTGAGGTCGGGAGTTTGAGACCAGCCTGACCAACATGGAGAAACCCTGTCTCTACTAAAGATACAAAATTAGCCGGGCGTGGTGGCGCATGCCTGTAATCCCAGCTACTTGGGAGGCTGAGGCAGGAGAATCGCTTGAACCCGTGAGGCGGAGGTTGCAGTGAGCCGAGATCGCGCCATTGCACTCGAGTCTGGGCGACCAGAGCGAAACTCCGTCTAAAAAAAAAAAAAAAAAGAAACCTTTGCCAATCTGGTAGAATTGCGGGGCTTATTTTATGGTGTCATGGAGGATAGCCTAGGGCCAGATATACCTGGGGCCCTATGCCTGCTCTGCGAACTAGGAGCTCACTCTCCAAGCGGTGTAGAGAGTGAGACTAAGCAGTGACAGTAAAAGCTCTCGACAGTGCTTGACCCTTCCGCGGAGCGTATTAAGCAGGAGCTCCCTGCGCAGGCGCAGAGGAGAGAGTGACTCCCACCCCACGACCAGCAGGGGGCCTGCGAGGCGGGTGCGGAGCCAGGCCTGATGGTGGCCAATCGCGAGCTGAGGCGACGATGCCACGCCCCTCATACCGGCGTCTTAAATGCGCAAAGAAAGGACGCCGGGGACACCCGGTTGGGCTCTGCTGCTCCCTTCTGGGTTCCGAGGCCCAAGCCCTTGGGAGTGTTTGTGAGTGGAAGGGAGGTCACGCTATCGTCCGCGGCCCCAGCAGCCCCGTGCCCTCATTGGATCCCGCGACGCGGCTCCTTTAAGAGCCTCGCGGGTCGCCCGCCGCTAGGTCGCTCCGCGGCCATGCGGGCGCTGCGGGCCGGCCTGACCCTGGCGTTGGGCGCGGGGCTGGGTGCGGTCGTCGAGGGCTGGCGGCGGCGGCGGGAGGACGCGCGGGCGGCGCCGGGACTGCTGGGCCGGCTGCCCGTGCTGCCCGTGGCGGCGGCAGCCGAGTTGCCCCCTGTGCCCGGGGGACCCCGCGGCCCGGGCGAGCTGGCCAAGTACGGGCTGCCGGGGCTGGCGCAGCTCAAGAGCCGCGAGTCGTACGTGCTGTGCTACGACCCGCGCACCCGCGGCGCGCTCTGGGTGGTGGAGCAGCTGCGACCCGAGCGTCTCCGCGGCGACGGCGACCGGCGCGAGTGCGACTTCCGCGAGGACGACTCGGTGCACGCATACCACCGTGCCACCAACGCCGACTACCGCGGCAGTGGCTTCGACCGCGGCCACCTGGCCGCCGCCGCCAACCACCGCTGGAGCCAGAAGGCCATGGACGACACGTTCTACCTGAGCAACGTCGCGCCCCAGGTAGCGCCCGCGCCCCGGGCCGGTCGCGGAATGCGGGGCCGGCGCCTGGCCTCGCGGGGCCTCGGTTTGTTCTTCTGCAGAACGGGGCAGCTGCCCAACGCGCCCCCGGTCAGGCATCGCAGTGACATCCCGTGGCGGGAGGGAGGAGCACTGGGCTCCAGGCACAGGGTCTGCAGGCGGACCAGGGCTTGAGCTTCAACTGCGAACCCTGGGCACCTCCCTGAGCGTCGCTTTCCTCGTCAAAAAAATGGGGATAATACCGTTATTCACCTTCCTCCTGCGGTAGTGATGAGGCGCTGAGGCTCACAGAGGCAAAGTGACGGGCACAGTGTCACACAGCAGAAGAAGGCTGTCTGTTGTAGAATCGCAGCGCCCAACCTATTGGGCACCAGGGTGCGGTTTCGTGGAAGACAGTTTTTCCACGGCTTGGTGGGTGAGGGCGGGTTTCAGGATAATTCAAGTGCGTTACATTTATTGTACATTTTATTTCTATTATTATTACATTGTAACATATAGTGAAATATACAACTCACAGTAATGTAGGATCCGTGGGAGCCCTGAGCTTGTTTTCCTGCAACTAGACAGTCCTATCTGGAGGTGATGGGCAACGACGACAGATCAGGCATTAGGTTTTCAAAAGGAGCGCGCAACCTCCTCACATGCGCAGTTCACCATAGGGTTCCAGCTCCTATGAGAATCTCCAGCCGCCACTGATCTGACAGAAGGCGGAGCTCAGGCTGCCGTGGGATCAATGGGGGGGGGGGGGGGCTGTAAATACAGATGAAGCTTCCCTTGCTCGCCTGCTGCTCACCTCCTGCTGTGTGGCCCGGTTCTGGTACCGGTCTGTAGCCCAGGGGTTGGGGACCCCTAGTCTATAAAACCGTGAGCCTCCAGACATTGTCCTACCCTGCCTGCCTTCAGGCAGTTTCGAGGCAGACACCTGGCCCACGATCAGGTTGTTAGTGCCAGGCACTGGGCCAACCACCCTCTCAGCCTGTTCCCAGCAGGTCCTGGCACCAAAGGATGGAGACTGCCATGGGGCTCTGGGTGGAGCCCATGGGGCACCAACCTCTGACCCAGCTTCCTTCTGGGAAGACAGCCCCCTATCCACTTTCCATTGTCCCAGGCCTGGAGAGCTCAGGATGGAGGTCGATTCATGACATTCCCCGCTAGGCTCTTCCTGTGGCTCAGACTGGGAAAAGGAACGGGTTGGTAGCTGGAAGGGCTGGTCTTCCCAGGAGCCCCTGGGTGGGGCTGGGGACAGGCCTCAGTCCTTCTCTCTGAAAGGTGGAGACAGGCTCTTCCTTCATTCGACTCTTGGGAGCTCAGAAAAGACTTTGACACCTGGGCTGTGGGAGGGACAGAGGGTGGTGGCTAGCACTCTATCAGCCCTGGGTTTCAGGGAGTGACTTTCATTCCTTGAGCCTCAGTTTCCCCCCGCTTGTCTCACTGGATATCTCTGAGCCTGTCCATCCCCTCAGGGCCTGGGGCGGCCCCCTCTGATAGAGGAGGAAGGGTCCCAGCCACAGTCCTGCTAAGCCCTATCTCTCCTACCAGGTGCCCCACCTCAACCAGAATGCCTGGAACAACCTGGAGAAATACAGCCGCAGCTTGACCCGCAGCTACCAAAACGTCTATGTCTGCACAGGGCCACTCTTCCTGCCCAGGTAAGGTGGAAACCAGGGGGCGGCAGAACCTCCCACTCACCCGAGGCCCCTACTGCCACTCACAGGGCCAGGCTTGCCCCAGGCTCTGGGTCAATACCAGTTCCCTACTCATCTGGTTTCTTGGCAAGCCTGTCAGCTTCCCTGCCTCGGGTCCCCTCATTCCACTTCCACAGCCAAAGATCTGTCGGGTACCCCTGACCATCTCTCCTCTGCCCATGGGCAGCAGCAGGCCCTGAATCTGCCCCCGCTTCTCCCTGCTGTCACCTCTTGGCATGCCCACCCAATCTTGTTCTGCCAATATGGAACCCCCCGCAGGTCTGCAGTGCACCAAGCTCTCCCGCCTTCCCTCTGCAGGTCCGAGGTGCACCGAGCTCTCCCGCCTTCCCCATGCAGGTCCCCAGTGCACCGAGCTCTCACGCCTTCCCCCTGCAGGTCCGCGGTGCACCAGGCTCTCCCGCCTTCAGTCTCTGCTCTGCTTGGAGCACTTCCCTCCACCCTTCTCGGGAGTTTGAATCTAGATCTGCCTGACCCAGGGCCTCCACTCTTGCTCCTGTGCAGCCCTGCCTCTCAGGTGGAAGCAACTGAGCACCTCTGGGTGTGCTCCGTGGTTTTTCTGGCCTGCAGAGGGCTGGGACTGAGAGGCAACAGGTCCAGGCTGAGCAACTCACTCTGGAATCCACAGGCTCGGGATGGAGTCCAGGCCTCATCACCTAGTTCCTTGGTGCTGTGGGCAAATGACCTGTGTCCCCCCCTGCAAAACCTGTGACCTCTTGGTTGATGTCACATGCTTCCCCAGGGTCTGGTCCATGGTAAGGGCTCAGCATAGGCTGGCCAAGGCGGTGGTTGGGGCACTGATCAAATTTCATTAGCAGGTGCCTCCTAGGGCCTGGTGCAAGGGAGGAGACTCTGCTGAGGGGGAAGCCCCTGTCCGGTGTCCTGGCACCTGTGCTGGTGCTGGGATGTCACCTGTCATGGTCCTTGCCCACTTGTTGCTCACCTCTGTGGGGAGAGATGGACAGTCGTTAAGTCTCCCCTCAGACGAATGTGAATATTCAGAAGGCTCAATTCTTCTAGCAGCGTTTATTGTCGCCCACTCTGCCTGACCCAGTGTTGGGCATAAGGAAAACAGAGGGAAAGAGTTAACCACCCTGGAGAGAGTTCCAGCCTCAAGGAGGAGCCAGGCAGGCTACAGAAGTCTCACAGTGAGGGAGTGGTCCTGCAGGTTGACAGAAGTTAGAGGACAGATCAGGGAAGGCTGCCTGGAAGAGGTGGCTTTGGGTTCATCCAGGCCCCCTGCCCACGTGTGCCTGGGTCTGCCCATAGGACAGAGGCTGATGGGAAATCCTACGTAAAGTACCAGGTCATCGGCAAGAACCACGTGGCAGTGCCCACACACTTCTTCAAGGTGCTGATCCTGGAGGCAGCAGGTGGGCAAATTGAGCTCCGCGCCTACGTGATGCCCAACGCACCTGTGGATGAGGCCATCCCACTGGAGCGCTTCCTGGTGCCCATCGAGAGCATTGAGCGGGCTTCAGGGCTGCTCTTTGTGCCAAACATCCTGGCACGGGCAGGCAGCCTCAAGGCCATCACGGCGGGCAGTAAGTGAGGGTGGAGCCCAGTGAGACTGTGGGTGTGTGCAGGCCGGGAAGTATTAAAGGTGGTGATTTTTGGAGACAAGTCTGGTGGCGTCCGTCCCAAGTGACCTGCAGAGTCCCTGGTTTCGCTGCTGCTTCACTGATGTCCTGGGCCCCTTAGAACTTTCAGGTGTGCCGGGCACCCGCCTGGGTGAGGCCAGGCTGCAGGGCGGCCAGGGAGATGAGGATGGCTTCCTGGAAGAGAAACGTGGCAGTGGGCTGGGGCCTGGGGGGCTAGCGGGTGCCCCCGCTCCCAGCCTGTCTTCAGTGCCTGGCTGCCTGAGACCCGGCCCACTGGGGTCCCCTATCCTTAGCAGGGCCTGGTGAGGTTAATGACAGGCCCAGGTTCACACTGCACACTTGCCACCTGGAGGACCACACAGCCTGCTCCTCAGGCTCCTCTTCTGTAAAATGCGGGCGAAGGTAACAATGCCCACCTCCCAGGGCCAGGGGAGGGCAAGAAGAGGGGCAAGAAGTTCTCACCCCTCATGCAGGGGTTGGAAGGGTGGCAGCCAGGGTTCTTGCTGGGGGGTATGGCTGTCAGGCTCAGAGTGCTTGGCTTGGGCAAGGCCTTAGGGATGGGTAGACAGGGCTGTCGGCCCTGCGAGACTGATGGGAGTACCAGCCTTCCCAGCAGAGTTCCCGTAGCACAGAGTCCTATGCCTGACCCCAAAAGTGGGTACACAGGTTCCATGAGGCCAGGACGAAGGCTCCAGCTGCACGTGGCTTCCCCCGTGGGACAGATGCAAGTGAGACCCCCAAGGGGAGAGCTGCTGTGCCCACCATGGTCACACACAAGGAAGTGGCAGAACCAGGGCCCTGGGAGATCACTGAGCGCACAGCTAAGGAACCAGAGGCCTGGAGCAGGGGTGGGCAGGGCCCCCTAGGTCACCCAGTCTGGGAGCACAGGACGGGCACTAGCACCCATGATTGACTCCCAGCTACACTCATGTCTCGTCGCTGTGGCAAGACTGCTGTGGCAAGAGGCCAAGGGGGATGAGAGGACCACCTCCAGACAAGACAGCTATAGGCAAGGGTGGGTGACAGGGCAAGAGTAGCACCCGCCCCTTGGACAGATCCCAAGGCCCCAGTGGCTGGCAGTCGGGGAGGCAGGCGGGCTCACCTCCGTGCGGATGGTACGGCTACCCTGGCCAGGACAGGTATTGACGTACAGGTCAAAGAGGACACTGGGTTCAGCCACCTCCAGGTTGGGGTCAGCATCCGCTCCAGCTTCCAGACCCTGGAGGCCCCCGAACACCACAAGAGCATGCCTGGCCCATGTAAGAGGGGGGTCACCTGAGTGGCCACCGAGGCCCCACCCAGCACAGCGCCCAGACCTCAGTCCCTCCCCACCCCAGACAGCAGGGGCCCATCTGTGCAGCTTCACCCACCAGGCAGGTTCCTGGCCACATTCCTCCTGCCCTGGCCCCAGCCCCAGGAGGTACACACCTGAAGTTGGGAAGCTGGGCAGAGGCCACATCTGAGCCGCGCTCTGACGTCCCGATGGTCAGGTCATACCCATCCTGGAAGGGGGCCTCAGCAAACACAGCACCTGGGGGTGGGGCCAGCTCAGTGCAGGTCCTGCTCCCCACAAGCCACAGCTCCGGGTATTATGTGTGTGTGTACTGAGGCGGGGGTGGGTGGGAAGAGCTGTGTGTGTGTGTGTGTACTAAGGTAGGGGTGGGTGGGTAGAGCTCTGCCTGTGTGTGCACTGAGGCAGGGGTGTGTGTGTACCGAGTAGGGGTGGGTAGAGCTGTTCCTGGAAAGTCAAGGACTGAGCAGGGCAGACACCAAGCCTGTGCTTGGCTGGGGAACAGGGCAGAGACTGGATAGGAAGAGGCACCAAGAACATGAAGTGGGCCTCTGACTTCTTTGGCCCTTTTGCCTCCATTCCCAACCCTACAGAAACATTATTGATCAATAATGATACTTTTGCTCAGTAGTCCTTAACAGCATTCCAGGCAGTGCATCCAGGGAGAACAAGGCCCAGAGAAGGGAAAGGACTTGCCCAAGGACACACAGCAAGTTGACAGGACAAAAACCTTGGTCTGATATTTGGGTCAGGCAAGGCTCCCAGCCACCTCCCAGAGGGATGGATGGATATTCAGAGAAGTAAGGTCTGTCCTTACTGAGGCAGGAAGCCAGTCGGACGGTGTAGCCCCAGTAGAGACCAGCTTTGGTGCGAGGGTCCTGTGATGATACCACTTTGCCATGGTAGGTCTTGCAGTCTGGAGGGGTAACAGAGTCTGTAAAGATGGGGTGAGGGAATGGAAGCAGGTGGCTGAACCCTGGAGCTCATCAGGCCAACCCAGGGGTTGGGGAACCTTCCAGATACCTGGGAGCTGCTGCTGGTTCAGTCGCACGGTCACCCGAAGCCCGGGCTCCAGGTTCTTGTCAATCTTCACCTCCTGGGGAGAAGCCAGAAGAAATGGGTGCCATTCCTCTCAAGATCAGCAGGGGCCACGGCTCTTCCAGATGCCACCAGGGGAGCCCCAGGGCTGGCAAGGGACCAAGGGGTCCAGGTCAACCTGCCACCCTCCACCCCTGGCACTGGCTGAACCTGCTCACAAGAGATCATTTGTGCAAAACACAGGTCACTGGCCAAACATGCACCTTTGGGGCGCTCATGGCACAGGATAGAAGTAGATGAAACTCAGTTTTCTACATTTTGGTAGCTCTGCAACTTTTTTTTTCTTTTTTTTCTTTTTTGAGATGGAGTCTGGCTCTCTCACCCAGGCTGGAGTGCAGTGGCGCAATCTCAGCTCACTGCAACCTCTGTCTCCTGGGTTCAAGTGAATCTCCTGCCTCAGCCTCCCGAGTAGCTGGGATTATAGATGCGTGCCACCACACCTGGATCATTTTTGTACTTTTATTAGAGACAGGGTTTCACCATATTGGCCAGGTTGGTCTCAAACTCCTGACCTCAAATGATCCGCCTGCCTCAGCCTCCCAAAGTGCTGGGGTTACAGGCGTGAGTGACTGCGCCTGGTGCTTTCTGATGGGAGGGGACTCCATACATGTAAAGGTTTCTGCCTCTGATTTGAGGAGACTTGAGGATAAAGAGGCGGCAAATTAATGCCCTCGTCCCAGCTTGGCTCTGTGCCACATGGGAGCAGCTCCAGAGTGACTTTCAACTTGTTTCTGCAGGGTTTTGTTTGGGGCATGAGGACTGTCTTCTGTCGATTTGCTTTTTAAGCAACAGTAAATTCATTCCTGGCTTTATCTATTGAGCCCCATTTTGCACAATTCTCTGGCCCAAATTTGCATCAGTGAGGGATTTCGGGCAGGTCCAGGGCTCTCCGCAACATCCATCTGCTTGCCCTCCATTGCCAGGGTGTGTCCTGGAGGTGTGTCCTAGCCCATCTTTCTGTTCCTACCTTTTTCATGCCACAGTTGACAAAGGAGCCGTGGCCTGGCCGGGTGGGCCGATCCACCACGATGCCCTCTCGGAACTCGGATTCCTCATCCTGACGCATGTGGTGGGGGCTGTCCAGGGGGTTCAGGAGCCCTGTGGAGGCAGAGCCGGGAAGAGTCTGGGAAGTGCTAGGGCACACAGGGTGCAGTGGGGACCCTGGAGCGGAGTACCGGCTCTGCCACAGACCTGCGTCTTGGCATCAGGCACAGGTCTTGCTCTCCCAGGCCTGCTTTCCCACCTGGACAGCACAGGGTAGGACTGGGTGGTCTCAGTGTCTGTGGCATGATCCAGGGGAAATGGGGGGGCGGGCCCACACAGCGTTACCTGCAAACTGTAGATCCTGGTGCTTGGGGAAGAACGCCTTCCTCAGGTACCTAGGAAAGAATGCTGACCTCAGGATGTTCCCAGGGGAAGCCGCCTCCTACCTGGCCTCCACTTTGACACACCCCTCCCTCATGCTTAGGGGAGTGACCCCCTTACTGTGGACACTCCAGGTACTGCAGGATCCGGGCCAGCTGTACGCACGCCTGCCCCTTCTTCCCAACTCCTGTGAATTCCCCCTCCACAGTCCTGGAGAGAGAGAGAGATGGGGGCTCAGGATCCAGCTGTGGCCCCTTCAAGAGCTCCTGTCTACAAGTGCATGCCTATAATCCCAGCTACTCAGGAGGCTAAGGTGGGAGGATCATCTGAGTGCAGGAAGTAGAGGCTGCAGTGAGCCATGACCATGCCACTGCATGCACTCCAGCCGGGGTGACAGCTGAGATACGGGTTTAGGCCTTCTGGCTCCCAATCCCACCTCTGTAGTCATCACCCCCACCTGGCAACTCTACCCACTAAGGATTACACAGGGAGTATTTCAGGCAGGGCACGAGGGAAGAGCCAGGCATGTGGACGGGGGCAGGGTGAAGCCTCGGCCCATCCCGGCAGCCCCTCCCTCTCCCTGAGCCCTGGCACCCTGTGGGATGGCCCCTTACTTGGCATCCTGGCCCTCCTCATCAAACACCACGATCTCATCCACACAGAAGATGGCACAGGCTCTGGCAATCTGACCGGCCAAGTAGGTGCGAAGCTCCGGCGACTGAGCATTGTCCAGGATGGAGCCCGGCAGGGCTACGCTCAGTGTGTAGGGCCGCCCTGAGCAGGGGAGGGATGTTCCCAGCCAGTGTGAGAGGCAAGGGCCCCCTACCTTTCTCTCCCTTCCTCTGTCCCTAGCGCCCATGGTTTGAGAATTTCCCAAGTGGGAGGAATTTTGAGATGAGCAAAATAGATCCAGCTCCCCTCTCTGGGCCTCAGTCTCCCAGGAGGAAGATGGACGCAGCAGTCTCCATGGCTCCTCTGAGCAGGGCAAACCACTGGGCGAGGCTGTGGAGCGGTTAGTAGCAATGGCCTAAGTTCACATCCTGGCTCTCCCACTTACTGCCTCAGTTCTCCAGCTATCAAATGGGGATAAAATGAAAGCTGATATCTAATAAGTCTTTAGTGTGTGCACATTAACCCGATAGCCATTAACCTGATCCCTAGTGAGGATACTGCCATTATCCCCATTTACAGACCAGGGGCCTTCAGCCCCGGGAAGTCAAATACATGGCCCAAGGTCACACAAAAGGTGGCTCATGCCTGTAATCCCAGCACTTTGGGAGGCCAAGGCGGGCGGATCACCTGAGTGACGTCAGGAGTTCAAGACCAGCCTGGCCAACATGGCGAAACCCCGTCTCTACTAAAAATACAAAAATTAGCCGGGCATGGTGGCGCATGCCTGTAATCAGCTACTCTGGAGGCTGGGGCAGGAGAATCGACTGAACTGGGAAGTGGAGATTGCAGTGAGCGGAGATCGAGCCACTGCACTCCAGCCTGGGCAACAGAGCGAGACTGTGTCTCAAAAACAAACAAAAAAGCCCAAGAAGCACATAGATAACATGGTTTCACTGTTGTAACATTGTATCTGTACTTTGCTACACATGGATAAGTAGCTATAATTGTTTCCACAAGCTTTTGCTACAATGTTTGCTGGGATTGTTCCTGTCTTCTTTGTAGTTTTCTTTCGTTTTTATTATGAAATCAAAATAATTGAAAAATGAAATTAAAGCACACAGAAAATGCTCAATAAAAAAGTCAAAAAATCAGGAAGATCATGAAGTTCTAGAGGTCTAAATTAAGAGATATGAGGCTTGGGCCGGGCACGGTGGCTCATGCCTGTAATCCCAGCACTTTGGGAGGCTGAAGTGGGCAGATCACCTGAGGTCAGGAGTTCGAGACCGGCCTCGCCAACATGGTGCAACCACGTCTCTACTAAAAATACGAAAATTAGCCAGGTGTGGTGGCACACTTCTGTAATCCCAACTACTCGGGGGGCCGAGGGAGGAAAATTGCTTGAACTTGGGCAGTGGAGGTTGCAGTGAGCAGAGATGGCGCTGTTGCACTCCAGCCTGGGCAACAGAGCAAGACTCCATCTCAAAAAAAAAAAAAGAGAGATAAGGCTTACCTTCCATAGGCTTGAAATTTACCTAAGCAGGAGGTCAGAACTCAGTTTGCTGGCTCCCTCCCTTCTCTGGGCCTCAGTTTCTCCATCAGGACAAGATGTTTGGACCTACTGGTCTGTAAAGGCCCTTTCAGATAAGACATCTCTGCTCTGCCTGCAGGACAACTACTGTGGGCCACAACCTGTGGCCCTCCCCAAGACCCCAGCTCACCGCGGTCCTCCTTCTCTGCCGCTGCCTCCTCCTCTTCCTGGCGCTTTGCCTGTTCCTCCTGTGCCCGCTGCCGCTCCAGTTTTTTCATCAGCTTGAGATCCTTCCATTTTTTTTTCTCCTCTTTCTCTGGATAAAAGAACATCCTAATTGGCCAAGGAGACAGTTCCCACTCATTGGGTCAGCCTGGACTCTGGAGAGCTGCTGGGTGAGCAGCCAGAGGGCAGCAAGGGAGCCTCCCCAGGGCTCCCGGCCCCTGCCTCCCCACTTTGTGTGCTGCAGGACCCAGAGGGAACAAAGTTGGTGTCTTTCTCCAGGGTTTGACTGAGCACTGGTGGAGTGGCCTATGGGAAGATACTCTTACCCACCCTTACTTACTCTGTTGCTTCCATTTTCGCCACTCAATCCTTTGGCCGTGTTCACCCTGGAGAAGGAGTGGTAGGAGGATTATGAGTGTGAGGCTGATGGTCACACCTGGAGGGGGTCCGTTTGCTGCACCATAGCCAGCCCCTCCACACGGGGCGGCAAGGAAGCCAAGGAAGCTCTGCGAACTGCTGCCCCAGAAAGCGGCAGGAGGGCAGGGACCCGCTGTATCCCCAGCGCCTGGGACCCAGCCTGGCACACAGAAAGCACTCAAGAAACTGTCGAATGAGTTCCCACAAAACAGAAGAGAAAACAGGCTCAGGGTACAGCACTGCCCACAGTCGCCCTGGAAGTCAGAAGACATAAGCCACGAAAGGGCTCCGGATTCAGCATCCGGAGGCGAGCAGGGTCCCGCCTCCGTAATCCAGCGGGGGCCAGGGAGCCGCAGGGGGTTCCGGAGAGGACACGGGCGCTGTTCCCATCCTGCTGAGGCTCACGCGGCACCTTCGGGGGCTTCCGGCCTGGAATCAGCGGGAAGCAGGCAGCAGGAGGCGCGGCCCGGCCCCAGCGAAGGCCCCCACGCCACTGGTTCTCACGCCTCCACCATGCTGCCCTGCACGGGGTCCCGCCGCCCGCACTTACCGGGCCGCACGGCCGCTTCCTGCCGCGCTCCGCCATGTTCCGCACACACCGTCGGTCCCGCCTCTGCCAATGAGACTCGCCTCTTCCGGCCACACCTCCATTAAGCTGTCCAATCGGAGAGCCAATGTCGCCCAGGGGCGTGGCCTGGGCGCTTGACGGGCTGCAGGGGCACGCGGGCTGGAGTAGGTTGGGCAGAATAAGTGTCCAAATGGGCGGCATCGCGGGTACTGTGCTGAATTTTGGATGGCTCGGAGCCCCCCTCTGAGTTGGGACAAATACAGCACTCAGACCTCTGAGTAGTTCACTTGTTTAAAAATAATTTTTTTTGAGACAGGGTCTCGCTATGTTGCCGAGGCTGGAGTGCAGTGGAGCAATTCCAGCTCACTGCAGGCTTGAGCTCCTGGGCTCAAGGGATCCTCCCACCTTAGCCTCCCGAGTAGCTGGAACCACAGGTGCGCAGCACCACGCCTAGCTCCTGGAAGGCTTTATACATGGGGACCCTGGGGCCTTGAGCTGCAGTGTGATTCAGAGCTGAAAATGAGATAATTTACTCCAGGTTTCTTATAGATTCCTTCACGTACTCTTTCTTTTTTTTGAGACAGAGTCTCCATTCATTGCCCAGGCTGGAGTGCAATGGCGCGATCTTGGCTCACTGCAACCTCCACCTCCTGGGTTCAAGCAATTCTCCTGCCTCAGCCTTTCAAGAAGCTGGGATTACAGGAGCGTGCCACCATGCCCAGCAAATTTTTTTGTGTGTGTTTTTAGTAGAGATGGTGTTGATGTTGGCCCCGTGTTGGCCAGCCTGGTTGAACTCCTGACCGTAAGTGATCCTCCAGCCTCGGCCTCCCAAAGGGCTGGGATTACAGGCGTGACCCACTGCACCCGGCCTTTTTTTTTTTTTTTTTTTTGAGACAGAGTTTCGCTTTTCTTGCCCAGGCTGGAGTGTAATGGCTTGATCTCAGCTCACAGAAACCTCCAACTCCTGGGTTCAAGCGATTCTCCTGCCTTAGCCTCCCGAGTAGCTGGGATTACAGGCATGCACCACCACACCTGGCTAATTTTGTATTTTTAGTAGAGATGGAGTTTCTCTATGTTGGTCAGGCTGGTCTCGAACTCTTGACCTCAGGTGATCCGCCCACCTCGGCTTCCCAAAATGCTGGGATTACAGGCATGAGCCACCACGCCCGGCCTCGTTCTCTTTTAATTAACAGACTATATTAGTTGGGACTACAAGTGTGAGCCACCATGCCCGACTAATTTTTTTTTTTTTCTTTTTGTACAGATAGTGTCTCACTATGTTGCCAGGGCTGGTCTCAGACTCCAGGGTTCAAGCAATCCTCCCAACTTGGCTTCCCAAAGGGCTGAGATTATAGACGTGAGCCATTAATGCCTTTTATTTTTTGAGATCTAGTCTCACTCTGTTGCTCAGGCTGAAGTGCAGTGGCATGATCTCGGCTCACTGCAACCTCTGCCTCCCAGGTTCAAGCAATTCTCCTGCCTCAAGCTCCCAAGTAGCTGGGATTACAGGCGCCTGCCACCAAGCCCGGCTAATTTTTTATTTTTTATTTTTATTTATTTATTTTTTTTGAGACAGTCTCGCTCTGCTCTGTCGCCCAGGCTAGAATGCAGTGGCGTGATCTCCACTCACTGCAAGCTCCGCCTCCTGGGTTCATGCCATTCTCCTGCCTCAGCTTCCCAAGTAGCTGGGACTACAGGCGCCCGCCACTGCACCCGGCTAATTTTTTATATTTTTAGTAGAGACAGGGTTTCACCGTGTTAGCCAGGATGGTCTCGATCTCCTGACCTCGTGATCCACCCGCCTCGGCCTCCCAAAGTGCTGGGATTACAGGTGTGAGCCACCGTGCCTGGTCTCGAACTTAGATCTTATACTAAATTTGTTGTGATTTTTGACAGGTTTATTTTGTAGGCATGACTGATGAAGACATTGGCCATTTGAAAAAACAAACACAAAAATCCCCCCAAAACAACAATAACAAACAGACATGGACCATGTGATTGTGCTCAAAGTCTAGTCCCTCACACCTCCATGGAGGCAGAGATGGAGGGGGCCCGATGGGCTGAAAGTTCTGACCCCGTAATCGTACAGTGCAGAGGGATTCCATGTGACTAACAAGACATGCCTATCTTCCAGAAACTCCAAGGATTTTAGGAATTCTTTACTAAGGACCAGGGGCAAACACCAAATATGTATTTTATTATATGATATATTCCTATCAGCTCCCCCCGTTAAACATATGATATGAGCCAAACCCATGCGCTTGCTATGCAAATGCAACTTCGAGACCAGGCCCCTAACACCACCTTCCAAAGAAATTCAGGAGCTACTATTGCTATCCAGTGAGACTCAATCGGGGCCAGCTAGAAGGCCTGGGCACACCACTTCACCTCACCTCCAGAGTGCTTTCCTCTCTTGTGAACTGGAGATAACTCAGGTCTCAGTCTCAGAGGGTTGTGTAAGATGATGTGCGTCTGAGTGCCTCGCAGGTAGGGCTTGCATGATCAACATTCAGTCCTCCTCCTGAGAATTATTTAAGTCCCTGGTCCTCCTGGCCCCCACTGTGCTGTTCTCTCACCCCTGTGGGAATGTCTATGTCTTCCTTGTCACGAACCCCAATCCTCTCCACACACACACACACAAACACATATGACACCCCCACCCCAGCCACCACACCCAGCACCAATAACTGCTACCATCAGATTAATATGAGAGGCCAGCTATGGTGGCTCACGTCTGTAATCCCAGCACTTTGGGAGGCCGAGGCGAGCAGATGACCTGAGGTCAGGAGTTTTGAGTCCAGCCCAGCCAACATGGTGAAACCCCATCTCTACAAAAACACAAAAATTAGCCGGGCGTGGTGGCAGGTGCCTGTAGTCCCAGCTACTCAGGAGGCTGAGGCAGGAGAATTGCTTGAACCCAGGAGGTGGAGGTTGCAATGAGCCAAGATCATGCCACTGCACTCCAGCCTGGGGGACAGAGCGAGACTCTGTTTCAAAAACAACAACAACAACAACAACAACAAAGATTAATAGTGAGGAATTCATTTGAGGGCCTTGGGTGCTAGGCCTGGTTGTGCCACTATGTGACTACAGTAACCATTTGTACAAAGTTGTGGGGGTGTCTGAGGTTCTTCTGGGCATTCTTCACAAGTTAGATCAGCCATCAGCATGAGTGTGAAGCAGAGAGAAGCCGTCAATAAGGATCTTAATAACTTAAACATTTTATTATGGACGAAAAGGAGAGGCTTGAGGACTCAAGCCTAAAGGCAACTCCCCAAGGCCAAGATGAGCCAGGGAAGGTGAGGTTATACCCGAGCCTTAGCAGGGGCCATGCAGAGCTGGGATGTGATCGGTGCATGGTGGAAGTCTACCGTCCGTCTCAGCCAAGCCTGGAGAGACCAGAAGCAACACAAGACCCTACAAACCCACCTATGGAGGGGCAGGGAGAGGCCCAGGTCAGGCCACCCTCACCTTTCAGACAGGAGGCACTTGGTTCTCTAAGATGAAGAAGGGTGGCTCCCACCCAGAACATTCTGTGTCACGGAGAAGAGGTTTCCCAATAGCATCTTCCCCAACCTAGAAATGTCTGAAACCTGGACAAAGACAGACACTCAAAGAGGATCTCTGCAGGCATGTGGGGATGTCAGGGCCAAGGCGTGACTTCAGGGCTAGAGCTCCACCTTCCACTTCCGCAGCTTCTCGTCCATGGCCTGGAGCGTGGCTTCATCCTGCGCCAGCACAGATTAGTCCTACACTCTCCCCATGTGCCCAGCCGGCCTTGGGAAGCTCTGTGAGGTCTTTCCTCCCCCAGCCCTGCCCTTTACCTTCACAAAACAGAAGCGGATATAGTGGTCAAAGTGCTTCTGATGAGGCACACTATAGAAGATGGAGACAGGGATGGCCACCAAGCCCTGGGGAGGAGGAAGGACATGTCTCAACACGGCCTCGTGGCCCAGCAGGCCTTGGCTCCGGAGGGGACAGAGAGGTTCCCATGACCAGGTGGGGAAGGAGAGTTAGCTCCAATCCAGCACCTAGAGCTGCATCAAAGTCAGAGGAACAAGGCCAGGTGCGGTGGCTCACGCCTATAATCCCAGCACTTTGGGAGGCTGAGACGGGTGGATCACCTGAGGTCAGGAGTTCAAGACCAGCCTGGCCAACATGGCTAAACCCCATCTCTACGAAAAATACAAAAATTAGCCGTGTGTGGTGGCGCATGCCTGTAATCCCAGCTACTTGGGAGGCTGAGGCAGGAGAATTGCTTGAACCCGGGGGTGGAGGTTGCAGTGAGCCAGATTGCGCCACTTCACCGCAGCCTGGGCGAAAGAGAGAAAATCCATCCAAAACAAAAACAAACACAAAGTCAGAAGAAAAGAATCCCAGAACGTCATTCCAAGTCCCTCCCTGGGTATAGAGGGCAGAGGGAGGCTGACAGAGGGAGGATCATGGAGCAGGTCAGGGCAGAGCCAGAGAAGAACAAAGCCTTAGAGTCACAGATCAAACCTGGATGGACTCAAGAGTTAATGGGCCAACTCCTCACTGTACAGATGGGAAGATGGAGATCCAAAGAGGCAGGAAATCCTGCCAGCCCACACAGCATCTCTGTGCAAGTTAGAAACAGGTTCCTCAGGCCAGGCACGGTGGCTCACGCCTGTAATCCCAGCACTTTGGGAGGCCAAGGGGAGTGGATCACCTGAGGTCAGGAGTTGGGAGACTAGCCTGACCAACATGGTGAAACCCCGTCTCTACTAAAAATACAAAAATTAGCCAGGCGTGGTTGTACATGCCTGTAATCCCAGTTACCCAACTACTCAGGAGGCTAAGGGAGGAGAATCGCTTGAACCCTGGAGGTGGAGGTTGCAGTGTGCTGAGATTGCGCCACTGCACTCCCACCTAGGCGACAGAGTGAGACTCTGTCTCAAAAAAAAAAAAAAAAGGCCAGGAGCAGTGGCTCACGCCTGTAATCCCAGCACTTTGGGAGGCCGAGGCAGGCAGATTACAAGGTCAGGAGATCAAGACCAACCTGGCTAACATGGTGAAACCCCGTCTCTACCAAAAATACAAAAAAAATTAGCCAGGCAAAAAAAAGTAGCCTGTGGTCCCAGCTACTCGGGAGGCTGAGGCAGGAGAATGGCGTGAACCTGGGGGGCAGAGCTTGCAGTGAGCCAAGATCGCGCCACTGCACTCCAGCCTGGGCAAGAGTGAGACTCCATCTCAACCAAAAAAAAAAAAAAAGAAAGAAAAAAAGAAACAGGCTCCTCATTCTCTGAAGTGGATACAACCCTGCCCCAAGGTTGACGGCAGAGGCTGGACTAAGATCTAGCCCAGGAGCCTCTTGCCTGGGCACCCTTGAGCAGCACACAACCTGTGAAACCATACATGGCTGCCTGGCAGAGGCCCAGCCCACCTTGTTCTTGATCATCCACTTGACGAAGCGTCTGTCATAGGGCTCATCCACAGCTCCAGGCAAGTCAGGCATCTTCCTCTCTGGGAGACAGAGGCCACACTGAGCCCCCTGCAGCCTCCAGCCCCTGTGCCCTGCCCAGACCGGCAAGTCTCACTCACTGAAGTCTGAGATGTCTGTGATGAGGAAGTAGCTGCCCTGAGGGATGATGGGCTTCAGGCCCACTGACTGTAGGCTATGTATCATGTGGTCACGGCAGCGCTGCATGGCCTGTGGGAACTGCACAAAGTAGCTGCTGGGTTGGCGGAAGAGCAGCTGCTCCCGCTCAAAGCTCTCGGCTACTGCAGCCTGGGCAGGGCAGATGGACACACAGATAGATCAGCTGTTCCCTGACGCGGGGGCCAGCCTGGGATCTTTTGTTGTCCCCCCACTCCCCCGTGACGTCCTGCCCCTCTTCACCTGGCTCTGCGTGGGGCAGTGGAAGACGGAGTTCTGGTGCACGGTCCGCAGGTGCTTCATGATGTGATCTGGACCCAGGACCCAGCCCACCTGCAGCAGGGGCGCAGGTAGGGGGAGAGGTCCTTCCAGACCTGGCTAAAGCCTTCTTCATTCCCAGGCCCACCTCACTTGCCAAGGATCTTGCAGGGGGTGGTGACCTCCCACCCTCAGCAACTCACCTTCCAGCCAGTGGCGCTGAAGGTCTTGCCGGCGCTGCCGATGGTCAGGGTCCGTTCCCACATGCCAGGGAGGCTGGCTGCCCAAGGCCGAACAGAACAGCTGCTGAGACTGGGGTGAGGGGGACGGGGGAGGATGGTGGTCTGGGCCCCAGGGGACACGCATAGGCTTTTGACATCCTGGATTCCTCTACATACTAAGTTATTTGCACAATTTTTTTTCTTTCTTTCTTCCTTTCCTTTCCTTCCTTCCTCCTTTCTCTCTCTCTCTCCCTCCCTCCACCCCCCGTTTCTTTCTTTCTTTTTTTTTTTTTTGAGATGGAGTCTCGCTCTGTTGCCCAGGCAGGAATGCGATGGCGCCATCTTGCCTCACTGCAACCTCCGCCTCCCAGGTTCCAGTGATCCTCCTACCTCAGCTTCCTGAGTAGCTGGGACTACAGGCACGTGCCACCATGCCCAGCTAATTTTTGTACTTTTAGTACAGACGGGGTTTCACCATGTTGGCCAGGCTGGTCTCAAACTCCTGACCTCAAGTGATCTGCCAGCCTCAGCCTCCCAAAGTGCTGGGATTACAGGTGTGAGCCACCATGCCCGGCATAGGATTTCTTTGACCTCATCCTTTCGACAACCAGGGAGGCAGGTGCTACTGTGACACTGTGTACTCTGGGAGGCAAAGGTCACAGGATCTGCAGGGCTCCAGAACCCTGGGTTCTAACTACCAGGCCTGCGCTGACTCTCAGGTGGGGTCAAGGCCCTCCCACCAATGTGCAGGGGAGGGGCCCCAGGCTGGCTTGGCTCACCAATGCTGATGTGCTGGTGCCCGTCGTAGACCATCCACTGGTAGACTTCATCAGTGATACACACCACGTCATGCTGCTGGCACAGGCTGGCCACCAGCTCCAGCTCTTCCCTGGAGAACACCTGCAGATGCCCAAGGAGAGCACAGACCTGCAGCTGGGACCGTCCCCAAACACAGAGGCCTACTCAGAGAGGTTAAAGAACACAGCTACGGCCAGGTGCGGTGGCTCACGCCTGTAATCCTAGCACTTTGGGAGGCCAAGGCGGGCGGAACATTGGAGGTCAGGAGTTTAAGACCAGCCTGGCCAACATGGAGAAACCCCGTCTCTACTAAAAACACAAAAATTAGCTGGGCATGGTGGCGGGTGCCTGTAATCCCAGCTACTCGGGAGGCTGAGGCAGGAGAATTGCTTGAACCCAGGAGGCAGAGGTTGCAATGAGCCAAGATCACACCACTGCACTCCAGCCTGGGAGACAGAGCGAGACTCCGTCTCAAAAAAATAAATAAATGGCGAATACAGCCAAGCCCAGTGCTAAGGGCTGTTCTGCACCATCGCATTGGATCCCTGCAACACTGACCATGAGGTCAGTTCCCTCAGGTTCCCACATTACAGATGAGATACTTCGAGAGGCATAGTCACTATTCCAGGGTCACTGGGAAGTGATGGTGGCTCCCAGCCCAGTTCACTGTCCCAGCCCTCAGGCCTTCCCTGGGGATTCTTGCCCCTGTCCTGGGACCTCTGGAGTCTTGGTCCTCAGCGCTCATTGTGTGTGGCCCTCCCACACACAAACGAAGAAACGGAGGCCCCACAGCAGCAACTCAGTAACAGTGCAGGAGACATGACCAGGTCCGCAGGGGGCCAGGGAAGGAGGTCCCTCCAGTACCTTGCCCAGGGGGTTGTTGGGGGTGTTGAGGACCAGGGCTTTGGTGCGTGATGTGAATTTGCTGGCCAGCTCCATGGGGTCCAGCTGCCAGTTGCTGCTGGAACCCAGTTCTCCATTCTGGATGGGACCCTGCAAGAGCAGGTGGCACGGGGTGGTACCACTTAACCACCTGACATGCAGGTCTTCCCCAGCATCTATCCCCACCTTCTCTCCCCTGGGATCCCAACACACACACCTCCCCTCTGCCCTCCCAGCTTAGGGGAACTGGCTTCCTTCACTTCTTTCCTCCTTTTCCAACTCCCAGGGTCCAACTCAGCCCACGCCTTGGATCCCTCTGCCCATCCATCCTCTACCTAGCATCCTTACCGGCTTCAGGGGCACAAACACAGGATGACCCCCTGCCATCATTGTCATGGGCTCGTAGCAGTCAAAAAAGGGTTCGATGATGATGACCTGATATAAGGGTCAAATCAGCTGGAGTCAGCATGGCCCTGACCTCTCAGTCCCACTCAGCCCAAGTCTTGCCCACTCACCTCGTCTCCTTCGTCCACCAGGGCCTGGAAGGCTGTGAACAGGGCCCCATAGCCACCAACAGTCACCAGCACATTCCTGAGCGGGTCTATCTCCTGACCCAGCAGCTTCCCAAAGAAACTTGCCAGGATCTTCGTCAGTGGTGGGTAACCCTGCCAGGACAGCAGGGGTTAACTGTCCAGCTCAGCCTGGGCCCATCCTCTGGCCCAGCTGTATCCAGGCAATTCTAGCACCTTCCAGCAGCAGGCCTGGGGGCAAAGCCAGGTACTGGTAGCCTGGGCCCCAGGGGACGTGGAATAGATCAGCTTTCAACACTCTGGATTCCTCTACACACCAAGCTATTTGTGGGATTTCTTTGATCTCATCCTCTCAACAACCCAGAGGCAGGTGCTATTGTGATCCTGTGTACTCTGGGAGGTAAAGGTCACACAATCTATATGGTCCCAGACTCCAGGGTGCCAACCGCCAGGCCTGCACTGACTCAGATATCCAGTGCTAAGCTCTTCCATCTCCTCCACCAGCATTTGCCACAGGGCCTGTTCTGTGCCAGGCCCGAAGCCCAGGGCGGGGATTTAGCAGAGAACCAGAGGAAGTGCTTGCCTCCATGAACCTCAGTCCAAGAGCCCATGAGGCAGTAGAAACTCCCCACTTTCCACATCTGTAAGTTTAAGAAGCATGTTTGTGCCCACTTGATCCTCCCAGCAGCTTTGCGGGAGAGGCTTTTATTTATTTATTTATTTATTTATTTTGAGACAGGGTCTCACTCATGTCACCCAGGCTGGAGTGCAGTGGCACAATCGCAGCTCCCTGCAACCTCCGCCTCCTGGGTTCAAGTGATTCTCCTGCCTCAGCCTCCCAAGTAGCTGGGACTACAGGCACGCACCACCATGCCTGGTTAATTTTTGTATTTTTAGTGGAGACGGGGTTTCACCATGTTGGCCAGACTGGTTTCGAACTTCTGACCTTGGGTAATCTGCCTGCTTTGGCCTCCCAAAGTGCTGGGATTACAGATGTGAGCCACCGTGCCTGGCCTGATGCCCACTATTTGACAGGTAGAAAAATAGAGACCCAGAGAGAAGAAATTACTTGTCTAAAGTCACACACAGTTGACAGTCAGGAACCTCATGTTGCAGCTTTGTAAGCACCCCTTTTTGAGAGGAAGATTAGATCCAGAAACTTGTTTGCTGAGGACACTTATAAAATACTCAAGGTGAAACCCCGTCTCTACTAAAAATACAAAAAATTAGCTGGCATGGTGGCGGGCACCTGTAGTCCCAGCTCTACTCGGGAGGCTGAGGCAGAAGAATGGCGTGAACCCGGGAGGCGGAGCTTGCAGTGAGCCGAGATCGCGCCACTGCACTCCAGCCTGGGCGACAGAGCGAGACTCCGTCTCAAAAAAAACAAAAACAAACAAAACAAAACAAAAATACTCAAGGCTAAGCCAAGTGATTGAAACTTTATCTAGAACTCAACTCAGTAACTCACTAAACCAGATTTGGCCACACAAAAATAAAAATTTTCTGTACAACAAGAGGCACAGGCCAGGCACAGTGGCTCATGCCTGTAATCCTAGCATTTGGGAGTATGAGGCGGGAGGGTTGCTTGAGGCCAGGAGTTTGAGAACAGCCTGGGCAACACAGAGGGACTCTGTCTCTACTGATGGAAAATCAAAAAAATTATCCAGGTGTAGTATCACGTGCCTGTAGTCCCAGGTACTCGGGAGGCTGAGGCAGGAGGATTGCTTGAGCCCAGGAGATCAAGGCTGAAGTGAGTTATGATCACACCAGTCTGGGTAATAAAATTGAGACTCTGTCTTAGACAATAAATTAATTAATTAAATAAAAATAAAAGGCACCATGAGCAAGGTCAAAACAGGAAGAGAAAAATATTGCAACATACAAGAAAGAGGTAAAATATTTAATGAGGCTGGGCACAGTGGCTCATGCCTGTAACCCAGCACTTTGGGAGGCTAAGGTGGGAGGATTGCTTGAGCCCAGGAGTTTGAGACCAGCCTGGGTAACATAAGGAGACCCTGTCTCTATTTTATTGTTGTTGTTGTTGTCACCCAGGCTGGAGTGCAATGGCACCACCTCGGCCCACTGCAACCTCCGCCTCCCGGGTTCAAGCGATTCTTGTGCCTCAGCCTCCCAAGTAGTTGGGATTACAGGCACCCACCACCACGCCCAGCTAATTTTTATTAGAGATGGGATCTCACCATGTTGGGCAGGCTGGTCTTGAACTCCTGACCTCAGGTGATCTGCCAGCCTCAGCCTCCCAGAATGCTGGGATTATAGGCATGAGCCACCATAGCCAGCCTTTGTCTCTAGTTAAAAGAAAAAAAAAAGAAAGAAAGAAAGAAAAGAAAAAGATACATACCCAAATGATTTTTTTTTTTTTTGGATCAAAGAAGGAACTTTCCAACCAGCTCTGAGACCAGCCTATTGGCAGGGATGTAAATGAGTAAACCTTACTGGAGGGCAATTATTTACTTAGTTGTTTGTTTATTTTTCAGACAGGATCTCACTATGTTGTACTGGCCTCAAACTCCTGGGCTCAAACAATCTTCCTGCCTCAGACTCCCAGGTAGCTGGGATTATAGGCACACACTGTTTCTTAACAATATCCACCTATTGTATTTATAAATATTTATAGCCTTTCTTTTGCTAGTTTTACTTCCAGGAATTTATCTTAGAGAAATACATATGTATACAAAGATGTCCACACAGGGATATTTGCTGTGGCATTGCTTATGATATTGAGATAGCAGAAGCAGTCCATCAGTGCAGAACTGCTTAAATAAATTATGGCACATCCAGGCAACAGAACAGTATGCAGCCATTAAAAAGAATGAGTGCGGTCGGGTGCGGTGGCTCACGCCTGTAATCCCAGCACTCTGGGAGGCTGAGGTGGGTGGATCACGAGGTCAAGAGATCGAGACCATCCGGACTAACATGGTGAAACCCTGTCTCCACTAAAAATACAAAAAATGGCCAGGCGTGGTGGCTCACGCCTGTAATCCCAGCACTTTGGGAGGCCGAGGCAGGCGAACCACGAGGTCGGGAGTTCGAGACCAGCCTGGCCAACATGGTGAAACCCCGTCTCTACTAAAAATACAAAAATTAGCTGGGCATGGTGGCGGGCGCCTGTAATCCCAACTACTCAAGAGGCTGAGGCAGGAGAATGGCTTGAACCCAGGAGGCGGAGGCGGAGGTTGCAGTGAGCCGAGATCGTGCCGCTGCACTCCAGACTCCAGCCGGGGCAACAGTTCGAGACTGTCTTAAAAAAAAAAAAAAAACAAAAATTAGCTGGGCGTGGGGGCGCACCCCTATAGTCCCAGCTACTCGGGAGGCTGAGGCAGGAGAATCTCTTGAACCTGGGAGGGGGAGGTTGCAGTGAGCCGAGATTGCGCCCCTGCACTCCAGCCTGGCGACAGAGGGAGACTCCATCTCAAAAAAAAAAAAAGAACGAGGGTTCAGCGGCTCACGCCTGTAATCCCAGCACTTTTGGAGGCCGAGGTGGCAGGATCACTTGAGCGCAGGAGTTTGAGACCAGTCTGAGCAACATGGTGAAACCCTGTCTCTAAATTAGCTGGACGAGGTGGCATGCCCCTGTTGTCCCAGCAACTCTAGAGGCTGAGGTGGGAGGATCACATGAGCCCCAGGAAATGGCATATCATGTGAGCCCCATGAGGTACAGGCTGCAGTGAGCCGTGATCATGTCACTACACTCTAGCCTAGGTGACAGGAGTGAGACCCTGACTCAAAAATAAATAAATAAATAAATAAAATTAGCTGGGCATGGTGATGCACACCTGTAGTCCCAGTTACTCCAGAGGCTGAGGTGGGAGGACCACTTGAGCCTGGCAGGGTCAAGGCTGCAGTGGACCATGATTGCACCATTGCACTCCAGCCTGGATAACAGAGTGAGACCCTGTCTCAAAAAAGAAAAAGAAAAAAAGAACCACTGTTCTAATCCAAGCAGCGTCACATATTTACTATGTGGTCCTTTCCGGAAAACGTTTGGATTTATTGTGTAATCCAATCAGTAGCTAGTCTTTCAGGACTTGGTTTAAGTGTCACCTCCTCCAGGAAGTCTTCGTGCATCTCTCCAGCCCCCTCCCCAGGTTTCATTCCCTCTTTCTTACTCGCGCGATATCCCATCCTCCTCCATCATAGCATGTATCAACTGCCTGTCGTTACTGGCTTCTTGTCTGCCATCCCCACTAGACCATGAGGCGAAGGCTCTGGGACAGAGGATACGCTCAGTAAACACTGAACTATGGTCACACAGAATCCCCTGGCTCTGTCCCCTGAAGCCTGACAGCTGTGTGGGCTTGAAGTCCAGAAAGCCCTGTCCCCTTCCTCCCCCAGTGCCTCCAGGAGAGACGGGGAGACTCACAAATGTCTTGGTGTACTGGTTGAGCATGAAGTCTCCACTGACAGCGTGCTGAAAGGCTTCCACGGCAAATTCTGGTGGTGGGAAATCCGGGAAGCCCTGGCCCAAGTTCACGACGTCATGCTCACTGGCCAGTTTCACAAACTCCACCCTGGGTAACAAACGGAGAATCAGCACCAGCCCAGCCCTCCATGGTGACCTGGACTTCGGCCTGTTTAGAAAAACTGGACAACCGGCCAGGTGCGGTGGCTCACGCCTGTAATCCCAGCACTTTGGGAGGCCGAGGTGGGTGGATCACCTGAGGTCAGGAGTTTGAGACCAGCCTGGCCAACATGGTGAAACTCTGTCTTCACTAAAAATACAAAAGTTAGTCAGGCATGGTGGCGGGGGCCTGTAATCCCAGCTACTTGGAAGGCTGAGGCAGGAGAATCACTTGAACCCGGGAACCGGAGGTTGAAGTGAGCCGAGATCGCACCATTGCACTGCAGCCTGGATAACAAGAGTGAGATTCTGTCTTAAAAAAAAAAAACAAAAAACAAAACACACACACACACACACACACACACACACACACACACACAAGAAAAACAAAAACTAGACAATCAGCAACTGTCCTGGCCTGAAGATCTGCCTAAGTGTCACAGCTGGTCCCCTGCATTGAGATTAGGTCAGTCAGGCACATTGTTAATCGCAGGAATCAGCCCAGGGGCTTTCCAAGTTCTTCCACCATGACCCATAGGAAGAAATCATCTTTTTTTTTTCTTTTTGACAGAGTTTCGCTCTATCCCCTAGGCTGGAGTGCAGTGGTGCAATCTCAACTCACTGCAACCTCCGCCTCCCGAGGTCAAGCGATTCTCATGCCTCAGCCTCCTGAGTAGCTGGGATTACAGGCACCCGCCACCACGCCCAGCTAATTTTTGTATTTTTAGTACAGATGGGGTTTTGCTATGTTGGCCAGGCTGGTCTCAAACTCCTGACCTCAGGTGATCCACCCCCCCTTGGCCTCCCAAAGTGCTAGCAGTACAGGCGTGAGCGACCACTACCGGCCAAGAAATCACCTTTGCATCATCAACCCTGTGGAGCACAAACATGGAATGGAAGCTTCATCCTTCTTGGTGCAATCTACTGCAGTATTTTCTGTCCTGTCCTATCCTACTCTATTCTTTCCAAATACTAGTTGAGACCCCCCTGTACAGATTGCATGACTCCTCCTTGGATTCGTCAACACCACAGTTAAACGCTCTGCTCATATAGCCTTCACAATGGCCTGTGAGGCACGTCTTGTTCCTGGACCACTGTGGGGATAAGGAGTGGAGTGACTTGCCTAAAGCCTCCCAGCTAGTACAAGGCACAGCCAGCCAGCCTTTCTACTTCCATCTCAAGCAAAGTTTGATGCTCTTGACCCTACTCTGGGCAGAACAGGGCCCCACCAGCCCAGGCACACATCATCTCTGGACCCATAATCCTCTGTTCTGGCCCTGCCTGGGGTCCACCTCTCCAGGTGGGAGAAAGGCTGGGAAGCTGGATGAAGAGGCTGGTATGTGGTTTGGGGCTAGTTTGGAGCAGAGTCAGGACCTGGCTGAGTTGAATTTGCATACCAATAAATATGTCTAAAATGTGTCATTTTTGGCTGGGCCCGGTGGCTTATGCCTGTATTCCCCAGCACTTTGGAAGGCCGAGGAGGGCAGATCCCTTGAGGTCAGGAGTTGGAGACCAGCCTGGACAACATGGTGAAAGCCCATTTTCTCTAAAGATATAAAAATTAGGGCCAGGCACAGTGGCTCATGCCTGTAATCCCAGTACTTTGGGAGGCTGAGACGGGTGGATCACGAGGTCAGGAGTTCGAGACCAGCCTGGCAAACATGGTGAAATCTCATCTCTACTAAAAATACAAAAAAAAAAAAAAATTAGCTGGGCGTGGTGGTGCACGCCTGTAATCCCAGCTACTTGGGAGGCTGAGGCAGGAGAATTGCTTGAACCTGTGAGGGGGAGGTTGCAGTGAGCCGAGATCATGCCACTGCACTCCAGCCTGGGTGACAGAGTAAGATTCTGTCTTGGGGGGGAAAAGAAAAAGAAAAAAAATTAGCTGGGCGTTGTGTTGCACGCCTGTAATCCCAGCTACTTGGAGGCTGAAGCAGGAGAATCATTTGAACCCAGGAGGCAGAGGTTGCAGTGAGCCGAGACCGCACCATTGCACTCCAGCCTGGGCGACAACAGCAAAACTCCGTCTCAAAAATAAAATGAAAATAAAACAAGTCAAAAAAGAAAACAATATCAACCACTGCAAATGTCTGGTGAAGAGCTGACTGTATGTTACTTGCTTATCTTACTTATCTTAGTTTATCTGACTCTATACCAAGTGAGAAAGAGTCATCCCTGGAAAGGCCTTAGCCTGGTGCCTGGGTAGAACGGCTTTGGACAGCATTTCACTTTTTCCTCCCCAACGCTCTCCAGGTGGGTATAATTCTTCATTTTGCAGCTGGGGAGATGAGGCTCAGAGCAGGTATGTCACCTGTCCTAGTGGCACAGTCATGCAGGAGAAAGCTGAGATTTGAACCAAGCCTACTCCCTCGGGCCCTGCCTCTCCTGAGCTATGGCTGGAATCTGGCAGTCTGTGTACCGCCACCATCTGGAGTACTACTGAGTTGCTGTAAACCCAGGGATGGCCAACCCATGCCCGAGGGGACACCCACACACCTCTCCAGCCCAGCTGGCTCACCAGGGGTTGTAGTCGATCCCGTCTAGCCTTCGGGCCTGCAGCTGTTTGGCCATGGCGAGCTGGAGACGAACAAGTGGAAGGTCAGAAATGGAATCTGTCTGGGTGCAGCGGTCCGAGCTTGCACACAGGAGGGACAGCTGCTTTCAGGCCACAGCACCAACCTGTCTGCTCCCAGGATGGGGAAGAGATCAGAGTTTGCGGAAGGGCAGGTTTCTGCCTGCCTCCCAAGCCTGTTATGCTCCAACACCCTCACCTGGCTCCTCTCGACTCCAGCAGCCTCCACCTCCCCAACCTGCAGGGGCTGCCTGGCACCTGCCCAGTGGAGACTTCCAGCCCTGGCTCCATGCGTCCTGAGACAGAGCCCTGACTTGGCCAGGTTGAAGTCCGACTCAGGAAGGGCTGAGGGTTAAAGAAGAGGAGCAGGAGGTGGGTGGAGCGGAGAGGTAGGATAATGGCAACAGTGACAGCAGCAGCCTCCACTTACAGAGGTCTTGCTAAGCACTTCCATTTCATTCCCTGAATGACCTGGTCAGGCCTATCTTATCAATGAGAAAACAGAAGGTGGAAAACAGAGGCTGGAGGGTGCAGGAGAGGGAGTGATGTGTTTAAGGCCACACAACACACACACTCAGACTTAGGCCTGTTGGACCCAAGGCCATGTCCTAACTCTGAGGGAGGCACTAATCCACTCCTCGGAGGGTCCTGGGGTCCTGGCTCCTGGCTCGCCCCTCCCCTCCCGGTGTTCCTCCCAGGCCAGCTCCCTCCTCAGCCACTGGTGTGCAGAAACTGGCCAGGGGCTGGGCGCAGTGGCTCACGCCTGTAATCCCAGCACTTTGGGAGGCTGAGGCTTGCAGATCACCTGAGGTCAGGAGTTCGAGACCAGCCTGGCCAACATGGTGAAACCCCCATCTCTACTAAAAATACAAAAATTAGCTGGGCGTGGTAGCACGCACCTGTTATCCCAGCTACTTGGGAGGCTGAGGCACAAGAATCACTTGAACCTGGGAGGCAGACATTGCAGTGAGGCAAGAGCACACCACTGCACTCCAGCCTGAGCATTAGAGTGAAACTCAGTCTGGGAAAAACAAACAAACAAACTTATCTGGGCGTCATGACACATGCCTGTAATCCCAGCTACTCAGGAGGCTGAGGCCTGAGAATCACTTGAACCTGGGAGATGGAGATTGCAGTGGGCCAAGATCGTGCCACTGCACTCCTGCCCGACCCAACAGAGCAAGACTCCACAAAAAAAAAAAAAAAAAAAAGAAAGAAAGAAATTGGCCAGACCTGAGAGCCACCAAACTCAGGTCCTAACCCGCCTTGGCTAGGTGACCCTGGATAGGTAATTTGGCTCCTCCTGTCCTCAGAATCCCTTCAGCAGCAGGGACCTCACATGGGCTTTGTGGTCCCCGAGGAACCTTCCGTTCCTGTGGGTTTGCCAGTCCCAGATGGCTGGTGGGCCGTGGAGCCGGGGATCCAACATTCTTCTCAGCCGCCTGCTGTGGTCAATAGTGAACCCTGGCTCAGGATTTTGCTCAGTTCCACCTCGCTCAGTTCCCACTGCACTCTCACTAGAGGTGCCACAATAGTCTCCATCTAACAGATGAGGACACTGAGGCTCAAAGAGGCTCAGGTACCTGCCCAGGGTCAGAGGAGAAGCTGGCAAGGACCTGGTCAGGGTGGCAGCCACAGTAATCTCAACACCAGGCCCCCCTGTCCTGGAGGGGCCTTGGGACCATTTGAGTAAGTGCCAGGTCTTCCATGGCCCAGGAACCCCACCGCACCCGGCTCAGTTGACTTTATTGAGTCCCTACCATGTACTGGGTTCTGGGATGGGCACAGGGGATCATGGGAAGCAGCACCCTAAAGCGCCCAAGCTGACTATTCAGATGCAGAGCTACAAGTTCTAGACTAGAGAAGCAGGGGCAAGGGAGAAGCCCACATACAGGCTGCAGTTAAAGAGGGCTTCCTGAAAGAGAAGGCTCATGCACAGCTTTGAAGCCAGGAACGAGCCAGACCCCAGAAGCCCCAGGCCATGCAGGTGGCAGAGTATTGGGGTTAGGGCACTTACAGTCTGGTGCAAGAACCGAGTGAGTGGGGCTCCAGCCTTCCTTCCCTGAAGGGGCCCCACCAGGTGCACAGAGATGGCTGCTGCAGTCCTGAACATGCCTCCCAGAGCCTTGGGGCACTGCAGACTTTTCCAGAGGCAGGGGAGAAGGGAGGAAACAGCCCTGGCCAGAAAATGCCTCCGAGCTCAGGACTTGAGTCCCCCACACACAGCTCTAACAATAACAACAACAACAACAACAACAATATGGTCATTGCGTGCCAGGAATAGCACCAAGTGCTCTGTTGCACGATTATCCGACTCCGTCCTTATAAGAACCCTGTTACTCATACACAATACACCCCCCAGCAACCCAAGTGACCCTTTCAAAACACAAATCACCTCTAATTAAAAAATGATCCAGGAGAGGATCACTGATAGCCCTGAATATCACCAAGAGCATAAACCAAACATGTTCTGACTCTGGAAACACACACACCACCTGCAAATTATTCCTGCTGTAAAAGTGGCCCTAAATTAGATCACACTGTTGAATGACTAAAATACAGGGACAGAAGAACATGTTAAATAACACCATGGAGATGCAATCAACAAATTCAAGCAGGGCAATGTGTCTCATACCTGTAAACTCAGCACTTTGGGAGGCCAAAGCAGGAGGATCTCTTGAGCCCAGGAGTTTGAGACCAGCCTGGGCAACATACTGAAACACCGTCTCTACAAAAATACAAAAATTGACCAGGCGTGATGGTGCACACCTGTAGTCCCAGCTACTGGGGAAGCTAAAGTGGGAGAATCACTTGATCCTGGAGAGGTCAAGGCTACAGTGAGCCATGATCCCACCACTGCACTCCAGCCTGGGCGACAGAGGGAGATATGTCTCAAAAAAAAAAAAAAGTAAATGCCTGAAAAAGAAGAAAAAAATTGAAGAAATCACACTGCACAATTTGGAAGCTTAATTAATGCAAACATACAGGAACCAAGAAAGTGTGATACTGGCTTAAAGATAGATATATAAGTCAATTGAATAGAACTGACAGTCCAGAAATAAACGGTCACAATTGCTATTTGATAAGATGCTAAGAAACTCAAATGGGGGCCACGCATGGTGGCTCACGCCTGTAATCCCAGCACTGTGGGAGGCTGAGGCGAGTGGATCACTTCAGGTCAGAAGTTGTGACCAGCCTGGCCAACATGCTAAAACCTCGTCTCTACTAAAAATACAAAAATTAGCCAGGCATGGTGGTGTGCACCTGTAATCCCAGTTACTAGGAGGCTGAGGCAGAAGAATCACTTGAACTTGGGAGGTGGAGGATGCAGTGAGCCGAGATCGTGCCACTCACTGCACTCCAGCCTGGGTGACAGAGCGAGACTCTGTCTCAAAAAAAAAAAAAAAAAATTGGGAGGCTGGGTGTGGCTCATGCCTGTAACACGAACACTTTGGGAGGCCAAGGTGGGAGGATCATTTGAGGTCAGGAGTTTGAGACCAGCAAAACTCCATCTCTAATAAAAATACAAAAAATTAGCTGGGCGTGGTGGCACATGACTGTAGTCCCAGCTACTTGTGAGGCTGAGGCAGGAGAATTGCTTGAACCTGGAAGGCAGAGGTTGCAGTGAGCCAAGATCGTGCCACTGTACTCCAGCCTAAGCGACAAAATGAGACTGTCTCAGAAAAAAAGGTGGGGAGGCCAGGCGTGGTGGCTCATGCCTGTAATTCCAGCACTTTGGGAGGCTGAGGTGGACGGATCACCTGAGGTCAGGAGTTCGATACCAGCCTGGCCAACATGGTGAAACCCCATTTCTACGAAAAATACAAAATTAGCAGGGCACGGTGGCACATGCCTGTAGTCCCAGCTACCCAGGAGGCTGAGGCAGGAGAATCGCTGGAACCCAGGAGGCGGAGGTTGCAGTGAGCCGAGATCACACCACTGCACTCCAGCCTGGGTGACAGAGCAAGTCACCGGCTCAAAAAAAAAAAGCGGGGGTTGGGGGTGGGAAATAATAATCTTTTCAACAAATGAACAAATGGTGCTGGGACAACTAAATATCCACATGTAAATGAATGAATTTGGGGCCAGGTGTGGCAGCTCATGCCTGTAATCCCAGCACTTTGGGAGGCCGACTCAGGCTGATCATGAGGTTAGGAGCTCAAGACCAGCCTGGCCAAGATGGTGAAACCCTGTCTCTACTAAAAATACAAAAAATTAGCCAGGCATGGTGGTTGGCACCTGTAATCCCAGCTACTCAGGAGGCTGAGGCAGAGAATTGCTTCAACTTGGGAGATGGAGGTTGCAGTGAGCCGAGATCATGCCACTGCACTCCAGCCTGGGAGACAAAGTGAGACTCTGTCTCAAAAAAAAAAAAAAAAAAAAAAAAAAGAAAAGAAAAGAAAAAAGAAAAGAATGAATTTGGACCTCTATCTCACGGAATACACACATATAAATTTTTTATTTTCTTTCTTTTTTTTTTTTTTTTGAGATAGGGTCTCACGTTGTTACCCAGGCTGGAGTGCAGTGGTGCCTTCTCAGCTCACTGCAGCCTCGACTTCCTGGGTTCAAGTGATTCTCCTGCCTCAGCCTCCTGAGTAGCTGGGATTATAAGTGTGTGCCACCATGCCTAGCTAATTTTTGTATTTTAATTAGAGATGGGGTTTTGCTATACTGGCCAGGCTGGTCTTGAACTCCTGGCCTGAAGTTGTTCTGCTCATGACGGCCTCCCACAGTGCTAGGATTGCAGGCATGAGCCACCATGCCTGGCCAGCCCAGGCTGTTCTTGAACCCCTGACTTCAAGCAATCCTCCTTCCTCAGTGTAGGGAAAAGAAAGAGAGATCAGACTGTTACTGTGTCTATGTAGAAAGGGAAGACATAAGAAATTCCATTTTGACCTGTACCTTGAACAATTGCTTTGCTGAGATGTTGTTAATTTGTAACTTTGCCCCAGCCACTTTGCCCCAACTTTGAGCTCACAAAAATACGTGTTGTCTGGAATCAAGGTTTAAGGGATCTAGGGCTGTGCAGGATATGCCTTGTTCACAAAATGTTTACAAGCAGTATGCTTGGTAAAAGTCATCACCATTCTCTAGTCTCAATAAACCAGGGGCACAACGCACTGCGGAAAGCCGCAGGGACCTCTGCCTTGGAAAGCCGCGTATTGTCCAAGGTTTCTCCCCATGTGATAATCTGAAATATGGCCTCGTGGGATGAGAAAGACCTGATCGTTCCCCAGCCAAACACCTGTAAAGGGTCTGTGCTGAGGTGGATTAGTAAAAGAGGAAAGCCTCGTGAAGTTGAGATAGAGGAAGGCCACTATCTCCTGCCTGCCCCTGGGAACTGAATGTCTCAGTATAAAACCCGATTATACATTTGTCCAATTCTGAGATAGGAGAAAAACTGCCCTATGGCGGGAGGCAAGACACATTGGCAGCAATGCTGCCTGCTATTCTTTACTCCACTGAGATGTTTGGGTGGAGAGAAACATAAATCCGGCCTACATGCACATGCAGGCATAGGACCTCCCCTTGAACTTAATTATGACATAGATTCTTTTGCTCATGTTTTTTGCTGAACTTCTCCTTATTATCACCCTGCTCTCCTACTGCATTCCTCTTGCTGAGATAATAAAAATAATAATCAATAAAAAGTGAGGAAACTCAGAGACCGGTACTGGTGCAGGTCCTTGATATGCTGCATGCCGGTCTCCTGGGCCCACTGTTGTTTCTCTACACTTTTGTCTCTGTGTCTTATTTCTTTTCTCAGTCTCTCAGACCACCCCTTCATCTGGCACCCAATGTGGGGCCTTTCTCTTAAGAAGAGGGGGAGTTAAAGCTTCTACAGAAAATCTAATTACGCTATTTCAAACAATAGAACAATTCTGCCCATGGTTTCCAGAACAGGGAACTTTAGATTTAAAAGATTGGGAAAAAATTGGCAAGGAATTAAAACAAGCAAGTAGGGAAGGTAAAATCATCCCACTTACAGTATGGAATGATTGGGCCATTATTAAAGCAACTTTAGAACCGTTTCAAATAGAAGAAGATAGTGTTTCAGTTTCTGATGCCCCTGAAAGCTGTGTGATAGATTGTGAAGAAGAGGCAGAGACAGAGTTCAAGAAAGGAACGGAAAGTTCACATTGTAAATATGTAGCAGAGCCGGTAATGGCTCAGTCAACGCAAAATGTTGACTACAATCAATTACAGGAGGTAATATATCCTGAAACATTAAAATTAAAAGGAAAAAGTCCAGAATCACTGGGGCCATTGGGGCTACAACCACGATGGCCACCTCCTCCTCAGCCGAGTGAGTGCTGGGGGAGGCAGCCTGAAACTAGGCACACTGCGACTTGGCTCGTGGCACTCATTATTGCCCAACCTACAGTTCACTACAGTGAAGGAGCAATTCAGACTCGCCCTGCAGTGTCCTGTATGGGTCAAACAGTGGCCGCTCTCTAAGGAAAAGTTGGGGGCGCTACATAAAATAGTTAAAAAACTATTTTAAAAAGGACATGTTTCACCCACTTTCTCTCTTTAGAATTCTCCTGTGTTTGTAATTCAGAAAAAATCAGGCAGATGGCGCATGCTGACTGACTTAAGAGCTGTTAATGCCATAATGACAACCCATGGGGGCTCTCCAACCCGGGATGCCCTCTCTGGCCATGATCCCCAAAGACTGGCCTTTAATTATAATTGATCTGAAGGACTGCTTTTTTACCATTCCTCTGGCAAAACAGGATTTTGAAAAATTTGCTTTTACTATACCAGCCGTAAATAATAAAGAACCAGCTAGGTTTCAGTGGAAAGTGTTGCCTCAGTCCAACTATTTGTCAGACTTTTGTAGCTCAAGTTCTTCAACCAGTTAGAGACAAGTTTTCAGACTGTTATATCATTCATTATGTTGATGATATTTTGTGTGCTGCAGAAACAAGAGACAAATTAATTGACTGGTACACATTTCTGCAGACAGATGTTGCAAACGCAGGACTGACAATAGCATCTGATAAGATTCAGACCTCTACTCCTTTCCATTATTTGGGAATGCAGGTAGAGGAAAGGAAAATTAAACCACAAAAAATAAAAATAAGAAAAGACACATTAAAAACATTAAATGACTTTCAAAAATTGCTAAGACATATTAATTGGATTCGGCCAACTCTAGGCATCCCTACTTATGCCATGTCAAATTTGTTTTCTATCTTGAGAGGGGATCCAGGCTTAAACAGTAAAAAACCATTAACTCCAGAGGCAACTAAAGAAATTGAGTTAGTTGAAGAAAAAATTCGGTCAGCACAAGTAAATAGAATAGATCATTTAGCCCCACTCCAACTTTTGATTTTTGCTACTGCACATTCTCCAACAGGCATTATTGTTCAAAATACTGATCTTGCGGAGTGGTCATTCCTTCCTCACAGTACAACTAAGACTTTTACATTGTACTTAGATCAAATGGCTACATTAATTGGTCAGGCAAGACTACAAATAGTAAAATTGTGTGGAAGTGACCCAGATAAAATCATTGTTCCTTTAAACAAGGAACAGGTTAGACAAGCTTTTATCAATTTTGCTGCATGGCAGATTGGTCTTGCTGATTTTGTGGGAATTACTGACAATCATTACCCAAAAACAAAAACCTTCCAGTTCTTAAAATTGATTACTTGGATTTTACCTAAAATTACCAGACATAAACCTTTAGAAAATGCTCTGATGGCGTTTACTGATTGTTCCAGCAATGGAAAAGTGGCTTACACTGGGCCAAAAGAACAAGTCATTGAAACTCAATATCACTCAGCTCAAAGAGCAGAGTTGGTTGCTGTCATTTCAGTGTTACAAGGTTTTAATCAGCCTATTAACATTGTTTCAGATTCTGCATATGTAGTACAGGCTACAAAGGATGTTGAGACAGCCCTAATCAAATATAGTATGGATGATCAGTTAAATCAGCTGTTTAATTCGTTACAACAAACTGTAAGAAAAAGAAATTTCCCATTTTATATTACTCATATTCGAACACATACTAATTTACCAGGGCCTTTAACTAAGGCAAATGAACAAGCTGACTTGCTAGTACCATCTGCATTCATAAAAGCATAAAAACTTTGTGCCTTGACTCATGTAAATGCATCAGGACTAAAAAATAAATTTGATATCATATGAAAACAGGCAAAAAATGTTGTACAACTCAGGAGGCAGGAGTTAATCCCAGAGGTTTATGTCCTAATGCATTATGGCAAATGGATGTCACACATGTACCTTCATTTGGAAAATTGTCATTTGTCCATGTGACAGTTGATACTTATTCACATTTCATATGGGCAACCTGCCAGACAGGAGAAAATACTTCCCACGTTAAAAGACATTTATTATCTTGTTTTGCTGTCATGGGAGTTCCATAAAAAATTAAAACAGATAATGGGCCAGGATACTGTAGTAAAGCATTTCAAAAATTCTTAAATCAGTGGAAAATTACACATACAACAGAAATCCCTTATAATTCCCAAGGACAGGCCATAAGTGAAAGAAGTAATAGAACACTCAAAGCTCAATTGTTTAAACAAAAAAAGGAAAAGGACAGTAAGGAATATAACACTCCCCAGATGCAACTTAATCTAGCACTCTATACTTTAAATTTTTTTAACATTTATAGAAATCAGACCACTACTTCTGCAGAACAACATTTTACTGGTAAAAAGAACAGCCCACATAAGGAAAAACTGATTTGGTAAAAAGACAACAAAAATAAAACATAAAAAATAGAGAAGGTGATAACGTGGGGGGGAGGTTTTGCTTGTGTTTCACCAGGGGAAAATCAGCTTTCAGTTTGGGTACCTACAACTTACAGAAAAAGTTGCCATCCACCAAAAAAGCGAAGCCGCCGACCTGGGCCCAGCTAAAGAAGCTGACACAGTTAGCTGAAAAAAGCCTAAAGTACCCAAGGGTAACACAAACTCCAGAGAATATGCTGCTTGCAGCTTTAATGATTGTATCTACGGTGGTAAGTCTCACTATGTCTGCAGCAGCAGCTGCAGCTAATTATACTTACTGGGCCTATGTGCCTTTCCCGCCCTTAATTCAGGCAGTCACTTGGATGGATAATATTCTATTGAAGTATATGTTAATATTAGTGCATGGGTACCAGGACCCACAGATGACCGTGGCCCTGCCCAACCTGAAGAAGAAGGAATGATGATAAACATTTCCACTGGGTATCATTATCCTCCTATTTGCCTGGGGAAAGCACCAGGATGCTTAATGCCTACAACCCAAAATTGGTTGGTAGAAGTATCTACTGTCAGTGCCACCAATAAATTTACTTATCATATGGTAAGTGGAATGTCACTTGGGTCACAAATGAATAATTTACAGGACTCTTCTTATCAAAGATCATTAAAATTTAGGCCTAAGGGGACCTTGCCTCAAGGAAATTCCCAAAGAATCAAAAGACCCAGAAGTCTTAGTTTGGGAAAAATACATGGCTGATACTGTGGTGGTATTACAAAACAATAAATTTGGAACTATTATAGACTGGGCCCCTCGAGACCAATTATATTATGATTGTACGGGCCAGACTCACTCATGTTCACAGACCCCATCTGTCTGGCCCACTAATCCGGCCTATGATAGTGATTTAACTGAAAGGCTAGACCAGGTTTATAGAAGGTTAAAATCACCCTATCCATGGAAATGGGGTGAAAAGGGAATTTCATCACCTCAACCAAAGTTATTCCTGTTACTGCTCCTGAACATCCAGCATTATGAAAGCTTACTGTGGCCTCGCACCACATTAGAATTTGGTCTGGAAATCAAGTTATCGGAACAAGAAATCATAAGCCACATTATACTATTAACCTAAATTCCAATCTGACAATTCCTTTGTGAAGTTGTGTAAAACGCCCTTATATGCTAATTGTAGGAAACATAGTTATTAAACCAGATTCCCAAACTATAACCTGTGAAAATTGTAGATTGTTTACTTGCATTGATTAAACTTTTGATTGGCAGCACCATATTCTGCCAGTGAGGGCAAGAGAGGGTGTGTAGATCCCTGTGTCCATGGACCGACCGTGGGAGGCTTCCCCATCCATCCATATTTTAACAGAAGTATTAAAAGGAGTTCTAACTAGATCCAAAAGATTCATTTTTACTTTAATTGCAGTGATTATGAGTCTTATTGCAGTCACAGGTACTGCTGCGGCTGCTGGAATTGCTTTACACTCCTCTGTTCAAACTACAAAATATGTAAATAATTGGCAAAAGAACTCCTCAAAATTGTGGAATTCTCAGACTCAAATAGACCAAAAATTGGCAAACCAAATTAATGATCGTAGACAAACTGTCATTTGAATGAGAGATAGGCTCATGAGCTTAGAATATCTTTTTCAGTTACAGTATGACTGGAATACGTCAGATTTTTGTATTACACCTCGAGCCTATAATGAATCTGAACATCACTGGGACATGGTTAGACGCCATCTACAAGGAAGAGAAGATAACCTTACTTTAGATATTTTTAAATTAAAAGAACAAATTGTTGAGGCATCAAAAGCCCAGTTTAATCTGGTGCCAGAAACTGAGGCAATGGTGAAAGCTGCTGATGGCCTCACAAATCTTAACCCCATCACTTGGGTTAAAACCATTGGAAGTTCCACTATTGCAAATTTTGTATTAATCCTTGTATGTCTGTTCTCTGTTGCTGGTCTACAGGTGTATCCAGCAGCTCCGGAGAGACAGTGACCAGCGAAAACAGGCCATGATGACGATGGCAGTTTTGTCAAAAAGAAAAGGGGGATATGTACGGAAAAGAAAGAGAGATCAGACTGTTACTGTGTCTATGTAGAAAGGGAAGACATAAGAAATTCCATTTTGACCTGTACCTTGAACAATTGCTTTGCTGAGATGTTGTTAATTTGTAACTTTGCCCCAGCCACTTTGCCCCAACTTTGAGCTCACAAAAATATGTGTTGTCTGGAATCAAGGTTTAAGGGATCTAGGGCTGTGCAGGATATGCCTTGTTCACAAAATGTTTACAAGCAGTATGCTTGGTAAAAGTCATCGCCATTCTCTAGTCTCAGTAAACCAGGGGCACAACGCACTGCAGAAAGCCGCAGGGACCTCTGCCTTGGAAAGCCGCGTGTTGTCCAAGGTTTCTCCCCATGTGATAATCTGAAATATGGCCTCGTGGGATGAGAAAGACCTGACTGTCCTCCAGCCCAACACCCGTAAAGGGTCTGTGCTGAGGTAGATTAGTAAAAGAGGAAAGCCTCTTGAAGTTGAGATAGAGGAAGGCCACTGTCTCCTGCCTGCCCCTGGGAACTGAATGTCTTGGTATAAAACTTGATTATACATTTGTTCAATTCTGAGATAGGAGAAAAAGCGCCCTATGGCGGGAGGCGAGACATGTTGGCAGCAATGCTGCCTTGTTATTCTTTACTCCACTGAGATGTTTGGGTGGAGAGAAACATAAATCCGGCCTACATGCACATGCAGGCATAGTACCTCCCCTTGAACTTAATTATGACATAGATTCTTTTGCTCACATGTTTTTTTGCTGACCTTCTCCTTATTATCACCCTGCTCTCCTACTGCATTCCTCTTGCTGAGATAATAAAAATAATAATCAATAAAAAGTGAGGAAACTCAGAAACCGATGCTGGTGCAGGTCTTTGATATGCTGCTTGCCAGTCTCCTGGGCCCACTGTTGTCTCTATACTTCGTCTCTGTGTCTTATTTCTTTTCTCAGTCTCTCGTCCCACCTGACAAGATACCCACAGGTGTGGAGGGACAGGCCACCCCTTCACTCAGCTTCCCAAAGTGCTGAAATTACATGTGTGAGCCATGTGCCCTGCCCCATACACAAAAATTAATTCAAAGTGAATCACATAACTAAATGTATGGGCTGGGGACGGTGGCTCATGCCTGTAATCCCAGCACTTTTGGAGGCCGAGGCAGGCGGATCATAAGGTCAGGAGATCGAGACCATCCTGGCTAACACAATGAAACCCCGTCTCTACTAAAAATACAAAAAATTAGCTGGGCGTGGTGGTGGGCACCTGCAGTCCCAGCTGCTCTGGAGGCTGAGGCAGGAGAATGGCGTGAAGCCGGGAGGCGGAGCTTGCAGTGAGCAGAGATCACGCCACTGCACTCCAGCCTGGGCGACAGAGCGAGACTCCGTCTCAAAACAAAAACAAAAACAAAAACAAAACTAAATATATGAACTAAAACAAGAAAACTAGAAGAAAACATAGGAATAAATCTCTGTGACCTTGGGGTTCTCAGACATAACATCCAAAGCATACACAACAAAAGAAAAAATAAACTGGACCTCATCAAAATTAAGAACTTTTGTGCTTCAAGGATACCCATTAAGAAAATGAAAAGACAGCCCATGGAATGGAAGGAAATATCTGCAAATCATAAATCTGAATGTTTCCAAAAAAGATATACAAACAGCCAAGGCTGGGCACGGTGGCTCACGTCTGTAATCCCAGCACTTTGGGAGGCTGAGGTGGGTGGGTCACCTGAGGTCAGGAGTTTGAGACCAGCCTGGCCAACACGACAAAACCCCATCTCTACCAAAAATACAAAAATTAGCTGGGCGAGGTCGCTTGCACCTGTAGTCCCAGCTACTTGGGAGGCTGAGGCAGGAGAATGTCGTGAACCCAGGAGGCCGAACCTGCAGTGAGCTGAGATCGCGCCACTGCACTCCAGCCTGGGCAACAGAGGGAGACTCCGTCTCAAAAAAAAAAAAAAAGTTACTCTCAGCTGGGTGCGGTGGCTCGCACCTGTAATCCCAGCACTTTGGGAGGCTGAGGTGGGTGGATCACCTGAGGTCAGGAGTTTGAGACCAGCTTGGTCAACATGGTGAAACCCCATCTCTACTAAAAATACAAAAATTAGCTGGGTGTGGTGGCGCATGCCTGTAATCCCAGCTACTCAGGAGGCTGAGACAGGATAATTGCTTGAACCCAGGAGGTGGAGGTTGCAGTGAGCCGAGATCGTGCTGGTGAGCCACCTTGCCCAGCCATTTTTTTTTTTTTTGAGACAGAATCTCGCTCTGTCGCCCAGGCTGGAGCGCAGTGGCGCGATCTCGGCTCACTGCAAGCTCTGCCTCCCAGGTTCACACCATTCTCCTGCCTCAGCCTCCTAAGTAGCTGGGACTACAGGTGCTCGCCATCACACCCAGCTAATTTTTTGTATTTTTAGTAGAGACGGGGTTTCACCGTGTTAGCCAGGATGGTCTCGATCTCCTGACCTCGTGACCCACCCGCCTCGGCCTCCCAAAGTGCATGAGAGGGGATTTATAGGGAAATTGACTCACGCAATTAATGGAGGCTGAGAAGTCCCCTGAGAGACTATTTGCAAGAGGTGCCAATAGCGTGGCTCAGTCCAAGTCTGCAAGCCTCAGAACCAGGGACACCACTGGGGTAATTCTCAGTCCAAGGCTGAAGAGCCTAGAGTTTTGATATCCAAAGGGCAGGAGAAGGAGAATCTTCCAGCTCCAGGAGAGACAGAGACAGAAAGAGGAAAATCTTTTCTCCTCTTTTGTTTTTATTCAAGCCGTGAACCAATTGCATAGTGCCACCCACATTGAGAGCGGATCTTCCCCACTCAGTCCACTGACTCCCACGCCAATCTCCTCTGGAAACACCCTCACAGACACAACCAGAAGTCATGTTTCACCATTCTCTAGGTATTCCTTACTCCAGTCCAGCTGCCACCTAACATTAACCAGCAGCACACATCCACGCTGCCAGACATTCGTCAGTTGCAGTTCAGGTTTTCCCACCCAGGTGCTGATTCCAGGGAAGATTTCTGCTCTGGCAAATCATGATTCTCTGTATCTACCTTTCTGCCTCTCCAGTTTGGGGGCAGCAGGTTACCCTGTGACCTAATTTTCTGATGAACTGAAAAAGAGCTGCTGGTTTTTCAGTTTGTTCAGCCTTTTCTTTTTTTTTTTGAAACGGAGTCTTGCTTTGTCGCCCAGGGTGGAGTGCAGTTGCGCAATCTCGACTCACTGCAAGCTCCGCCTCCTGGGTTCAAGCGATTCTCCTGCCTCAGCCTAAGTAGCTGGGATTACAGTCGCATTCCACCATGCCTGGCTAATTTTTGTATTTTTAGTAGAGATGGGGTTTCACTATGTTGGTCAGACTGGTCTCGAACTCCTGACCTTAGGTGATCTGCCCACCTCGGCCTCCCAAAGTGCTGGGATTACAGTTGTGAGCCACTGCCTCCGGCCCACACGCATTTATTAAGTTTACCATCTTATATGGGCATGGTTTGTGGTTCCCCAAAACAAGCACAATAGTAATATCAAAGATCACTGATCACAGATCACCGTTATCAGATATAATGATAATGATAAAGTTTGAACTATTGTGGGAATTACACACAGACCCTAAGGGAGCACATTCTGTTGGAACAATGGGAACAATAGACTTGCTTGGTGCAAGGTTCTCACAAAGCTTCAATTTGCAAAGACCGTGATATCTGCCAAACGCAATACAATGAAATGTGGCTCGTTTGTTACAACCGCCTTAGGAATCAAATCCAAGGTGATGGGGTTGGGCTGTGTCCCCACCCAAATCTCATCTTGAATTGCAGTTCTCATAATTCCCACGTGTCCTGGGAGGGACCCAGTGGGAGGTAATTGAATCATGGGGGCAGTTACCCCCATGCTGCTGTGCTGGCGATAATGAGTGAGTTCTCATGAGAGCTGATGGTTTTATAAAGAGCTTTTCCCCCTTTGCTCAGCAGTTCTCTCTCCGGCCACCATGTGAAGAACGTGTTTGCTTCCCCTTCTGCCATGATTTTGTTTCCTGAGGCCTCCCCAGCCATGAGGAACTGTGAGTCAATTAAACCTCTTTCCTTTATAAATGACCCAGTCTTGCACAGTTCTTTATAGCAGTGGGAGAATGGGCTAATACACAAGGCGATGCCAGAGCTCACCCTCTCATTCCTTAGATTTGAGAGCGGTTCCCAGGAGAGGCCTGAAGTATGTACTCTGACCCCTGAAACTAAGTACCTGTGCCTTGAGCAACAAAAGGTAGTGTTACTGCCATCCCAGGAGGGACATTCCTTGGTGTCACCTCAAGGGAGGGAGTCTGGTGCTTTAGCTCAGGTAACTCAGCTAAAGGGACGAGTGGCCCAAGGGCAGGCCAAAGCCCAGGGCTGGTCATGGGAGGCACCCTGTGCCCTCTGCCTGTTCTATGAAGACCAACTATCCGCTGGCCCAGGACTGAGGGGTGTCTTGGGATGGGAACCATCCTGGGCCAAAGGGTCCCTTTAGGTTAGCCATTTCCTGTCCTAGACCCAACATCCTGCTACTTCTTCTAGGACTAGAGGAGGAGCTGGATTTCACCCTACCGGGACCCTCTCTACTGCTTTCTGACCACTGAGTTAAAAACCCACAGTTGCCTGGTAGGTCAATTCTCTCTCTGACACTCTCCCCCACATCGGACTCTGTGTCCATCAAATCAGTCTTTTTTTCCTGAAGTGACAACATTCTAAGTCATGTCTTCATCATCTCAAGTGAATTGAGCTAATTTTTGTATTTTTTGTAGAGATGTGGTCTCACTGTGTTGCCCAGGCTTGTCTCAAACTCCTGGGCTCAAGGCATCCTCCTGCCGCAGCGTCCCAGTGCTGGGATTACAAATGTGAGCCACTGTACCTGGCCAAGAATAATATTAATAATACAACCAGCTTTAATTTACTAGGACTCACTCTGTCCCAATACTTTTGTCACTGGATCCTTTCAACAACTCTGTAAAGCAAGTGCCATCCTCACCCTCATTAACAGGTGAGGAAATTCCTAACATATTAAAATAACAACACTTACATTGAGCTCCTGCAGGCCTTATAGCAGATTGTAAACCTGGTGCCAGCACAGGGCAGAAACTCAGGAGAAACAGATCCCAGCTGTGGCCCTCTTCTCTGCCCTGCCCCAGGCTTGGCCCCTTGCCTTCTCTGGGCACTGCCAGTTCTCAGGAAAGGCGGTGCCTTCTATGTGTCCAGATCACTGGCTCCATGGGGGTCAAGGAGCTGGGTGGCACCTGTGCTGGACACGGATATGCTTAAACAATCTTGCAGCCTTGGGGCTGGGGCTGGAAACCAGGATCGGCTTCCATTGCAGGGGACTGGCAGTGCATCGGGCCTATGTGTGGCCAGGTAAGACTGCGCATAGGAGTGAATGTTGGTTTGTTTGTTTTTTGACACAAGTCTCGCCCTATCACCCAGGCTGGAGTGCAATGGCATGATCTCGGCTCCCTGCAACCTCTGCCTCCCAGGTTCAAGTGATTCTCATGCCTCAGCCTCCCGAGTGGCTGGGATTACAGACGCGCACCACCATGCCCAGGTAATTTTTTTGTGTGTCTTTTAGAGATGGGGTTTCACCATGTTGGCCAGGATGGTCTTGAACTCCTGACCTCATGATCCGCCCGCCTCGGCCTCCCAAAGTGCTGAGATTACAGGCATGAGCCACCATGCCCAGCCAGAAGTGAATGTTATGTTGCACCCTCCACAGGGTAGGTCTGTTCTATTACCACACCCAGGATCAGGCCCCAAGTAGACACACTAGGAGGACGGCAGTGCTGAGAGACGGGGGAAGGATTAGAACACAGGCTTTGATGACCTTGGCAGTGTGACGTGAGGCAAGCCATTTTACCTCTCTGAACATCAATTTTCTATGCATGAAATAAATAATAATAATCCATGGAGGCTGGGCATGGTGGCTCACACCTGTAATCCCAGCATTTTGGGAGGCTGAGGTGGGCAGATCGCTTGAGCTCAGAAGTTCAAGACTAGCCTGGGCAACATAACAACACCCTTTCTCTACAAAAAAACAAAACAAAACAAAACAAAACAACAAAAGGATCCAAATACAAGAGCTTGCACCTGAGCATGTGCACACATCTCTGTGTCTGTGTCTGTGAGCTTATGGGTGTGGTGAAGGTAGGTTCCAGGAACTTAGGAGGGAGGGAGGGAGGGAGAAGCCATAAGGGGTTCTCAGCCAAGAGCAGAAGGGTACAGGGGGCCACGTAGGCTGCCTTAACCCAGCAACTTGGCCAGGTTGGTTGGGAGCAACTTGGGGGCTTGTGGGTGTGTTATTCCCGAGTCGGCCAGCAGGGGGCGCAAGGAGCCAGGCCCCTCGTGGCTTTAGCTTGCTGGCCCAGGTCACAGGGCAACCTGCTGGCCCCAGGAGGGGACTACGCCTCACTTCACACAGGAGGCCCAAAGCAGGGAGGGTGCTGCTCCAGGTTCCCGCATAAGGCAGGACTCCTGACCTCCCAGGCACGCCTCCCTCCAATGCCCTGCGCCTCACCCCTTTTCTAGGAAGCAGGCCTTCCCTAGTCAGCCCCTCAACAGCCCTGGCAGTCACCTTTTATTTACCACACGCTTTCCTGTGCTAGGTGCCCCGTGGAGCCCTACAGGTCCCACCACTTAAAAATGTTTTTCAGGCCGGGCGCGGTGGCTCACGCCTGTCATCCCAGCACTTCGGGAGGCCGAGGCGGGTGGATCACAATGTCAGGAGATCGAGACCGTCCTGGCTAACACGGTGAAACCCCGTCTCTACTAAAAATACGAAAAAAAAATTAGCCAGGCATGGTGGCGGGTGCCTATAGTCCCAGCTACTTGGAAGGCTGAGGCAGGAGAATGTTGTGAACCCGGGAGGCGAAGATTGTAGTGAGCCGAGATTGCGCCATTGCACTCCAGCCTGGGCGACAGAGCGAGACTCTGTCTCAAAAAAAAAAAAAAAAAAAAAGTTTTTCATTTAAAAATTTTTGGTAAAATACACATATCATAAACTTTACCATCTTAACTATGTACAGGTATACAGTTTTGGAAACTGTTTTCATCTTGTAAAACTGAAACTCTGTACCCATTAAACAATTACATCCCTTTACCCTCTGGCCCATAGCCCAGCCCATTTGCTGTCTCTACGATTTTGACTACTTGAAATCAGGTCCCATCACTTTTATTATTTATTTACTTATTTTTTGGGGGACAAAGTCTTGCTGTGTCGCCCAGGCTGAAGTGCAGCAGCGCGATCTCAGCTCTCTGCAACCTCCGCCTCCCATGTTCAAGTGATTCTTGTGCTTCAGCCTCCCGAGTAGCTGGGACTACAGTTGTGCACCACCATGTCCAGCTAATTTTTGTATTTTTAGTAGAGACAGGGTTTCACCATGTTGACCAGGCTGGTCTAGAACTCCTGACCTCAAGTGATCCGCCTGCCTAGGCCTCCCAAAGTGCTGGGATTAGAGGTGTGAGTCACTGCTCCTGGCTTCCCATCACTTTTAATCCTATAAGAAAGATTCCTTCAAGAGGCTAAGTGGTCAGGTACAGTGGCTTATGCCTGCAAGAGAGGCCAAGGCAGGAGGATCCCTTGAGCCCAGGAGTTTGAGACCAGCCTGGGCAACGTAGTGAGACCCAATCTCTACAAAAAATAATAAATTATCTGGGAGTGGTGGTGCACGTCTGTAGTCCCAGCTACTCGGGAGGCTGAGGTGGGAGGATCACTTGAGCCTGGAGGTTGGGGCTGAAGTGAGCCATAATTGCACCACTGCACTCCAGCCTGAGCGACAAAGCAAGACCATGTCCCTCCCCACATCCCTCCCACACCAAAAAAAAAAAAAAAAAAAAAAGGCTAAGTCACACACCCAAGGCCACAGCTAACAAGTAGCAGAGCCTACATATATATATATAATTTTTTTTTTTTTTTGAGACGGAGTTTCGCTCTTGTTGCCCAGGCTGGAGTGCAATGGTGCGATCTTGGCTCACTGCAACCTCTGTCTCCTGGGTTCAAGCAATTCTCGTGCCTCAGCCACCCAAGTAGCTGGGATTACAGGCATGCACCACCACACCAGGCTAATTTTGTATTTTTAGTAGGGGTGGGGTTTCACTACGTTGTCCAGGCTGGTCTCAAACTCCTGACGTCAGGTGATCCACCCACCTCGGCCTCCCAAAGTGCTGGGATTACAGGCGTGAGCCACCACACCCAGCACAGAGCCAATATTTGAACTCAGGACTCTGACTCCTACTTTCCAAAAGCCAAAGCAGCACAGATGCATGGATGCTCAATGGGAAATGAGAGAATTTGGTCCAGTTGCTCACATTTTATTGATGGGGATACTGATAACCAGGGATGGGGAACTGACCCACCCAGATTTCCCAGGACCAGGTTAGCGAAGTCCCAGTCCTGACATTCTTCTCATCCTAATAGGCTGGCTCTTCCAATGGGCGTTATGCACCTGGCACAGAGCAGCTGCTCAATAAACCTGCAGAATGAGAATGAATGTCTATCGCTTGCACCAGACTGTAAGCTTTGTTAGAACAAAGATTCTCTTCTGTTCATCTTTTTATTCTCAACATCTTGCACAGAGCCTGCCATATGGTAAGTGTACATCTCTTCAGTGAATTCCTATTATGTGCTATTCATTCCCTAAGCTAGCCACCATGTATACAAGGGTGATAGGATACCTTCCTTTCCTCCAAGGAGCGCACAATCTAATCAAGGAGACAAACAAGTAACTGGGCCATTTTAATACAATATGAGCCTTAATATGCAAATATTTGTATAAATCGACAACAAAAGACCAGCATCTCAATAAGAAAAAGTGTGAAAAAGATATAAATGGGAAATTCACAAAAGCAAATAGTCGCTGGGTGTGGTGGCTCACGCCTGTAATCCCAGCACTTTGGGAGGATGAGGCAGGCGGATCACCTGAGGTCAGGAGTTTGAGACCAGCCTGGCCAACATGGTGAAACCCTGTCTCTACTAAAATACAAAAATTAGCCGGGTGTGGTGGCAGGCGCCTGTAATCCCAGCTACTGGGGAAGCTGAGGTGAGATAATCACTTGAACCTGGGAAGTGGAGGTTGCAGTGAGCTGAGATCATGCCATTGCACTCCAGCCTGGGCAACAGAGCGAGACTCTGTCTCAAAAAAAAAAAAAGAAAAAGTCGCCAGGCGCAGTGGCTCATGCCTGTAATCCCAGCACTTTAGGAGGCTAAGGCGGGCAGATCACTTGAGGCCAGGTGTTCAAGACCAGCCTGGCCAACATGGTGAAACCCTGTCTCTACTAAAAATATAAAAAATATTAGCCGTGATGTGCGCCTGTAATCCCAGCTGCTTGGGAGGCTGAGGCAGGAGAATCGCTTGAACCCAGGAGGCGGAGGTTGCGGTGAACTGAGATCGTGCCACTGCACTCCAGTCTGGGTGACAGAGCGAGACTCTGTCTCAAAAAAAAAAAAAAGTCAATAACCTTGAAAGGATGCTGAAAATTAGTTATAATTAGTGATACGTAAATGAAAGTGAAGTACGATTTTTTGCCTCTCAGATGGGCGAAGACAAACTTGAGACCCACCAAACTGATCCTACAATGTACTAAAAGGTGAGAATTTGTGATTTGAAAAGCAAGCACTAGGTTAAGAGTGTTCACTGGTATAAGTTTTGGAGGGCAATTTAATAATATACCACTCTTTGATTCAACACTTCCTCTCCTAAAAGTTTTTTGTTTGTTTGTTTTGAGACAGGGTCTTGCTCTGTCACTCAGTCTGGAGTGCAGTGGCACAATTATGGCTCATTGCAGCTTACACCTCCGGGGCTCAAGCCATCCTCCCACCTCAGCTTCCCAAGTAGCTGGGACCACAGGTGCACGCCACCATGCTGGGCTAACTTTTTATTTTTAGTAGAGACAAGGTCTGACTACATTGCCCAGGTTGGTCTTGTACTGCTGGGCTCAAGCAGTTCTCCTGCCTTGACCTCTCAAAGTGCTGGGATTACAGGTGTGAGCCAGTGCACCCAGCCCTAAAAGCTGATCTTACAGGAATATTCACACATATATACAAAAATATACACTTGGATGATTAACGCAGCACTGAGCATGAGAGAAAAAAACTGGAGGCAATCTGATATCCATCAACCTGGGGCTAGTTCAGTGTCGCTGTATCACAATATCACTGTATCACTGCGTGGTTTAACCATAGAATGAACCCATTGTGCAACCACTAAAAGGAATAAGATTGCTTTTAGCAGTCTGACGTGGAAAGATATTCAGGTTATGTGAAAAATGCAGGTTGATTTCAAAACTTATTGCAAAGGTTTTTTTGTTTGTTTGTTTGAGACGGAGTCTCGCTCTGTCACCCAGGCTGGAGTGCAGTGGCGCGATCTTGGCTCACTGCAAGCTCTGCCTCCCGGGTTCACGCCATTCTCCTGCCTCAGCCTCCTGAGTAGCTGGGACTACAGGCGCCCACCACCACGCCCAGCTAATTTTTTTGTATTTTTAGTAGAGACGGGGTTTCACCATGTTAGCCAGGATGGTCTCGATCTCCTGACCTCGTGAGCCACCCGCCTTGGCCTCCCAAAGTACTGGGATTACAGGCGTGAGCCACTGCGCTCAGCCCTGCAAAGCTTATAATTAGAATAGTGTGGTATTACCATAAAGACAGACATAGACCCATGGAATAAAATTGAGAGCCCAGTAATAAACCCAAACATCTATGGCCCACTAATTTTTTTTTTTTTTTTGAGTCAGAGTCTCACTCTGTTGCCCAGGCTGCAGTGCAATGGCACGATCTTGGTTCACTGTAGCCTCTGCCGATTCTTGTGCCTCAGCCTCCTGAGTAGCCGGAACTATAGGTGATCCACCCACCTCGGCCTCCCAAAGTGCTGGGATTACAGGCGTGAGCCATCATGCCCAGCCTGGCCCACTGATTTTTTTTTCCTTTTTTTCTTTGGTGAGACAGGGTCTCATTCTGTAGCCCAGGCTGGAGAACAGTGGTGTGTGCAATCACGGTTCATGTAGCCTCGACATCCTGAGCTCAGGTGATTCTCTCACCTCAGTCTCCCAAGTAGCTGGACTTTTTTTTTCTTTTTTTCCTTTTTTTGAGACAGGGTCTCGCTCTGTCACCCAGGATGGAGTGCAGTGGTGCGATCACGGCTCACTACAGCCTTGTTCTCATAGAGTCAAGCAATCTTCCTGCCTCAATTTCCTGAGTAGCTGGGACTACAGGCACATGCCACCATGCCTGGCTAATTTTTTTTTTTTTTTTTTTGAGATGGAGTCTTGCTCTGTTGCCAGGCTAGAGTGCTGTGGCGCGATCTCGGCTCACTACAACCTCTGCCTCTGGGATTCAAGCGATTCTCCTGCCTCAGCCTCCTGAGTAGCTGGGACTATAGGCGCACACCACCATGCCCAGCTACGTTTTGTATTTTTAGTAGAGACGGGGTTTCACCATGTTGGCCAGGATGGTCTCGATCTCCTGACCTCATGATCTGCCCACCTTGGCCTCCCAAAGTGTTAGGATTACAGGCGTGAGCCACTGTGCCTGGCCAATTTTTTAATTTTTTGTAGAGACGGGGGTCTCACTATGTTGCCCAGGCTGGTCTCAAATTTCTGGACTCAAGCAATACAAAGGCCTTGGCCTCCCAAAGTGCTGGGATTACAGGTGGGAACCACTGCGCCTGGCCTTATTGATTTTTGACAAGGGCACCAAGCCTGTTTTTTTTGTTTGTTTGTTTGTTTTTGTTTTTTTTTGAGATGGAGTCTTGCTCTGTTGCCTAGGCTGGAGTGCAATGGCACAATCTCAGCTCACTACAAGCTCTGCCTCCCGGGTTCAAGCCATTCTCCTGCCTCAGCCTCCTGCATAGCTGGGACTACAGGCATGAGCCACCACGCCCGGCTAATTTTTTGTATTTTTAGTAGAGACGGGGTTTCACCGTGTTAGCCAGGGTGGTCTTGATCTCCTGACCTCGTGATCTGCCCGCCTCGGCCTCCCAAAGTGCTGGGATTACTGGCGTGAGCCACCGCACCCGGCACCAAGCCCATTTAATAGAGGAAAAAATAGTCTCTTCAACAAAGGGTGCTGGGACAACTGGATATTTACATATAAAAGAATGAAGCAGGAGTTTCACCTTGTTCCATCTACAAAAATTAACTCAAAATAAACCAACAACTTCGAAAATTTTTATTGCAGAGATGGGGTCTCACCACGTTGCCCAGGCTGGGCTTTAACTCCTGGCCTCTAGCAATCCTCCCGTTTTGGCCTCCCAAAGTGCTTGGATTACAGGTGTGAGCCATTGTGCCCAGCCTGATCACATTCTTGATAATGTACTTTTTTTTTTTTTTTTGAGACAGAGTCTCACTCTGTCGCCCAGGCTAGAGTGCAGAGGCGTGATCTTAGCTCACTGCAACCTCTGCCTCCTGGGTTCAAGCGATTCTCCTGCCTCAGCCTCCCGAGTAGCTGGGACTACAGGTGTTCGCCACTACGCCCAGCTAATTTTTGTATTTTTAGTGGAGACAGGGTTTCGCCATGTTGGCCAGGCTGGTCTTGAAATCCTGACCTCAGGTGATTCCCCCCGCCTCAGCCTCCCAAAGTGCTGCAATTACCCGGGCCCGGCAGATAATGTTCTTTGGTACACAAAACTTTTTAATTTTTATGAAGTCCAAATATAGAAGTACCTTACAACCTAGCAATTTCACTCCTAGGTATATACCCAAAAGAACTGAAAACATATGTCCACACAGAAACATGTACACAAATGTTTATATCAACAGTATTCATCATAGCCAACAGGTGAAAAAAACCCAAATTGTCCATCAATGGATGAATGGATAAATTGTAACATATCTGTACCATGGAATATTATTCAGCCACGAAAAGGAATGAAATATGTGCTGACACATGCTGTAACTTAGATGAACCTCAAAAATATATTAAGTGAGGCCGGGGCGACATGGCTGATGACTATAATCTCTGCACTTTGGAAGGCTGACGTGGGAGGATCATTGTTTGACACCAGCCTGGGAAACACGGCAAAACCTTGTTTCTACAAAAAATACAAAAATCAGCCAGGCGTGGTGGTGTGTGCCTGTAGTCCCAGATAATAAGATGGCTGAGGTGGGAGGATCGCTTGAGCCCGGGAAGTGGAGATTGCAGTGAGCTGAGGTCGTGACACTGCACTCCAGTCTGGACAACAGAGCAAGACCCTGTCACAAACAAACAGACAAAACACACTAAGTGAAAGAAGCCGGACAAAAAAGGTCACATAGCTATGATTCCTTTTCTGTGAAATATTCAGAATAACAAGTCTATAGAGACAGAAAGCAGATGAGTGGTAACCAGAGGACGGGGAGGAGGGAATGGGGAGTGACTATTTGATGGGTACGGAGTGTTTTCCTAAGGGAACGATAAAGTTTTGAAACTACAGTGACATAATGTTTGTACAACATTGTGAATGCACTAAATGCCACTGAATTGTATACCTTAAAATAGTTACTTGTATGTTAGGTGAATTTCACCTCAATTACAAAAAAAAAAAAAAAGTATGGTAATTTTTTAAAAGGGTTGAAGAACAATATAACCCATATACATTTTTTAAATTGTAGAGACAGGCTGGCCGCGGTGACTCACACCTGTAATCTCAGCAGTTCAGGAGGCAAAGGCGGGTAGATTGCTTGAGCTCAGGAGTTCGAGATCAGCCTGGGCAACATGGTGAAATCCCATCTCTACAAAAAATGCAAAAAATTAGCTGGCCACGGTGGTACATGTCTGTAGTCCCAGCTACTCGGGAAGCTGAGGTGGGAGGATTGCTTGAGCCCAGAAGGTTGAGGCTGCAGTGAGCCAAGATCGTGCCACTGTACTCCAGCTTGGGAGACAGAGTGAGACCTTGTCTTAAAACAAAACAAAACAAAACAAACAAAAACAAACAAAAAGGGCAGGTTGAAGAACAATATAACTCTATTTGCATTTTTTTTAATTGTAGAGAAAGCTGGATGTGGTGGCTCACACCTGGAAAGGTGGCTCACACCTGTAATATCAGCACTTTGAGAGGCCGAGGCAGGAGGACTGGAGCCCAGAATTTCCAGACCAGCCTGGGCAACATAACAAGACCTTGTCTCTACAAATAATTTTTTAAAAATTAGCTGGGTGTGGTGGTGCATGCCTGTGGTCCCAGCTACTCAGGAGGCTCAGCTGGGAGTATTGCTTGAGCCCAGGTAGTCGAGGCAGCAGTGAGCCATAATCACAGCACTGCATTCCAGCCTGGGTGACAGAGTGAGATCCTGTCTCAAAAAATAAACAAAATCAATTGTGGAGATACATATGTGAGGATGCATACATATATATATACACATACACATACATATTCAGGTAGTCTTTACTTTCCACAGTAGTGTGGCATTATAAAAATGACCATGTTGGCCGGGCGTGGTGGCTCATGCCTGTAATCCCAGCACTTTGGGAGGCTGAGGCGGGTGGATCATGAGGTCAAGAGATTAAGACCATCCTGGCCAACATGGTGAAAGCCTGTCTCTACTAAAAAAAATACAAAAATTAGCTGGGCATAGTGGCACACGCCTGTAGTCCCAGCTACTCCGGAGGCTGAGGCAGGAGAATCACTTGAACTGGGAGGCGGAGGTTGCAGTGAGCTGAGATCGTGCCACTGCACTGCAGCCTGGGCAACAAGAGCGAAACTCTGTCTCAAAAAAAAAAAAAAAAAAAAAAAAGACCATGTTGAATTGGCTGGGCACAGTGGCTCACACCTGTAATCCCAGCACTTTGGGAGGCTGAGGCGGGTGGATCACGAGGTCAGGAGATTGAGACCATCCTGGCTAACACGGTGAAACCCTGTCTCTACTAAAAATACAAAAAATTAGCCAGGCGTGGTGGCGTGCACCTGTAGTCCCAGCTACTCGGGAGGCTGAGGCAGGAGAATGGCATGAACCTGGGAGGTGGAGATTGCAGTGAGCCAAGATTGTGCCACTGCACTCCAGCCTGGGTGACAGAGCGAGACTCCGACTCAAAAAAAACAAAACAAAACAAAACAGAAAAAGACCATGTTGGGCCAGGCGCAGTGGCTCATGCCTGTAATCCCAGCACTTTGGGAGGCCGAGGTGGGCGGATCACCTGAGGTCAACATGGTGAAACCCCGTCTCTAATAAAATACAAAAAGTAGCTAGGAACGGTGGCACACACCTGTAATCCCGGCTACTCGGGAGGCTGAGACAGGAGACCAGCTTGAATTTGGGAGGCGGAGGTTGCAGTGAGCCAAGATCGCACCGTTTGCACTCTAGCCTGGGTGACAGAGTGAGACTCCGTCTCAAAAGAAAAAAAAAGACATGTTGGCCAGATGTGGTGGCTCAGGCCTGTAATCCTAGAACTTTGGGAGGCCGAGGCGGGCAGATCACTTGAGGTCAGGAGTTTGAAACCATCCTGGTCAACATGATGAAACCCCATCCCTACTGAAAATACAAAAAAAATTAGCCAGGCATGGTGGCATGTGCCTGTAATCGCAGCTACTTCGGAGGCTGAGGCAGGAGAATTGCTTGAACCCGGGAGGCAAAGATTCTAGTGAGCCGGGATCGCACTACTGCACTCCAGCCTGGGTGACAGAGTGAGACTCCATTTAAAAAAAAAAAAAAAAAAGACCATGTAAACTTAAATTGTGCAAAGAGAACTTAATAATCGAGAAAATTATTATTGGATAATAATAATTAATAAGACAATTGTTCTGTGACCTTTTAAAACTCTCTTACCATCTGTTAAAAATGTAGCCCAGGTGTGGTGGCTCATGCCTGTAGTCCCAGGACTTTGGGAGGCCAAGGCAGGAGGATGACTGGAGCCCGGGAATTGGAGACTAGCCTGGGCAACAAAGTGAGACTCTGTCATTTAAAAATAAAAAAGTATAGAAAATGAAAAAAAATAATAAAACTGATAAGAACTTAGTACACTGTAATTTAATATTAGCAACATTGAAAATTAAGACGTTTTCTTTCTTTATAAAAGTTTATCAAGGAAAAAATTTTATTGCGAATAGCTTGGGCCAGGCGCGATGGCTCACTCCTGTAATCCCAGCACTTTGGGAGGCCGGTAGGCAGGCAGATCATTTGAGGTCAGGAGTTTGAGATCAGGCTGGCCAACATGGTGAAATCCCGTCTCTACTAAAATTACAAAAAAAATTAGCTGGGTGTAGTGGCAGGTGCCTGTAATCCCATCCCTGCTACTTGGGAGGCTGAGGCAGGAGAATCGCTTGAACCTGAGAGACAGAGGTTGCAGTGAGCGGCACTGCACTCCACAGAGCGAGACTCCGTCTCAAAAAGAAAAAAAAAATTAAATACAAATACAAAAAATTAGCCGGGCGTGGTGATGCACACCTGTAATCCCAGCTACACGGAAGGCTGAGGCAGGAGAATCGCTTCAACCTGGGAGGCAGAGGTTGCAGTGAGCAGAGATCGCACCACTGCACTCCAGCCCGGGTGACAGAGCAAATCTCCGTCTCAAAAAAAAAAAAAAAAAATATTCTGAGGCCGGGCGTGGTGGTTCACACCTGTAACCCCAGCACTTTGGGAAGCCGAGGCAGGTGGATCACCTGAGGTCAGAAGTTCAAGACCAGCCTGGTCAACATGGTGAAACCCCGTCTCTATTAAATACACAAAAATTAGCCAGGCGTGGTGGCGGGCGCCTGTGATCCCAGCTACTCAGGAGGCTGAGACGGGAGAATCGCTTGAACCCAGGAGGCAGAGGTTGCAGTGAGCCGAGATCACGCCACTGCGCTCCAGCCTGGGCAACAAAAATGAAACTTTGTTCCAAAAAAAAAAAAGAATATTCTGAACTGAACAGTGCTGCAGTCTTCCAGTGGTTTAATTTAGGATACAGAATGAGCATTTCTTCTATGTTTGTTGCCAAGGCTGGAGTGCAGTGGTGTGATCTCGGCTCACTGCAGCCTCAACCTACCGGGCTCAGGAAATCCTCCCACCTCATTCTCCTGAGTTGCTGAGACAATAAGCACGAACCACCATGCTCAGCTATTTTTTTTTTTTTTTTGTAAAGATGGGGGTTTTACTATGTTGCTCAGGCTGATGTTGAACTCCTGGCATCAAGCAATCATCCTGCCTTAGCCTCCCAAAGTGCTGGGATTACAGGTGTGAGCCACTGCACCTGACATCTTCTATGTCTTGATGAATACGAGTCATCCTTAGTCATCCTTTGTTTTCAATGTTGTGAAATATCTCTGGGAGTTCCTGTTCTGTACATTTTGTGGTGAGATAATCCTGCCTTTTTTTTTTTTTTTTTGAGACGGAGTCTCGCTCTGTCACTCAGGCTGGAGTGCAGTGGCGTGATCTCGGCTCACTCCAATCTCTGCCTCCCAGGTTCAAACGATTCTCCTGCCTCAGCCTCCTGAGTAGCTGGGATTACAGGCACGCACCACCATGCCCGACTTATTTTTGTATTTTTAGTAGGGATGGGGTTTCACCATGTTGGCCAGGCTGGTCTCGAACTCCTGACCTCAAGTGATCTGCCCACCTCGGCCTCCCAAAGTGCTGGGATTACAGACGTGAGCCACTGCGCTCAGCCCAGGGAGTTCCTTTAATGTGAAGTTTTGCTGGTATTATTTCCTCTGGGTCATTATCTTTTTCTTTAGAACCACTTTCCTCATTTATGTTGATAAGTTTGCCTTCAAGAAGTTTCTCTGGATGCAGATCTCAAGTTTCCCAAACTGTGAACAGCTGCAGAGTTGCCATCCCCACAGCTAGCTATTTCTTCCATTATTCCATTTATGTTCAATTTGTTTTTGTTTTTGTTTTTGTTTTTTTTTGGTTTTTGTTTTTGAGATGGAGTCCTGCTGTGTGTGTCGCCCAGGCCGGAGTGCAGCTGTGTGACCTTGGCTCACTGGCGTGGTGGCTCACGCCTGTAATCCCAGCACTTTGGGAGGCCGAGGCAGACAGATCACTTGAGGTCAGGAGTTCGAGACCAGCCTGGCCAACATGGTGAAACCGCGTCTCTACAAAAATACAAAAATTAGCCGGGTGTGGTGGTGGGCACCTGTAGTCCCAGCTACTCGGGAGGCTGAGGCAGGAGAATCGCTTGAAGCCAAGAGGCAGAGGTTGCAGTGAGCCAAAATTGAGCCACTGCACTCCAGCCTGACAGCTGTCCAGGTGACAGAGCAAGACTCCGCTTCAAAAAAAAAAAAAAAAGATGTGTGGGAGAACTGCTGCAATGGAGGCAGCTCAGGTGATCTGGCAGCACCGAGGAGGCCCAGCACCACTAGGCATGGGGACCATAGCTGTGCTGAGGACCCTTCTGGGGTAGCTCTCAGGCATCTAAGATCTGAGGCCTCCCTGCTGCCAGGCCAGGGGCCAAGGGCTAGTGGCCTGTGCCGCCCTCCAACACACACCTCTATCAGCCTGGGCAGCTACTGGCCATTTGCTTGACCCGAAGGCAGTGGATGACCCCTGGGCCCATGGAATGCATCACTGATGCATTCCAGGGGCTGATGTCAATAACCCAGGGGCTGATGTCAGCTATGCCACTGTCCCCCAACCCCCATTGGACCAGCTCTGCCCAGAAGCCTGTGGTGACGCTGGACAAAGTCCAAAGCCTCCTCAGCCTGGCCTTTGGAGCTGGCTGGAATCCAGGCTTGGCAGCCTCCACCTTCCCTCCCTTTACTCTTTTTTTATTTTAGAGATAGGGTCTCACTTTGTCACCTAGGAGCCTTGAACTCCTGAGCTCAAGCGATCCTCCTGCCTCAGCCACCTGAGTATCTGGGACTATAGGTGCATGCCCCAATCCCCAGCTCAAATCCTTTGCTTTAAAAAAAAAAAAAAAAATAGAGACAGGGTCTCCCTATGTTACCCAGGCTGGTCTTGAACTCCTGGGCTCAAGTGATCCTCCGGTCTTGGCCTCCTGAAGTCCTGGGATTACAGCTTGGATTATAGGCATGAGACACCACACCCAGTCATCCTTTGTTCTTTTTTTTTTTTTTTCTGTTTTTGAGACAGAGTCTGGCTCTGTCGCCCAGGCTGGAGTGCAGTGGCGTGATCTCGGCTAACTGGAAGCTCCACCTCCCGGGTTCACGCCACTCTCCTGCCTCAGCCTCCCGAGTAGCTGGGACTACAGGCGCCCGCCACCATGCCCTGCTAATTTTTTTTTGTATTTTTAGTAGAGACAGGGTTTCACCATGTTAGCCAGGATGGTCTCCATCTCCTGACCTCGTGATCTGCCTGCCTCGGCCTCCCAAATTGCTGAGATTACAGGCATGAGCCACGGCACCCGGCCTTTTTTTTTTCTTGAGATAGAGCCTCTCTCTTCACTCTGTCACCCAGGCTGGAGTGCAGTGGTACAATCTTGGCTCACTGCAACCCCCACCTGCCGGGTTCAAGTGATTCTCCTGCCTCAGCCTCCCGAGTAGCCGGGATTACAGGTGCACGCCACCACGCCCAGCTGATTTATTTTTATTTTTATTTTTTTGAGATGGAGTCTCACTCTTTCACCCAGGCTGGAGTGTAATGGCATGATCTCGGCTCACTGCAACCTCCGCCTCCCGGGTTCAAGTGATTCTCCTGCCTCAGCCTCCCGAGTAGCTGGGATTACAGGCACCCACCATCAAGCTCGGCTAATTTTTGTATTTTTGTAGAGATGGGGTTTCACCATGTTGGCCAGGCTGGTCTTGAACTTCTGGCCTCTGGTGATCTGCCTGCCTTGACCTCCCAAATTGCTGGAATTACAGGTGTGAACCACCGTGCCCAGCCACCCTTTGCTTTTGAATAAATGTTGCCCATCTTCACTCAAGCTGTTTCCCCTGCCTGGCATACCCTCCAATCCAAAATCCCTGGCAGGGCCTAGCCCCACCTGTACCTCCTCTCTGAAGCCTCTGTGTCCACCCAGGCCCTTTGCTGAACTCAGAAAGCACCTACCCGTGCCTGACCCTCTCCCCCAACCCCGTGCTAAATTCTGTAATCCTCATCACAGCTGATTAGGATGGTATTATTTACTCTATTTTGCTCAAAAGGAGAACAAGGAAAACTCACTCAGCCTAGAGAGCTCCAGCTGTGATTCAAACCCTGGTTTGCCTATTTCCAAAGTCCAAATCCTGTCCCGCGAAATCTCCTCTCAGGCGGGTGCTAGGGCTGACAGGAGACCACCAGGCCCTTGGGGACAGGAGCCATGTCTTGTCCAACTTCACCTTGCATGGCTGCTTACAAGGGCAGGCGAGGTGACCATGCCTTCCCAGGCTGGCCCCACGTCACATCACTCAAGTCAATTACGACATTCGGTTTCGGAGCTTCTCAATAGGGGCACACTTAGAATTTGAGATGAGTCAGTTCTTCACTGGGGAGAGCTATCTGGAGCCTTGAAGGATGTTTAGCATCCCTGGGCTTAAAATGCCAGGAGACTCCCAGTTACTGAGACAACACACATCGTGGCACCTCTAGAGAAGGGGTACAGAACTGGGGATACCATGCCCAGGAAGACCAGTCTAGTGCATGAATAACCACAGAAGACCAAACCTTGGACTTGGATCAAATAGTCCCAGCTCCACCATAAACTAGCTATGGGACCTTGATCATGCCAGGCCACAGCCTCTTGGGGGCTCAGCTTCCTCATCTGTACAATGAAGGTGACAAGAATCCACAGAGAATATACTGTGGGTCCTGGCTCACAGCCACTTGTCAATGACAACAAGCTATTAACTTTTTTTTTTTTTTTTGAGACAGTCTTGCTCTATTGCCCAGGCTGGAGTGCAGTGGCACAATCTTGGCTCACTGCAACCTCCGCCTCCCAGTTTCAAGCGATTCTTGTACCTCAGCCTCCAGAGTAGCTGGGACCACAGGCACATGCCACCCATCCAGCTAATTTTTGTATTTTTGATAGAGATGGGGTTTTACCACGTTGCCCAGGTTGGTCTTGAACTCCTGAGCTCAAGCGATAGTCCCACCTCGGCCTTCCAAATTGCTGGGATTATAGGCATGAACCACCACACCCAGTCAACAAGCTATTAACATTTAAACCTACCAGGCTTTCCATAAAATTAGTAACCAAGCAAAATGAAAAATCTCTTATTATATAATGAATCCAAATTTTTTTTGATAGAAAAAAACCAGAATTCCCTGAAGACAAATGTTTGGTGACAATTTGTTGAGCCAATGTTTTCCTGGAGAGAACAGCCTGTCTGAGGAGATCTAACAATTGCGTCACTCAGACACAGTCCCCCTGGGCTTAGGAATTGGCAGAGGAGAGAGAAATGACTTCTGGAGTCCAGACTGCAGGTTTACAGGCTGGAGGGGTTGGTGGAAGACCTGAGTGAGACAAACAGTAGGTATCTCACCACTTATTCCTCCTGGCACAGGACCCAGATTCAAAAACCACAATCTCACTCCCATACATTAAAGGAACACACAACAGATAGGCAGATAGCCTCGCAGGAGCCTTGGAGGAGGTGGCATCAGCTTTACAGGTGGGGAAACTGAGGCTTGGAGAGGGGAAATGACTTACTCCAAGTCCCAGAAAAGCATCAGGAGGCCCCCAGCTGCAAGCTGGGGAATGAGGGCATAGGATGAGCATTTTAGAAATTATGCCGGGAGGCCGGGCGCGGTGGCTCACGCCTGTAATCCCAGCACTTTGGGAGGCCGAGGTGGGCGGATCACAAGGTCAGGAGATCGAGACCATCCTGGCTAACACAGTGAAACCCTGTCTCTACTAAAAATACAAAAAATTAGCCAGGCGTGGTGGCAGGTGCCTGTAGTCCCAGCTACTTGGGAGGCTGAGGCAGGAGAATGGAGTGAACCCGGGAGGTGGAGCTTGCAGTGAGCCGAGATTGCACCACTGCACTCCAGCCTGGGCGACAGAGTGAGACTCCGTCTCAGAAAAAAAAAAAAAAAAGGAATTATGCAGGGAACTGGCAGTGCCATCCACGAGTGGGATGTGGCCCCAGGTCTGTTCTGGCAGGAGTTACAGTGACTGCCTCGTGGCTGCGAACGCTCCTGCATTCCTTTATCGCCCCCAGCTGGATTATAAAATCAGGCGCCCTACTCTTTGGAGCTTGGAGAGGTTAGTGTGGCGTTCTGGTGGTTGGCACCTAATGGAGGCATTCTCCGGGAGGAAAGATTCCTGCTGAAGCCAGACTGAATGGGTCTAACTTGTATATTCTCCAATCCTGTTGGTCACCCTCAGTTTCTTAGTGGACACCAAGGCCAAGTCCAGGGTAGGAGCCCATCTCTCTTTGAGTCTCCAGCCTCATCATTTCTCCTTCTGGACATCCTAGTTTCCAGTCACATTGAAAGTCCCTTCCTTGGAGAAGCCCCTTCTGACTCCACCCGGGCTAAGCCATGTGTCCCCTCCCAGGCGGTCCCAAGACCTGGGCTTCCGCCCTCAAAGTACTCAGCACGGGGGCGCTCAACTCCAAGGGCAGGAACTATGTGCTTGACCTGTTCTCCACCAGATCCTCAGCCTCTGGCAGCTCACCCAGCACAGAGTAGGTCCCCCAAGCATTAGCGCAGATGATCCTGGGAAGCTAAGGGAGAGGCCTGGGAGCCCAACAGCCTTCCTAGGGAGGAAGGGAGACCTGTAGGAGCCCCCTTCTGGCAACTTTCTTAATCTCTCTGTGCCTCACTTACTTATCTGTAAAATGAGACTTATCTGCGTGTAAAATACAAAGTATAATACGTGTGAACATTCACTGTCTACAACTGTGGTTCTGGTTGTTCATTTTACAGGCGGGGACATGGAGGCCCACGGAGTACCTGGCAGGCCCACAGTCCACAGGTTGGAAAGAGGTGCCCAAGCCCTGGACTTTAAGCCTGGGCTCTGACCTTCAACGTTTGCTTTTCACACCACACATCATGTCAATAAATAGTTACTGGATGCCTGTTGTGTGCCAGGCCCCAAGACGGGTGTTGCGTGACTGACAACAGAAAAAGCTTCTCAGTGGCGAGGGATAAGCTAGATCATGGGCCTTAGTGTAAATCGCCCAGGGTTCAAATTCCAGCTTCTCCACTTCCTGGCTATGATTTTTTTTTTTTTTTAGACGGAGTCTTGCTCTGTTGCCCAGGCTGAAGTGCAGTGGCCCAATCTCAGCTCACTGCAAGCTCTGCCTCCCAGGTTCACGCCATTCTCCTGCCTCGGCCTCCCGAGTAGCTGGGACCACAGTCGCTCGCCACCACGCCCGGCTAATTTTTTTGTATTTTTAGTAGAGACGGGGTTTCACCGTGTTAGCCAGGATGGTCTCGATCTGCTGACCTCGTGATCCGCCCGCCTCAGCCTCCCAAAGTGCTGGGATTACAGGCGTGAACCACCGCGCCCGGCCCTGGCTATGATATTGCTAAGTTTCCTGACCTCTCTAAGGTTCTTTTCTCTTCTATTAGAAGGGAAAAATAAGACCTCCCAACAGAAGTGAAACTAGGCATTGGCTTAACACGTGATGGATGGGAGCCATGACTATCTTCATCATCTTATTTTTAATTATCTATCTGTGCACATGGTAGTAAATTTCTCGCCCTGGCCCAGGTACCCAGGACCCCAGTTCTGTCGGAGACAACCGCAATTAACAACTTCTTGTGCATCTTATCAGACAGCTGGCGCGCACACCCGCAGATACCCCCACCCTCAGGCGTCCTTCTACGCAAAGATGGATAGCACCCATCAACGCTGTTTTTTCTTTTTTTAGACGGAGTCTCGCTCTGTCGCCCAGGCTGGAGTGCAGCGGCGCGATCTCGGCTCACTGCAAGCTCCACCTCCCGAGTTCATGCCATTCTCCTGCCTCAGCCTCCAGAGTAGCTGGGACTACAGGCGCCCACCACCATGCCCGGCTAATTTTTTTGTATTTTTAGTAGAGATGGGGTTTCACCAAGTTAGCCAGGATGGTCTCGATCTCCTGACCTCGTGATCCGCCCGCCTCGGCCTCCCAAAGTGCTGGGATTACAGGCGTGAGCCACCGCAACCGGCCCAACGCTGTTTTTACTGTTGTTTCCTTTTTTAACCTAAGGTATCTTAGAAGTCACCCTACATTAGTGCATATTAAACATTGTTCGTCTTAATGGCTGCACAGTATTCCACTGTATGGATTATTTTTTAATTTGGTTGCCGTTACTGTTATCAGCCAGGGAATTTGCGAGGACCCAGGGGGATTTATGGAGCTGCAGAGTTGGAGTCTGGGGACCCAGTTCCAACCCCAGATCTGTCCAGAATTCCGTTGTCTCGGGTATCATCTCCACCGGCGCGGTCGTGGGAGGGGGATTTGGGTGCAGACAGGACCAGCCCCAGTGTCCGAGCGAGAATCAGCGAGCAGCACGCGCAGTTGATTCCCGCGGGCGGCTCAATCATTCTGTGCAGCCACTCCGTTATACTTAGTAGCATCAAACTCATTAAGCACTCTAGCACAACCAAGCTCGGAACCGTTAGCCGACCCTCCCAGCCTCGGCACCTGACCTTGGGGCAGTGGCGCTCCGACACAGCTACTCACCCTCACCTGGGCCGCTTCACCCCTCGTTCCCAAGTACACCCCGTAGGTTGCAGCAGTCCCTGTCCCTTTAAGGGGGCCGAGCCCGGCTCCGCTACTTCCGCCCCGAAGCAGCAGGGCGCTAGCGCGGAGGCGAGAGCGGGAGAAAGCGCCGCTAGAGTTCTCCTCATAAAGATGGCGACGCCCTGGCCGCCGCGTTCGCGCCCGGCGGTGACGTCACTTCCGGGGCGGAGGAGGCTGAGTGGTGCAGTGAGGGACAAACAAAAGGAGGCGCCGGAGCAGCGCTGCGGCCGGCGGCGGGACGGAGCGGCCGGGGCCTGGGGCTGCCTGCCGGGCGGCCGGGCGCGGCGAGCCCAGGTGAGTGGACGGGGTGGGGAAAGGGGCGCGAGCTGTCACCTCTCGAAACCCACTTACACACGCCCTCGGCCAGCTGCCCGGCCTGGGGCGCCCGGGGCATCTGGGGCTCTGTCTCCGGGCCGGCCCCCTGGGGACCTCCCGCGGTGTTCGGCCTACCTCTGGGCTCCCCAGTGCCCGGAGTCTCCGGGGCACCACCCTCTCGCCGGCTCCGCGGCGCGCGAGCCCCCTCCCAGGCACCCCTGTGCCTCCTTGTGCTTCAGAAACCAGGAGTTTCCGCCTCGGCTCCCCCATGTCCCCTTGTCATCCCCTGGGTCCCCCCAGATCCTCACCCCTCCACACACACTCTCCCGTTCCTAGAGGTTCCACCTCTGGGCTCTCTCCTTGCCATTTCTTTTTCAAAGATTCCCTTAGCTGTCTTCTCCTGAGTTCCTGGTCCCCTTCTCTTCCCTTGCACCCCTCCTTCCTATCGTTCCGATGGGGGCAGTGCCCTGACTTGGGGGCAGGATCCCCGGCTAGGCTCTTGGGGCCTGTCTGGGATGGGATATTTGGGAAGACCGGTCCGGAATCTAAGAACCCAGACCCTGTCCCAGTCCTGTGCATTCAGGTGGGCCCGAGGGCGAGGCGAGATCCAGTGAGGTCCAGGCCTGGTGCAGCCCTAGGTGAGCTGGATACCCAGCAAACTGAGCTCCCAGGCTGAAGGGGCATAGCTGGGGTCATGGAGTTCATGATGATTCTGCTGCTTTCGCTGACTGCTTCTTCCCCTTGATCTGGACCGGAGTGAACCGAGGTCTGCCGGTTCTCAGCTGTTGCGATTGTTGCCTTTTTTGGGAAGGAGGGATGGGTCGGGGGTTGTCTGGTAGCCGCCTCCTGATGGAGACTTGGCTGGAAGGGTGGGTGGTTCCTGGGTGAGCCACACTTCCACTGACTCCTCTTCCCCTGCCCTACCTCAGGAAGCCTTTTGAGAATGAGGTGTGGAGGGAGAGCACCTGGTAAGAGGAAGGGAACTGGGGGAGCCCGAAGTTCCCAAGGGCCTCTTCCACCTCTTCTGTTAGTAATACTCAGTAATACTCTTAACCCCTGCCAAACTGTATTCTGCCCTTTGGAGCAGACAACCTGGCAGACAGACAGGCTGTAAGAAGGGGGAGGAGATCGGCTGTTGCTGATACTTCCTGTGGAGGGGATGTGGGAGTGGGAGTTTGTTCAGAGAAACTGGGCAGTGCTGATTGCTCAGTCTCACTGGTGTTGCTTCCATGAAGGTCAGGTCTTCCTCTGGCTCATGAAGTGAGGCAAGGACAGATGACCTGTGCTGGAGGAGGCTGTTGTGGACATGCCAGGGATGAGTGACTGGGTGGCTGGTCTCTGCTTCCTTGTTTTCCTGGTCTCAGGGCTTTGGCATGGGGTCTGATGCCCTCTGCCTTCTAGGGACCATAGGGTACAGAGCAGGGGGTGCAGGGCCGGGCGTGGTGGCTCACGCCTGTAATCCCAGCACTTTGGGAGGCTGAAGTGGGCAGATCACGAGGTCAGGAGTTCGAGACCAGCCTGGCCAACATAGTGAGACCCTGTCTCTACTAAAAATACAAAAAATTAGCCAGGCATGGGGCTGCCCACCCGTAATCCCAGCTATTCGGGAGGCTGAGGCAGGAGAATTGCTTGAACCCAGGAGGCAGAGGTTGCAGTGAGCCAAGATCGCGCCATTGCACTCCAGCTTGGGCAAGAAGAGCAAAACTCCATCTCAAAAAAGAAAAAAAAAAACAGAGCAGGGAGTGCAGGAAATGTTCATGACTTCCACCCAGAACTTGACTAGATGTGGTGGTTCTCCATCCCTTAGGCACACCCACCAGGAAGCCATTTCCTTTGCAAACTCTTGAGTGACCTTTCTGGACTGTAGGGAATCCTGGGGATCACTGCCGTGGGTCAGAACTCAGGGAAGTGGCCGGACCCTGGGTTGCTGCCTGGCTTGGCCTGGACCTTGCCTGTAGGAGTTGGAGGGAAATCAGCCTGGTTCCTGACTGCCTCATCTTAGAGTAGAGCTGATTCCAGGTTTTCACATGGAGAAACTGAGGCACACACTGATGGGCCAAGACCTCTTGGAGATTCAGGTGGGATGGATGTGGGGCTCTTAGAGCCCAGCACAGTGTCTCTCCATGCCTTGACTCATTCATTCATTCATTCATTCAGCCATTCTTTAGAAGGTGCCTGTCTTGGGCCTGGGATGGCTGGGAAAACATCCCTGGCCTCCTGAGAGCTGCAGTCTGGGAGGACAGGCAAACCAGAAGACACATAAGTTCTGATATACTGTGGCCACCATATTAATAGAAATATTACAGAGGCAGCCCAGAGGAAGAAGGAATTAGCTCTGGGTGGTTGTGTAGGGGGTGGTCAGGGTATGCTTTCTGGAAGAGGAGGGACTAGAATAATTAGTGACAGGGAGTCCAGGGGCCCAAGTTCTGGACCTGGCTCTGCCATGGGCAGGTGATTGGACCACCCAGCCTCAGTGGGTGCCCCATCCTTGACAAGGAGGGTAGAGTGAGGTAGAGGTTGGCTTGGATGGCCTCTGTGCCTATATAGCTGTAGGTACTTTACTGCCTAGTCACCACCACCCCGTATGGAATTGCAGGGTTATTGACCTACCTCCCATGATGGTGGAGACCATCTTCCATGTCTGCCCTCCCAGCACAGGGCCTGGAACTTAGTCAGTATAGTAAATACCCAGTGGTAGAAATGATGGAAAAACAGCCATCCCTCCTAGATCAGTCCAGGTGTCTTTGTCTACCCCCGCCCTCCTCCTTCCTGGGTAACTCCTGCTGATCCTTTGGCTCTCTCTGGTGGCTGGGCCACTCTCCCAGCTCCTGGCTCCCTGAAACCCGTGTCGTAGTGATCACAGCTTTCCCTACCCTGCCACTCCCATGCACAGTTCTGCACAGTGTCTGGCGCATATGGAGTAGATGCTCACCGGAGGCTGGTTGACTGTCGGAGATGATGGGTGGATTTGGTGTTTAAGTTGGAGTCTGGGCAGTGGCTGGTCTCTGCCTGACCCAGCCACCCCACTGTGGCTCATCTCTTGCCACTTCCCCTCTCTGGCTCTGGATCTCGCCATGCCGAGCCCACAAGCCTTCTCCAGATGCCATGTACTCTCTCCTCCAGGTAAACATGTGCTGTTCCTCCTGCCTGGAATGCTCTTTTTCCAGCTCCTACTCTTAGGAGTCAACTCAGACAACTCCTCCTCCAGAAAGCCTTCCCTGACCCCACTAGTCTGGGTCTAGTGCTTCTCCTGGCTCCCCCGCAGCAGAGCTCTGAGCTCTCAGACCGTCGCTACTGACTTGGCACCTCCTCAGTAGACCAGGTTCTGGAGGGAGGTGCTCTGTCAGAACCTCTTTTGTCTGCCAGGCGCAGTGGCTCATGCCTGTAATCCCAATACTTTGGGAGGCCGAGGCGGGCAGATCCCTGGAGGTCAGGAGTTTGAGAGCAGCCTGGCTAACATGAGGAAACGCTGTCTCTACTAAAAATACAAAAAATTAGCCAGGCTTGGTGGTGCGCACCTGAAATCCCATCTACTCGAGAGGCTGAGGCAGGAGAATCACTTGAATGCGGGAGGCGGAGGTTGCAGTGAACCGAGATTGCACCACTATACAAAAAAAACCTCTTTTGTCACCCCAGAGCCCAGCCAAGGGCCTGCTACCAAGCAGGCTCTCAGGAAGTGCTGGTGGTGTGGCAGGTAACTGCGACAGTCACACATGTGCCTGCTGACGGCAGCTCTCGCTTCCTTGTAGGGAGGCAGCGTCCATGGAGCAAAAGGAATGCCAGGATCCTGCCCAGGCAGACGCGGGCCAGCCTCAGCACCGACAGCCGACGCGCAGATAGCAGAGCCATCCTTGGGGTAAGGACTGGGCCCCTCTCCTTCCCGGCCAGCTCCAGCTCCAGTCAAGTGCCCTTTCCAGCCTGGGGAGCAAAGGGTAGCATCTCCGTCCCCACAGTCCTTTGCTTTTCTTGCTGTAGGTCCAGGGTAGAGTGGCAGACAGCAGAATTACTCTCTTCCTCCTTCTCCCGCTGAGTAATGTGTGCTTGCCGCACTCATTGAATGCTGAGTTGTTTCATTGCAAACCTCTGTTTTTTCTCCTTCACCCCAGATCTTATCAGTCTGGGTCTTGCTAATGCAGCCTCATGACCACATTTCCCAAAAAGCGTGGACCACGTTTCCCAAGTGTGTTCCATGAGACACCAGTTTCTTCAGTCACAGTGGTTTGATAATTCCAGGAAACAAAGACTTCTTGTTATCCTTGCTGCAGGACTTATCAGAGCCTTGAATCAGAGCCGTCATCAGGATTGAGCTGATCACGATAAGGGAGCTAGCAACTCGTGTTTCCCCACACTTATTTGATCATGTAGACATCTTTGGGGACGGGGATTCCTTGGCCTGTGCTTTGGAAAACAGTTCCCAGAGGCAGGAGAGTCCCTTTAGAACATTTGGAGGATTAAATATGTTGACATAGAGCAGGCAGTTGGCAGAGTGCATGTCCTAGAAGGTGGTCCCGAGTCATAGCTGGTGTGTGTATAGACGGCTGTGTAATTTGCCAAACATACTCAGGTCGGTGATCTCATTTGACCATTTGAGGATGCTTAGGCAGTGGCCATTATCTCCAGTTTACAGATGTGGAAACTGAGAATCAGAGTGAGGAAGCAGCTTGCCCAGACTCATCTGTAAAGAAGGCAAGGACATGCGGCTTGAATCCAGACCCTGGAATCCTGGGCCAGGGTCTTCTGTTGTCTGCCCTGAGGCCTTCCTGCCTCTATCTCTCACCTCAGTTTTTTGTGTGAAGGAAGGCCTGAGTCTCCCAGCCTGGATTTTAAAAGAAATAGTAATTTTTTTTTGTAATTACCAACATAGTTGTATATTCATTATATGTTTTTATACTGTTTGGCTATTTTTTGGGGACAGGGTCTCACTCTGTTGCCCAGGCTGGAGTGCAGTGGCACCATCATGACTCACTGCAGCCTCGATCTCCAAGGCTCCAGCGATCCTCCTGCCTCAGCCTCCCAACTAGCTGGGACTGCAGGTGTGCACTACTGTGCCCAGCTAATTTTATTTATTTATTTATTATGGAGATAGAGCCTCTCTACATTGCCCAGGCTGGTCTCGAACTCCTGGGTTCAAGAGATGCTCCTGCCTTGGCCTCCTAAAGTGCTGGGATTATGGGTGTGAGCCACCATGCCAGACCTGTTTGGATCTTTAATGTCATCTAGGAAATGAGTCTCTGCTGATTCTCATCTTCAGAGGTGTGAATGGGAAGGGGTATATTCTTCCACATCTATTGTTACCATTTGCTTATTTTTATAAAAATCTGGTCATGTTTGAGTTGCTGATTCACAGTTTGCTTTTGTTTCATATAATGATATCCCCCGGACCTCTTTTTTTTTTGAGATGGAGTCTTTGTCACCCAGGCTGGAGTGCAGTGGCACAATCTCAGCTCACTGCAAGCTCCGCCTCCCGGGTTCACTCCATTCTCCTGCCTCAGCCTCCCGAGTAGCTGGGACTACAGGCGCCCGCCACCACGCCTGGCTAATTTTTTTTGTATTTTTAGTAGAGACGGGGTTTCACCATGTTAGCCAGGATGGTCTTGATCTCCTGACCTTGTGATCCGCCGCCTTGGCCTCCCAAAGTGCTGGGATTATAGGCATGAGCCACTGCTCCCGGCTCCCCTGGACCTCTTTCCCATGCAAGAGGTAGATAGAGCTGTGTGTGGTCCTGGCAGAATGCACACCCTTGAGCCCCCCTGGCCCCTCCCCCTCACATGCTGGGAGTTTTGAGCTGTTTGGGCATTTACAGCAGCAGAGGGAGGTCGGAAGTGCCTGGTGTGTGATTGTGTCAACTCTCCTGTTTATGGGATAAGGTCAGCCAACTCCTGGCTCTGCCCTGTAGGAGTTTCCTGTTGGTTTTGAGGAACTCTGTACCCTGGAGAGAGGGGAGGCCTGAGCTGTAGTCTTTCATGCTGGGCAGCGCTGAGCAGGAAGCAGCAGGTCCTGCTTGTCAGATCATAATTCCTCCTTTTTGCCAAGGATGGTGTGGAATGAACCGCATGGGCCGGCCTGAGGGGTTTTGGCCTCCACCCACCACCTGGGTTCAGGGGACACACATGAATCAAGCTGAGACAAATTGAGTCTGAGCCATTGTTCTCCTGAGCCCAGCCCTTCCTGGGGATAGGAAGGGACAGGCAGACCCTGACTCAGTTTACCCTTGCTGTATCTGGAGGAAGTGTTGGTTGTGGTCCTTTTGGCATGCTCCTTTCAAGTTTTAGTTCTGAGAGTGGGCAGGTGAGGAGCAGGAGGAGGGCCCACCCTGCCACCTGGGTCCAAAGATGCTCTCTTTTGGGGTATAGCTGACCTCAGGAAGGGTTTGGGCAAGGAGAGCATACAGGCATGGCAGCCTCGTTTTGCGGGGCTGCGAGAGCGTCTGGCAGGATCGCGCTGGGAGTGAGGTCTGTGCCAGAGCTCCTGACATCTCACCTGTGTTTCTCAGGCTCACTGTCCTGTCGCTTTCCCTCCCCCACGTCACTTCCTCCGTTCTTCCCCAGGAGTCTCTTTTCTCTCCCATACACTGCTTGGGAGAGAGCTGCAGAGCTGGCCCCTCCACAGATGGTGCTCAGCGTCTCTGGCTTCTCCTTCCTGCAGTAGCACCTTCACAGTCCGTGGTCATTCTCAGCACCATGTCTCAGTGCTGAGCCACAGGCTGGGATGCTGCACGCATTTGCCCATCTTACCTTCGCCACAGCCTTGCGTGTGAGGTTGCTTTACCATTTTACAGACCAAGCCCCAGAGGGATGAGGTCTCTGGCCCAAAGTTATACAGTGTACATGTGGCAAAGCCAGGACTTGAACCCAGGTTGGTATGGCTTGGCAGCTGGGGCTCTTTCTACTTCACCCTCCATTACCCTCTTTTCTCAGGTTCCCAGGCTTTTGGGGGCCTTCAAAGTCACCTGGAAGCTTGTCTAAAATGCTGTTCTCCTGGGCCCACCACCACAGACCTGCAGAGTCTGCCCTGGAAGGTTGGCCCCAGGAATCTGAACTTTGAAGATGCTTCCCCAGCAGTTGTGAGGCTGGTGGGCTACAAACAATGCTGAGAAACACTGACCGGATGCCATTCTTTCAGCCTTAGTCCCAGTTGTCTACCGCAGAACTCATGCCCTTGGTGTGGAAGCAGGGCTGAGCTCCCCACAGGACTGGGACTGGACAGGTTTTTTTGTTGTTGTTTAATTAATTAATTAATTATTTTGAGACGGAGTGTTGCTCTCTCGCCCAGGCTGGAGTGCAGTGGCACAATCTTGCTCACTGCAACCTCCACCTCCCAGGTTCAAGCTATTCTCCTGCCTCAGCCTCCCGAGTAGCTGGGACTACAGGTGCCTGCCACCATGCCCAGCTAATTTTTGTATTTTTAGTAGAGACGGGGTGTCACCATATTGGCCATGGCTGGTCTCGATCTCCTGACCTTGTGATCCACCCACCTTGTTCTCCAAAGTTCCGGGACTACAGCCGTGAGCCACTGCGCCTGGCCAATTTTTTAAATTTAATTTTACTTTTTTGAGATGGAATCCTGCTCTGTTGCCCAGACTGGAGTGCAATGGTGCCATCTTGGCTCATTGCAGCCTCTGCCTCCTGGGTTCAAGCGATTCTCCTGTCTCAGCCTCCCAAGTAGCTGGGATTACAGATGTGCACCACCACGCCTGGCTAATTTTTGTATTTTTAGTAGAGACGGGGTTTCACCTTGTTGGTCAGGCTGGTCTCGAACTCCTGACCTCAGGTGATCCACCCACCTCGGCCTCCCAAAGTGCTGGGATTACAGGTGTGAGCCACCACACCTGGCCAGACAGTTGTTTTTTAGTGGCTTCATTGTGTGTGTGTGTGTGTGTGTGTGTGTGTGTGTGTGTGTGTGTATGCTGGGAAGGCGAGGGGCTTAACCTTCCCTCCTCAAGGACGTGTGGGGCTGAGGTTTCTAGAAGGGCTTTTACTCCCAGCCACAAATGTTCCCTGCTATCTTCCAGATGCGTTTCTGTTGCGTCTTGCATCTTGCAGCAAGTTTGTCTACATCTAAATGTCTCTTGAGGGCTTAAAACCTCAAAATTAAATTGCTTGCTGCAATCTAAGCCTCACGCCTAGAGCAGTGTTCCAGTGGAGTAAAAGTGGCTGTAAAATTCCATAGCTTTCACGTGCCACCTGGACGCCGTCAGAGTGCCACTGCCAAACCTGCGCCCTCTGACGGGCAGCATGACAAACGCACTGACCAGCAGCGGGGGCGGTGGGCGGGAATCCTGGCCCTGAAGGGACACCTCGCATCTCCCAGCTGACTCCATGAGTCAGGATCCCTGGGGGTAGCCCCCTTCCATCCCAGAGAGTCGGGTACCAGGCAGCTCACCCTCTGTCAGACCCCCCAGTCCTCCCCCTGGCTCACCTAGGGCTTGGCCAGTGCCCAGTCCCCTGGGATCTCAGCAGAAGATGCGTCTGCTGCCTCTCTAGGGTACTGGTGGCCACATTTCATAACCTGTCTAAGAAGGCAGTGCTGGTATTCATAACAGGTTAAGACCTGTAAACCGTGTGTGGCTGTGACTCCATGTGCAAATATGAGCCAACAAACGTTGGCTGGACGTGGCGGTTCCCACCAGTAATCCCAGCACTTTGGGAGGCTGAGGTGGAGGATTGCTTGAGCCCAGGAGTTCCAGACCAGCCTGGGCAACATAGTGACCTGTCTCTACAAAAATAAAAAAAAATTAGTCCGGGCACAGTGGCTCAGCACTTTGGGAGGCTGAGGCAGGTGGATCACCTGAGGTCAGGAGTTCAAGACCAGCCTAGCCAACATGGTGAAACCCCGTTTCTACTAAAAAATACAAAAATCAGCCCGGTATGGTGACATGCACCTGTAATCCCAGCTACTTGGGAGGCTGAGGCAGGAGAATCACTTGAACCTGGGAGGCGAAGGTTGCAGTGAGCCGAGATTGTGCCACTGCACTTTAGCCTGGTGACAGAGTGAGATCCCGTCTAAAAAAAAAAAATTAGCCAGGTGTGGTGGCATGTGCATGTAGTTCCAGCTACTTAGAGGTTGAGACTGGAGGACTGCTTGAACCCAGGAGTTCCAGACCAGCCTGGGCAACATAACAACCTATCTCTACAAAAAATTTTTAAAAATAGCCAGGTGTGGTGGCACATGCCTGTAGTTTCAGCTACTCGGAGGCTGAGGCTGGAGGATCGCTTGAGCCAAGGAGTTCAAAGTTGCAGTGAGTCATGATCGCACCATTGTGCTCCAGCCTCGGCGACAGTGCAAGATCCTGTCTCAAAAAAAATAAAACGGCCTGCCTTCTAGGCCCTTCTGCCCCCAGGGCCCAGACCCAACACTGCCTTCTGGCCCTAAACCCAGGGCTAGGCTCCCTTCCAGAGCTTCCTTATAGCGGTACCCGTGAGACCAGAGGCATCTGAGTATGGCCTGATGGGGTTCCCTGTAGAGCCCTGTTTTCCATGTACCCCCTAAGGAAAAGAGTATCTTGTCTCAAGAAGTATCTTCAAGGGCCTGGGTCCCAGGTGGGTCCAGGAGGCCTGCTTGTCTTTGAGGCAGGTTGGCACAATGGAAAGTCGGGCTTGGGGTGCATCTTCCCAGCTCTTCCTAGCTGTGTGGCCTTGGGCAGGTTACCAAACTTCTCTGGGCCTCCGACATCACACCCATAAAAGGACTGATTTAAACTCTACCATAATAATAACAGCAGTGAACGTTCCAGAGCCTTACTGTATGGCAGGCACTAGTCCAAAAGCTTTATATGGACTGTCTCCTTCTGTCCTCATCACAACCCTCCAAGCAATAGACTTGTCAGCCCATTTTACAGATGAGGAAACCAGAGCCCAGCGAGGTGAAGGGACTTTCTCACGGTCTCGTGGTGAGGTGGGTGCCACCTTGCTGCTATGCATGAAGGTTGGGAGATGGGGCAAGGACATACTGGGCACTTAGTTGACGGTCAGTAACTGGGCGCTCCTGCCCCAGCCTGGCAGGGCGAGGGCAGGTCCTGAGGCTGCACCTCCAGCCCCACCTGCTGCCTCTCTCTGCTTGGCTCCGGAGCTGCTGGGGGAAGCCCAGGTGGGTGTCCCTCACCTGTTGCCTTTCACCCTAGAAGGCGGGCCACGCCCTTGCAAGTTGGTGTGAGGATGAACCTGTTTGGGAGCCCAGCCCAGGTGAGAGCAGTTTGGAACTGACCCGTGCTCCCCTCCCCCTCCAGCCCTGGTGTCTCCCCTCTTCCTCTCCCCAGGAAGTGAGGGTGTACCCTTCTACACAGGGTGAGTCCCAAGCCAGGCAACACCCCCAGCCAGCAGCCTCTGACTCACCCCAGCTGGGTGTGGGGGCCTCCAGGGCAGTGTCCGCCCTGGGGAGGGTGGAGGCTGTGTGTGCCAGACGAGGCTGAGACCTCTCCTCCCCCTCTGGCTCTGGGACAGGGGAAGCACATGACCCATGGCCCGTGGTGGGAGCAGATCCACAGGCTTGGAACCCTCCCGGGACAGGGCCTGTTGAGAGCGGCCCCTTCGCGCTCCCTGGGAGAGCACTGGAGGGCCAGCCTTCCCATCTCTGGTACAGGAGGGGTGCCAGCCTCCCGCCTCCCCTCCTGCTTGGGAAGTTTTCCCGGCCCAGCCTTGTTTGTGCTTTCACAAAAGGCTCTCTGTGCCCTGTTTACCCGCAGCCCGCCTGCCTGCCGCCCAGGTGTGGGAGCCACGCCAAATCCCCGTGGGCCCACATGGGGTCTGGTGCGTGCTGGGGGGGTCTCTCTCTGGGACAGAGTGGGCAGCTTGTCATTTCTTGACTCCTTTCCCTGTCTTCGAGAAGCATCCAGGGAATGTGGACTGGGGCTGAACCTAACGACTGGCTCTGAGAGCAGATGGCCAACTCTGCCACACAGGGTCCTGAGCCTGGGAGGGTCTCCAGGTGTTCGAGGTTCTGCGAGTCCTGGGGGGTCCTGTGGGTCTCCGAGTGGTCTGGCCCCGCTCAGAGACATGGTGCTTGAGGCTCCGCCCTCACCCAGGTCAGTCCCCACTGAATTCTGGGAGGGTCATCTGCGATGGCAGGTGGGACCGTGGAACGACAGCCTGAGTGTGCCCGGTGCTGTATTGACACATGATGCCTTACTTTTAATTCTCACGATAACCCATTTCACAGCCATAACCCATTTTAGGCTGTAATATTTTAGGATGTAATATTTCCATCTTGCAGTTGAGGACACAGAGGCTCTGAGGCCCCAGTGAGGCAGTGGTGGGGTTGGCGTTTGAGTTGCCCAACTCTGGGGTCTGAGCTCCTCCCCGCTCTGCTCCCAAGAGGTGAGGACCGCAAGCTGCTGAGCGTGAGTGTTACGAGGCAGGGCAGGGAGGATGAGGCTGACCTGTTTCTAATGTACGGATGGCAGCTACGCATAAATTCTTTTATCATCCTGAGAAACCACACAGTGAGGAAGGTCTTTTGATTTATTTCCAAGCAGTTTTTCTACTCATAAACATACCAGATTTAAATAATGGAAGAATGTATAATATAGACAGCCCTCTACAGTCTTACCACGAGTAGACTTAACTATATATAGTTCTGTGCATAGCTTTCTAAATTCTTTTCTGTACACAGTAGTTTGTTATTGATATAATTTTATTTTTTGAGACAGGGTCCCACTCTGTCACCCAGGCAGGAGTACAGCAGCACAGATTTGGCCCACTGCAACCTGCGCCTCCCGGGTTCAAGCGATTCTCCTGCCTCAGCCTGCTGAGTAGCTGGGACTACAGTTGTGTGCTACCACGCCCAGCTAATTTTTTTGTATTTTTAGTAGAGACGGGGTTTCGCCATGTTGGCCAGGCTGGTCTCAAACTCCTGACCTCAAGTAATCCACCCACCTCGGCCTCCCAAAGTGCTAGGATTACAGGCGTGAGCCACGGTGCCCAGCCATCATTCTTGTTTTAAAAAATTGCCAGGCATGGTGGCTCACGCCTGTAATCCCAGCACTTTGGGAGGCTGAGGCAGGCAAATCACAAGGTCAGTAGATCGAGATCATCCTGGTTAACACAATGAAACCCCGTCTCTACTAAAAATACAAAAAAATTAGCCGGGCATTGTGGTGGGTGCCTATAGTCCCAGCTACTTGGGAGGCTGAGGCAGGAGAATGGCGTGAACCTGGGAGGCAGAGCTTGCAGTGAGCAGAGATCATGCCACTGCACTCCAGCCTGGGCAACAGAGTGAGACTCCATCTCAAAAAAAAAAAAAAAAATTATACCAGTAACAGGCCAGGTACAGTGGCTGACACCTGTAATCCCAGCACTTTGGGACACCAAGGCAGGTGAATCACTTGAGGTCAGGAGTTTGAGACCACCCTGGCCAACATGGCGAAACCCCATCTCTAGTAAAAATACAAAAATTAGCCAGGAGTGGTGGCACACACCTGTAGTCCCAGCTACTTGGGAGGCTGAGGCAGGAGAATCGCTTGAACCCAGGAGGTAGAGTTTGCAGTGAGCCAAGACCACACCACTGTACTCCAGCCTTGGCAACAGAGTGAGACTCTACCTCAAAAAAAAAAAAAAAAAAAGATATCATATTTCCTAATTTTTTTCATTGTGGTAAAATACACATGACATAAAATTTACCACCTTAACCATTTGTAAGTGTACACTTCAATGGTATTAAGTACATTCATATTGTGTATCCATCACTACCACCCATCTCCAGAACTGTTTTCATCTTGCAAAACTGAAACTCTCTGCACCCATTAAACGCTCACTCCCCATTTCCTGCTCCCCCAGGCCCTGGTATCCCTTCTGCTTTCTGTCTATTCACTTATGTGAATAAGTGAAATCAAAGTATTTGCCTTTTATGACTGGCTTCTTTCACAGATAACACATTTTATATACTGCTCAGCAACATTCTTTTATGCTTAATATCTCTTAGATGTCTCTGGGGTCACTGCATACACATCTACAAGGAAGGTGGCGTTATTCCTGATTTAAAGTTGTAGAAGCTCGGGAGGCTGAGGTAGGAGAATCACTTGAACCCGGGAGGTGGAGGTTGCAGTGAGCCAAGACCGTGCCACTGCACTCCAGCCTGGGCCACGGAGCAAAGCAAGACTGTCTCCAAGATAAAATAAAATAAGTTGTAAAAGCAGAGGCTTAGGCTAAACAATTTGCCTGGGGTCACAGAATTATTTCTTGCTGGAGCTGGATTTGAACCTACATGTCCCAAACTCCAAGTCCTTGCTCTCTCTGCTCCCTGAGATCCACCTGTGCCTGAGGGAAGGCTGGGGCTCTCTGGGTTACTCATTTAACCCCCAGGCACAGAGATGCCCTGGCCCTGGCCAGGAACCTGGTCCCATTTGTCCTAGGCACCTGCTTGAGCTGCCTTGTGGAAAGGGCCTGTTCTGCATGATGCCCACTTCTACATCTCCCTGGGGGCAGGGCAGGACCAGGTAGGGAGTGCTTATGAGTTCTGCAGGGTCCTCAGGGGCCGAGGAGCAGCAGCTGGAAGGAGGAGCTGCCGCTGCTGCTCTGGTAACCTGGTAAGATGCAGTAGCTGCTGCTCCCTGCTGAGCCTTCGCCTGTGGGAGGTTGGGGAGAGCACTGGCTATGCAGGGTAGGAATGCATGAGTGTTTCAGTGAGTTTTGTGTGATGAAATGGTTTAAGAAAAGTATAAAAACTAGAACAGATACATCCATATCAAGAACTCAGCTTTGTCAGACTTCAGTGTTTTGCAGTAATTGTTTCAGATACACACATGCACGCACGCACACACTTGAATGTGCGCAGGCACTTAAGTAAAATATTCCAAGCACAGTTGAAGTCCCTTCCCCATTTTCTTCCCTCCCTAGATACAATCATTATCTTGGTTTGGAGACTTTCCATGCATGCTTTTGTATCTTCGGTATACTTGGGTATACACCTTGTAGAAAACCTTATATAACATATGCATCATCTACAACTTGTTTTTTGGATCAACATTGCTTTTGAGGTTTATCCACATTGATACATGTTGCTACAGTTCATTAACTTTAATTGATTTAAAGCATTTCCATTGTATGATTAGAACAACGTATCCTTTCTCCTGTTGATGAACACGTGGGTCATTTCTGATTTTTTGCTATTACAAACAATTCTTCAGTGAGCATCCTTGTGTGTGGTTTCTCACTTATGTGTGGAGCAGCTCTCTAAGATGCATAAATAATGAGGAGAGGAGTTGCTGGGTTGTAGAGTACGTGCATCCTACCTTCTCTAAGAGTTCACAGTTTTTGCCAATTGGGGGAGTGAAGTGATATGTGATCGTTTTAATTTACATTCCTTGATTACTAGCAAGGCTAAGAATTATTTCATACATTAGTTCCATTTGCATTTTTCCCCTGTGAATTGCCTATGCGTATATTTTGCCATTTCCCCTCATTGGATTGTTTTTGTCTTATTTATGCAGGATTTCTGTATTTATTCTGGATACTAATCTTTTCTTTTTTCTTTCTTTCTTTATTTTTTTCTTTGAGCCAGAGTCTTGCTCTGTCACCCATGCTGGAGTGCAGTGGTACGATGTCTGCTCACCGCAACCTCCGCCTCCTGAGTTCAAGGGATTCTCCTGCCTCAGCCTCCTGAGTAGCTGGGACTACAGGCATGTGCCACCAGGCCCAGCTAATTTTTTTGTATTTTTAGTAGAGATGGGGTTTCAGCATGTTGGCCAGGCTGGTCTCAAACTCCTGACCACAAATGATCCACCTGCCTCAGCCTCCCTAAGTTCTGGGATTACAGGCGTGAGCAGTTGTGCCCGGCTGTATTCTGGATATTAATCTTTTGGTAGTTTTAAACTTTGGAAATAACTCTTCCTAGTCTGTGGCTTCTTTTCACTTGTTTATTATTATGTCTTTCGATGTATGCTTTAACTTTAATGTGATCAATACGTTACATTTCCTATAAGGATTTATACATTTTGTGGTAAGATATTCCTGTCTTAATGACATTAAGACAGTCTCTGATTTTTCTTTTCTTTTTGAGATGGAGTTTCACTCTTGTTGCTCAGACTGGAGATCTTGGCTCACTGTAGCCTCCACCTCCCTGGCTCAAGCAATTCTCCTGCCTCAGCCTCCCGAGTGGCTGGGATTACAGGTGCCTCCACCACACCTGGCTAATTTTTTATATTTTTAGTAGAGACAGGATTCCACCATGTTGGCCAGGCTGGTCTCAAACTCCTGAGGTGATCCGCCCACCTCAGCCTCCTCAAGTGCTGGGATTACAGATGTGAGCCACAGCACACGGTCTGTCTTAGCTATTCTTGATCCTTTGAGATCGTGATTTAAAAATATATATATTTTTTGAGACAGTTTTATTCTTGTTGCCCAGGCTGGGGTGCAATGGCGTGATCTCGGCTCACTGCAGTCTCCGCCTCCTGGGTTCAAGTGATTGTCCTGCCTCAGCCTTCCAAGTAGCTGGGATTACAGGTGCCCTGCAGCATGCCTGGCTAATTCTTTGTATTTAGTAGAAATGGGGTTTCACCATGTTAGTCAGGCTGGTCTCAAACTCCTGACCTCAGGTGATCCTCCCACCTCGGCCTTCCAAAGTGCTGGGATTACAGGCGTACACCTCCGTGCCTGGCAAAATAATCTTTTTTCTTAATTATGAGTAACAAATGGTTATAATAAAAAAATAGAGGGCAGGGGCAGTGGCTCGCGACATTGCACTCCAGCTTGGATGACAGAGTGAGACTCTGTCTCAAAAAAAAAAAAAAGATAAGTTTGGGGTGAAAAAGGGTAATAAACAGCAGTCTAATCTCACTTCTAAGATTGTTCAGTGTGTGTGTGTGTGTGTGTGTGTGTGTGTGTGTGTGTGTAATTTATGGCAGAGGGGTTACGTACTTTTTAGATTTAACATACTTTGAACATTTCCTCTTCTTATCAAGTGTTTTGTTCTAATGCACTTTTGGGATTGCATAGTATTCCCTTATCTGATCATTTAGTATGTTTTTTGTTTGTTTGTTTTGTGAGACGGAGTCTTGCTCTGTCGCCCAGGCTGGAGGGCAGTGGTGCGATCTTAGCTCACTGCAACCTCCACCACCTGGGTTCAAGCAATTCTCCTGCCTCAGCCTCCCAAGTAGTTGATCTAGTAGCTTCTTTAACCAGGGTGTGCTTACTGTCCACCTACTGCGTGCCAGGCCCCGCCTAACTGTCTCTTCACCAGGTGTCCTGGAGCCCTCTGATGGTTTTCCTTCTTCCATTTCCCAACTTAACTCTCGAATGCACTTTTCATTCACTCACCAGGTGTCTCCTGAAGTCAGGGTTGCTCTGGCAGGGCTGGGCCAGGCCTATTTTGCTCTCCACTTCCTGTTCACATCCACCCGCAGGCTCTGGCTGGCCTTGGCACACTGGATGTGTTGAATATTTCAGGCCCTGGCCTTTTAGCAGCCCTCTGAGGCAGGGCCTATCTTTAGCCCCATTCAAAGATGGGGTAACTAAGGCTCAGAGAGGTGAAGTCACCTGCCCAACATCACAAGTAGCAGAGCCAGTCTGGCCCTGGCCCGGCCCTTGCCTCCAAGCTCATGTAGGCTTGCTCTCCACTGACCTGGGCTCTCACACAGGTAGTTTGGGAAGCCTCATTTCTGTGATCTTCATGATAGTCCTGAGAGCCCGCAGGGCGTTTGTCACCTTCCGCCATGTTACCATGGGGAACCAAGGTGCTGAGAGGGGAAGGCGTCCTGGCTCCTGGATAGCCCCTCCCTCTCTGCCAGCTGGAGGCCAGAACAGTCGGGACAAGGGGTGTCTGTGATGGTGGCGGCAGCTCTGCAGTCACAGCCCAGCAGTCTGACGCGGGGGTGGGCAGCTGAGGGGGAAGGAGGAGTCCAGGCTGGGCAGAGGCCTGGGCGCACCCACCTCTTGGCCCATTTTTTACACAACATGGACACATCTTTAACAGGTTTGCTGCTCCTTTCTATACAGGGAAACTGAGGCCCTGGGAGAGAAGCTGTTCCACAGCTCTGCCAGGACGCAGTGCCAGCTGAGAGGGCCGAGCACAGGGAGGATAAGCAAGGGCACTTTCCTTAAGGCAGAGATAGCCCAGCCACCCCCACCCCACGCCTCAAAGGCTCCCTTCCCTTCCGGGGCATTTCTGACCACACCCAGGTGCACCCCAAGAAGGGCTCTCGGTGGGGTCTGCTCCATCTGAATGGCCCACCCTGGAGGTGCTGCCTGTCTGGGCCCACTGTAAATCCAGGTTTGAACGCCACCTCTGTCACTTATAGGCGGTATGAAGTTGGGCAGAAGACTTCTGTCTCTGAGCCGGTTTCTGTGGTTATAAAATGGACACCTTAAAAAAAAAAAAGCCTTAACAAAAGGACATTCTCATATGTGTTAGAACGTGGTGAGCCTTGAGGACATTACGTTAAGTGATACAGCCCGTCACAAAAGGACAAATACCTTATGATTCCACTTACATGAGGTCCCTAGAGGAGTCAGATTGACAGAGAGGAAGTGGGATGGAGTGCTTGGAGGCGGTGGGAGGAAGGGGTGTCGTGTTTAAGGGGTGTGGGTTTCAGTTTGACGAGATGAAGAGAGTTCTGTGTATGGTGGTGATGGTTGCACAACAGTGAATGTGCTTCATGCCACTGAACTACACCCCTGAACATGGGTAAGATGGTACATTTTCAGTTACGTGTGTTTTATGACAGTCTAAAAAAATTGAGGGGAAAAAATGGACCTGGAAACAATGGGGACCTCCTGGCTCAGTGCAGGGGAGAATCTGGCCTTGGCCTTGGTTGTCTGTTTCTGAACTGGAACTGCTCTCTTGTGGGTATCTGGTCATCTGCAGTCCTGAGTTCCTGGGCAGGTCCTTGCACTGGGCCCCTCCCTGTGGGGATTCCTCAGGGCTGGGCAGGGAAAGGAAGGGCCCAGGCTGCCTGGCTTTAGCTGCCTTCTCTACCCCAGCCCCAACCCACATCCACCTGAAACTGCTGCCGGCCTCTCCACCACACCGGGGGCCCACGCCCTGCAGCACCCCACCCCACCTTGTCCCCTTTCAGGTGCTCTCTGGGAGAGACTCTGAGTGTATCGAGTCCTAACAATTGACTCTTGTCCTCAAAGAGAATCTGGCTTCACTAGGTGCTGAGGAGGTGGAAGAAAGATTATACCAGCCTGGGCTGACTGCGCCCCACTCTGCACAAAGCACTTTAAAAGCATTTGGGGGCTGGACGCAGTGGCTCATGCCTGTAATCCCAGCACTTTGGGAAGCTGAGGTGGGCAGATTGCTTGAAGTCAGGAGTTTAAGACCAGCCTAACCAACATGGTGAAACCCTGTCTCTACTAAAATACAAATATTAGCCATAAAATTACAAAAATTAGGCATGGTGGTGGGCACCTGTAATCCTAGCTACTCAGGAGACTGAGGGAGGAGAATCGTTTGAACCCAGGAGGCACAGGTTGCAGTGAGCTGAGATCATGCCACTGCTCCAGCCTGGGTGACAGATTGAGACTCCGTCTCAAAATAAAAATAAAAATAAAAGCATTTAGTTCCCAAGACTTGCTGGGTGCAGTAGCTCATGCCCGTAGTCCCAGCTACTTAGGAGGCTGAGGTGGGAGGATCACTCAAGTTCAGGCGTTCGAGGCCAAATGGGCAACATAGCAAGACCCCATCTCTAAAATTTTTTTTTTTAATTAGTCCAGTGTGAGGCCCAGCGCAGTGGCTCACACCTGTAATCCCCGCACTGTGGAAAGCTGAGGTGGGCAGATCATGAGGTCAGGAGCTCGAGACCAGCCTGACCAACATGGTAAAACCCTGTCTCTACTAAAAATATAAAAATTATACGGGCATGGTGATGCACGCCTGTAATCCCAGCTACTCCAGAGGCAGAGGCAGGAGAATTGATTGAACTCGGGAGGTGGTGGTTGCGTTGAGCCGAGATCGTGCCACTGCACTCCAGCCTGGGCGATAGAACAAGACTCCATCTCAAAAAAAACAGACCGGGCACAGTGGCTCACGCCTGTAATCCCAGCACTTTGAGAGGCCAAGGCGGGTGGATCATGAGGTCAGGAGATGGAAACCATCCTGGCCAACATAGTGAAACCCCATCTTGACTAAAATATGAAAAATTAGCCGGCCGTGGTGGTGGCACGCCTGTAGTGCCAGCTGCTTGGGAGGCTGAGGCAGGGGAATTATTCAAACCTGGGAGGCGGAGATTGCAGTGAGCCCAGATCGTGCCACTGCACCCCAGCCTGGCAATAGTGTGAGACTGCCTCAAAAAAAAAATTTTTTTTTACCCTAGTGTGGTGCTACATGCCTACAGTCCAGCTACTCTGGAGGCCGAAGGAGGAGGATTGCTTGAGGCCAGGAGTTTGAGACCAGCCTGGGCAACATAGCAAGACCCCGTCCCATTTAATTAAAATAATTCCATGGCCTCCTCCCAGCAGCCCTGCATGGTATCATGCCCACCATGTATGTGAAGAAACTGAGGCTGCAAGCAGTGAAGAGCTTGTCCAAGGTACCACAGAGAGGCTACCAGAGTCCAGGCCCACACCTTGGTACTGGCTTCCCCTCTTCATCCTCGGCAAGAGCCGTGTGGGAGGGAGCCTGCCCCTGCAGGGGGCAGGCAGGTGGCTCTGACCACCCGGCTGGCTCCTGTTGGGGTGGGGCTCCTTTCCCCACACCCTTGGGAACTCAACCCTGGATTTGGTGCCTGCACCCTCTTTCCTGATCTCCCCCAAAGCCCCATCAGAGAGGGGCAGTGACTTTTCCAGAATCACACAGCAGAGGACAAGGAAACGGGTGCAGCTGGGGGTGACCCCTCCAGACAGGTTACCCTTACCAGGGTAGGCCCAGGCACCAGCCGGGCCAGGCCTGTGAGAGACTCCAGTCCAGGCCCTTCTCAGCTCTGCAGCCAGCCCCAGGCTCTGCCATTGGAACCCCTGGGCCCTCCTCCACTCCCCAGACACACTCAAACTGGAGAGAGGAACCTGAAGCAGAAGTCCCACCTTGATCATTTTTTTTTACCCCCGCTGGACCTAGCCAAGGGCTGAACAGAGTCCGGATGTTCCCAGACCAAGCACGGAGTTGGGGCGGGTGGTCAGAATCAGACCTGATTGGGACGGTGTTTCCTGCCTTGGACAGGTGGTTTTGCCTCTGTGAGCCTCAGTTTCCCTCACCTGTGTGACTGAGCTGGGAACACTTCCTGCCTCAGAAGGAGGAGTCTGGGTGGTACAGACAAGCCCCAGGTCGGCGGGGCTGGGGCGGCTCCTCGCAGAGGAAGCAGGTGTTTCTGTGAGCGAACACACCCCACTCCCTGAACACGAGGGAGGTGTTGCAGTATCATTGTCACCACATCCTGCCCGCTCAAACAGCCGCGCCTGCCCTGGCTGTCTCATTCCAGACTTGGGGGCAGGCAGGCTGCTGCATGCACCGGGCTCCTCTCCTCCCGCTTCTGTTCCCCAGTCTTTAGGTCCTGGCCCTGGATGGGGACTCCAGGTGTCCACGTGTCTCAGTGGAGGCAGCTGTGTGATTCAGAAGCTCTCCCAGTGCCACTTTCTTTCCCAGCAGTGTAGGTGGTGCGTGGACCCAGCTGGTCATTAGAGGGCCCGGGCCTTCCTGTGGGGCGGGTGCTTGCCCTGGCCCGTGAGTCCTGGCATCACTAGGAGGACTGACTTCTGGCCTGGAGCTGCCAGCCCAGGGCGGGCGGTGGTGTCTGCTGGCCCCTTTGTGACCTGAGCGCTGGTAATGCTGAGGGGCGGGGAAGCTGCACTCCCAGTCCTGTTTCTCTTGGCACCGCCTGGGTGAGACCTTGGGCAGGCGGAGGGCAAGTCCCACATGGTGGCGAGGACCTGAGCCCGGTGGTAGAGGGACAGGCCTGCTGGGTTTGTTCTTACTCTACTCTGCCACTTAATAGCAGGGTGATGTTGGCAGGTGATGTCACCTCCCTGAGCCTTAGCACCCCCATCTCTGGGATGGGGCTATAGAGGCCTGGCCTCTTGGGCATCAAGGATGACCCTAGGAGGGCCTGCAGGGGAGGCCTGCCTGGTGCCTGGCACACTTCCAGGCCCTCAGCACTGGCTGTGGCCATCATCACCCTTGCTGAGTGCCCCATTCCACCTGCCTCACATGGGGTCCTGCTTTGCCTTCCTCCTGACCTCCCCATCCAGCATAGCCTAGAAAGATTGGGGCTGGGGAGTGTTTGGCATTTGCAGAGAGGTGCTGTTCTTTTTTTTTTTTTTGAGTCGGCACCTCGCTCTGTCACCCAGGCTGGAGTGCAGTGGCGTGATCTCGGCTCACTGCAAGCTCCACTTCCCGGGTTCACGCCATTCTCCTGCCTCAGCCTTCCAAGCAGCTGGGACTACAGGCGCCTGCCACTATGCCCGGCTAATTTTTTTGTATTTTTAGTAGAGACGGGGTTTCACCTTGTTAGCCAGGATGGTCTCGATCTCCTGACCTCGTGATCCGCCCGCCTTGGCCTCCCAAAGTGCTGGGATTACAGGCGTGAGCCTCTGTGCCTGGCCCGAGAAGTGCTGTTCTTAAAGAGTTCCTAACTAGGCCGGGCACGGTGGCTCACGCCTGTAATCCCAGAACTTTGGGAGGCCAAGGCAGGTGGATTGGTTGAGGCCAGGAATTCAAGACCAGCCCGGCCAACATGGCAAAACACCGTCTCTACTAAAAATACAAAAATTAGCTGGATGTGGTGGCGGGCGTCTGTAATCCCAGCCACTTGGGAGATTGAAACATGAGAATCACTTAAACCCAGGAGGCAGAGGTTGCAGTGAGTCAGGATCATGCCACTGCACCCCAGCCTGGGTGACAGCGTGAGACTGTCTCAAAAAGGGAAAAAAAAAAGTTTGTTACTATTCTGGTTATTAACATTATCAGTAATCAAAGAAAGGTGGCCCATCATCTGGGCACCCCTGTTCCTCTCCTAAGAGAAACAGACACATTTGACACAGGCATTTAAAACTTGGTTTAGATAAAAATCTAGGTTCTGGGTTACAGTGTAAAGTAAAAATTGAATGTAAAGTAAAAGCACAATTTGGCCAGGCATGGTGACTCACACCTATAATCCCAGCACTTTGGGAGGCCGAGGCAGGTGGATCACCTCAGGTCAGGAGTTCGAGACCAGCCTGGCCAATGTGGCGAAATTCCGTTTCTACTAAAAATACAAAAATTAGCTGGGCGTGGTAGCGTGTGCCTGTAATCCCAGCTGCTTGGGAGGCAGAGGCAGGAGAATCATGTGAACCCAGGAGGCGGAGGCTGTGGTGAGCCGAGATTGTGCCACTGCACTCCAGCCTGGGTGACAGAGCAATACTCTTGTCTCTAAATAAATAAATAAATAAAAGCACAATTTATTCTAATACACAGAAAGGGCTGGGTGCAGTGCCTCACTCCTGTAATGCCAACACTTTGGGAGGCCAAGGCCAGAGGATTGCTTGAGGCCAGGAGTTTGAAACCAACTTGACCAACATAGTGAGATCCTGTCTCTACAAGAAATTTTAAAAATTAGCTGGGCATGGGCCAGGTATGGTGGTTCACACCTGTAATCCCAGTACTTTGGGAGGCCAAGGCGGGCGGATCACAAGGTCAGGAGAACGAGACCATCCTGGCTAACACGGTGAAACCCCGTCTCTACTAAAAATACAAAAAAAAAATTAGCCGGGTGTGGTGGGCGGGTGCCTGTAGTCCCAGCTACTTGGAAGGCTGAGGCAGGAGAATGGCGTGGATCTGGGAGGCGGAGCTTGCAGTGAGCCAAGATCGCGCCACTGCACTCCAGCCTAGGCAACAGAGCGAGACTCCGTCTCAAAAAAAAAAAAAAAAAAAAAAAAAAAAAAATTAGCCAGGCATGGTGGCACACACCTGTAGCCCCAGCTACCTGGGGGAGGCTAAGGTAGGAGGATTGCTTGACCAGGAGGTTGAGGCTTCAGTGAGCCATGATCACGCCACCGCACTCTAGTTTGGGCAACAGAGCAAGATCCAGTCTCTTAAAATAAAAATTATAAAATTATAAAATACACATAAAGGACTGGAAGGTTATTATTCAGTGAAAAGTTAACAGTGTGTAACCCTGGTGGGGATTGTAAAGGGGATTCTTCTTTTTTTGCTGCTACGCTTTTTTACAATTTTCCGTATGTTCTCCAGGGAACATCTAGTACCTTATCCCTCCGTGACAGCCATACGTCTGTCATTGTAAGAGCAACGAGCCTTGGCCGTGTGACCATGAATGGCCACAGAGAGGCATTCTCACAGAGATCTTGCTGTGTGCCTCCTGTGTAGCACAGTCTGGGTTTCCTAATGTGGCTTCTCAGCCAGTGTTTCCCAAGCTTGGCCAATCATTAGAGTCACCAAAGTTATGTGTTAAAAATCAGGTTCCCAGCCGGGCACGGTGGCTCACTCCTGTAATCCCAGCACTTTGGGAGGCTGAGGCGGGCGGATCAGGAGGTAAAGGGATCGAGACCATCCTGGTCAACATGGTGAAACCTTGTCTCTAGTAAAAAACACAAAAATTACCTGGACATGGTGGTGCAGGCCTGTAGTCCCAGCTACTCGGGAGGCTGAGGCAGGAGAATCACTTGAACCCTGGAGGCAGAGGTTGCAGTGAGCCAAAATGATGCCACTGCACTCCAGCCTGGCGACAGAGCAAGACTCCATCTCAAAAAAAAAAAGAAAAATCAGATTTCCAGCTTCTCTCCATAGTAGTCAAACTAGACTGTCTCTGGGAGAGCCTGCTGTTGCTGCTGTTTTTAATTCCTTTATACACACGCAACCAGAGATGATTTTACATTAAGGCCTCTCTGTGATCACCCAGTTTGTGAGGGAGGAGAGCCTTATTCTTAATCCCCTCTCTTGAGGCCGCTCCCCTAGGAGCCTGTCATTAAGACCCACTGTGTGACCTTTGGTCTTCCGAGTGTTCCCAGAATCTCGTACACACATAACTATACACACATGTGGAATTTTGTTGTTGAGGCAGGGTCTCTGTCACCCAGGCTGGAGTACAGCGACGGGGTCATAGCTCACTGCAGCTTCGACCTCCTGGACTCAAGCGTTCCTCCCACTTCATCCTCCCAAAATGCTGGGATTACAGGCTAGGATTACAGGCGTGAGCCACCATGCCAGCCCCCATGTGGAATTTTTTTTTTTTTTTTTTTTTGAGTTGGAGTTTCACTCTTGTGGCTCAGGCTGGAGTGCAATGGCACAATCTCAGCTCACTGCAACCTCCACCTCCCGGGTTCAAGTGATTCTCCTGTCTCAGCCTCCCGAATAGCTGGGATTACAGGCACCCGCCACTACGCCAGGCTAATTTTTGTATTTTTAGTAGAGACCGAGTTTCACCATGTTGGCCAGGCTGGTCTTGAACTTCTGACTTCAGGTGATCCACCCACCTCGGCCTCCCAAAGTGCTGGGATTGCAGACGTGAACCATGTGGAATTTTTAAACCTTGCTCTTTGTTTTATGGAAGTGAGTTCATGTTGTGCCCCCTCTGCATGTTGCTTTCTTTCCTCATATTTTGCGGGAATCCCTCCAGCCCTTTGCTGCAGCTTTACAGCAGCTGGTTCCCAGTGAACTGGGAGTTTTAAATGTGTCCCTCTGGTCAATCTGTTCATTAAATAGGTGGACTTTAGAAAGGAGTTCCCGATTGCTTTTACTGGAATGCAAGGGATGGAGCAGAGAACCCTGAGGCTGCACTGGGGATCTGTCTAATCTCACTGTGCTCAGTCTTCCTGTGTATTAAATGGGGAGCCTGCCCGCCTCCCCCAGGGTGGTTTCCCAGCCAAGTGGCCACATGCTTTCTGCAGAAGGGCTGATAAGTGGGCTGCCCCGTGGAGTAGGCAGGCTTTGGCTCCCAGCTAGATTTGAGGTGGAATTTTGGACAATGGAAGAATTTTCATTGTCTTCTTCCCCTGACCCCTGGTCCTAGGAAAGCCAGGCCACCCTGTGCTAACTCCCCTCCTATGGATCCCTTTTAGGTTGAACCATGATTCCGGTGACAGAGCTCCGCTACTTTGCGGACACGCAGCCAGCATACCGGATCCTGAAGCCGTGGTGGGATGTGTTCACAGACTACATCTCTATCGTCATGCTGATGATTGCCGTCTTCGGGGGGACGCTGCAGGTCACCCAAGACAAGATGATCTGCCTGCCTTGTAAGTGGGTCACCAAGGACTCCTGCAATGACTCATTCCGGGGCTGGGCAGCCCCTGGCCCGGAGCCCACCTACCCCAACTCCACCATTCTGCCGACCCCTGACACGGGCCCCACAGGCATCAAGTATGACCTGGACCGGCACCAGTACAACTACGTGGACGCCGTGTGCTATGAGAACCGACTGCACTGGTTTGCCAAGTACTTCCCCTACCTGGTGCTTCTGCACACGCTCATCTTCCTGGCCTGCAGCAACTTCTGGTTCAAATTCCCGCGCACCAGCTCGAAGCTGGAGCACTTTGTGTCTATCCTGCTGAAGTGCTTCGACTCGCCCTGGACCACGAGGGCCCTGTCGGAGACAGTGGTGGAGGAGAGCGACCCCAAGCCGGCCTTCAGCAAGATGAATGGGTCCATGGACAAGAAGTCATCGACTGTCAGTGAGGACGTGGAGGCCACCGTGCCCATGCTGCAGCGGACCAAGTCACGGATCGAGCAGGGTATCGTGGACCGCTCAGAGACGGGCGTGCTGGACAAGAAGGAGGGGGAGCAGGCCAAGGCGCTGTTTGAGAAGGTGAAGAAGTTCCGGACCCATGTGGAGGAGGGGGACATTGTGTACCGCCTCTACATGCGGCAGACCATCATCAAGGTGATCAAGTTCATCCTCATCATCTGCTACACCGTCTACTACGTGCACAACATCAAGTTCGACGTGGACTGCACCGTGGACATTGAGAGCCTGACGGGCTACCGCACCTACCGCTGTGCCCACCCCCTGGCCACACTCTTCAAGATCCTGGCGTCCTTCTACATCAGCCTAGTCATCTTCTACGGCCTCATCTGCATGTACACACTGTGGTGGATGCTACGGCGCTCCCTCAAGAAGTACTCGTTTGAGTCGATCCGTGAGGAGAGCAGCTACAGCGACATCCCCGACGTCAAGAACGACTTCGCCTTCATGCTGCACCTCATTGACCAATACGACCCGCTCTACTCCAAGCGCTTCGCCGTCTTCCTGTCGGAGGTGAGTGAGAACAAGCTGCGGCAGCTGAACCTCAACAACGAGTGGACGCTGGACAAGCTCCGGCAGCGGCTCACCAAGAATGCGCAGGACAAGCTGGAGCTGCACCTGTTCATGCTCAGTGGCATCCCTGACACTGTGTTTGACCTGGTGGAGCTGGAGGTCCTCAAGCTGGAGCTGATCCCTGACGTGACCATCCCGCCCAGCATTGCCCAGCTCACGGGCCTCAAGGAGCTGTGGCTCTACCACACAGCGGCCAAGATTGAAGCGCCCGCGCTGGCCTTCCTGCGCGAGAACCTGCGGGCGCTGCACATCAAGTTCACCGACATCAAGGAGATCCCGCTGTGGATCTATAGCCTGAAGACGCTGGAGGAGCTGCACCTGACGGGCAACCTGAGCGCGGAGAACAACCGCTACATCGTCATCGACGGGCTGCGGGAGCTCAAACGCCTCAAGGTGCTGCGGCTCAAGAGCAACCTAAGCAAGCTGCCACAGGTGGTCACAGATGTGGGCGTGCACCTGCAGAAGCTGTCCATCAACAATGAGGGCACCAAGCTCATCGTCCTCAACAGCCTCAAGAAGATGGCGAACCTGACTGAGCTGGAGCTGATCCGCTGCGACCTGGAGCGCATCCCCCACTCCATCTTCAGCCTCCACAACCTGCAGGAGATTGACCTCAAGGACAACAACCTCAAGACCATCGAGGAGATCATCAGCTTCCAGCACCTGCACCGCCTCACCTGCCTTAAGCTGTGGTACAACCACATCGCCTACATCCCCATCCAGATCGGCAACCTCACCAACCTGGAGCGCCTCTACCTGAACCGCAACAAGATCGAGAAGATCCCCACCCAGCTCTTCTACTGCCGCAAGCTGCGCTACCTGGACCTCAGCCACAACAACCTGACCTTCCTCCCTGCCGACATCGGCCTCCTGCAGAACCTCCAGAACCTGGCCATCACGGCCAACCGGGTGAGTGGCCCGGCCACAGCTCTGCGTGTGGGCTGGCGGGTGGCCTGGCCGGGGCCTGTGGTGGGGCACTCGGCAGGCTCAATGTCCTGGGACCGTCGATGCCCCTGAGTGTGGAGTCCTCACCTGGGGTTTACAGAACCATCCAGGATAGAAGCTCTGTTCAAGAGACAGACTCCTTGGGCCCCATCCCAGGCCTGCTGAATCCGAATCTCTGGGCCCCGGGCCTGTCTTTGCTCCAAAATGTTGCAGTTCTCCTGCCTGGAGAGACTGCATGGCCAGGCAAGGTCTGTCCCCCAAGGTGACCTTGAGCCGGGTTCCTCTTCAGCAGGGATGTGCTTGGGCAGGAGGTCCAAACCCAGGGGTTCTCTCGCAAAGCCGGGTGGTGGGAGTCAAGACTTAGCCTGGAGTTTGTGTCTTCCTCAGCTTGTTCCCAGTCGGACTTGGAGGCAAGGAGCCAATCCGGGTCCACCCAGGACAGAAACTGTGTGGGTGGCCAGTGCTGGCTGAGGGGAAGCCTTGGATGGTCTCTGCAGCTCCCACACACCTTTCTCCGCTGCATTTGGTGGTGTCAGAGGCAGAGTTGGGCCTAGATGGGGCTAGTTTGTTTCTGCCTGCCCTTCTGAAAAGGAAATTGTGCAAATCATTGTCACTGGGAGTTTGGGAGGCCACACCTTCGACATACTTTCAAGACTGTTGGTGGTCTCTGGGTGCCAGTCTCTTACCTGGCTGGGGAAGCCCCCATCCAAGGGCCCCCTTGGTGGAGGCAGGCAGTGTGGATGGAGAGCTGGGTACTCCTGTGGCTCTGTGGTCTGGCCTCCGAAATGGAAACAAAGCCACTGCCATTGTGGGGAACGTCCCTCTTCCACCCGTCCTGGGGACCTGCAGGTTTTCCTGGGCCTCACATCCAGGTGGAGATTCCTGTAGTGAGACATGTGGTGGAGGAAGCCTGAGGCCAGGCGCTGGGAGACAAGGGAGAGCCCAGCCAGCCACCCTTCTGCCCCCGACACAGCAGCAGCTGTCGTGCTGGGCCCCTGTGAACTTCACTAGGGATGCCACCAGGTTCAGGAGGCTGAAGAGACTCGGAGTTGACCAGACACAGTGGGTCACACCTGTAATCCGAGCACTTAGGGAAGCCAAGGTGGGACGGTCACTTGAGCTCAGGAGTTCGAGACCAGCCTGGGCAACATAGGGAAACCCCATCTCTACCAAAAATACAGAAATGATCCAGGCATGGTGGCATGTGCCTGTAGTCCCAGCTATTTGGGAGGCTGAGGCAGGATCGCTTCAGCCTAGGAGTTCAAGACTGCAGTGAGCTATGGTTGTACCACTGTACTCCAGCCTGGGCAATAGAGTGAGACCCAGTCTCAAAGTAAAATGAAGAGCCCTGGAGCCAGCCATTGAAACATGGGGTTTATTTGGGGGAACTTACTTACAGGGCGGTCCAGCAGCAGTGAGCCAAATAGGAAAACCACTCCTGCTTATAAAAAGCGTGCAGCTCATAGAGCATTTTCACTAAGCACCCTCCCCTCGGCAGCCTCCGTGTGGCAACCCGCGTTTCTTAGTTCAGTTGTTGCTGTTGGGTGCATCTGCCATGCAGCAGCCCCACGGTGCAGTCCCTGTTGGTTTCGTGGGCACCTGCTCTGTGTTCGCCCTGTGCCAGGCATGATGCACCTGTCCTCCTTCCACCAACCTGCTGAGTCCTCCCAACAGGGTCTGTCTATAGCATCCTCAGGCACGGAGGGAGGTGGCCCCTGGAATGCCCTGTCTGTCCTCCTGGGCCCCAGGACAGGACACACCTTCCCCAGCATCACTCAGACTAGATGCTTCAGGCCCTCCAGATGCCTGCTGGCTTGAAAGCCTTCCTCCCCTCTTCCCCAGGGCTCCCTTACTGCAGAGCAACCTGCAACCCACATGTATCAGGGATTTTGACAAGTCCTTATCTCCGGCCACCCCATATTATGACTTGAGCACAGCGGGAGAGTGGACCAGGGCAGGGTTTTCTCTTGTAGTTTCGGGACAGGCCCACTGAATAGGAAAACTGGAGTCCCCTGGGGAGAAGCCACATTTGGGAAGCACAGAACAAACCCAGCCCTTCTTTAATCTGTGGAGGGGGAGACCCTGTGGCTTCCCCATAGCACAGTGCTGCCCTTGATAAGCTGGGACTTCCTCACAGCTCCTGCCATTCCTGCCCTGTCCCGGGTGCTGTGCTGGGGCTGTCCTCCTGGTTGGGGGAGGGTTCAAGCCTCCAGCCTGGCTCCCCATCCTGTCCCCCACCCCCAGCTCCTCCCGCCAAGCTTGCCTGTTAGTGTCATGCCTGCTGGCTGAGGTCACCCCTCAGGAAAGGAGCTGGCGGCAAGCACACTGTCCCAGAGGAAGGAGACCCTCTGGACACCCTGTTTAGCACATGGCTTAATCACATCCTGTCCCCACCCCCTGGAACACCAGAGCCTTAATAGGGAAAACAGTTCACTTGGGCCAACCCCAGGCAGGCCCCTCATTCTGAGTGGGAGGCCTGAGCCCCTCTTCCTCCTCACTCGGGCTTGATGGCTCCTTCTCAGCCACGTTGGCCTGTGGTGACCAGGAGGGGTGGGCGTGGCCTGCCCACGCCCTTGCGTGCTGTTTCTCCAGATTTATACTCTTGCTAATGAAAGCCTTGACAAGACAGTATTCATTCGTTCACTCGTTTACTGATTTGTGCAAATTGTTATTTTTGTTTGTTTGTTTTTTTGGTAGAGACAGGGTCTCACTGTGTTTTCTAGGCTGGTCTTAAACTCCTGGCCTCAAAGCCTCCCACCTTGGCCGCCCAAAGTGCTGGTATTACAGGCATGAGCCACTTTGCCTGGCCTTTGTGCAGATGTTTTTTGAGCACTTCTAGAATCCAGCTATGGAGCAAGGCGCCGGGGACATGGGGATGAAGAAGGCCAAGTAACGAGGCAGTTAGCACAGTGCGTAGGTGCTCTGCTGGAGCACCAGGTCCCTGGGAACACAGAGGAACAGGCCCCTGAAGAACGTGGAGGAGGAAGCCAGGTGGAGGGGAAAGGGACAGTCCAGGAGGTTCTGGTGGGGAGGAGCAGTGAGATGGGCTGCTCAGGAATGTGGGCATCCTGGAGAGTAGAGGTGGGGCTATGGAGGGGGGTGTGGATGGCAGGGGGGTCCTGTCCTACACCTCAGTTTCAATTGTCTCTTCATTTGTTTAACAGCCAATCCCTTGCCAGCCCATAGGCTCTGATGACTAAGACCTAGCTCTTTTGTTCAAGCAAATGTTTACCGAATTCCTAGTGATTGAGTGGGTGAAGGAATGAGCTGACTTGCAGCGTGAGGTTCCTCTTGCGGTAGTGTGTGGGGTGGGGTGAGTGAGAGGTGGGAGGTAGAAGAGAGCTGTTAAGAGACCACGATTAGCCATCAGGTGAGGCCACGGGGCCTGGCGTGGCCAAGGCAGGTAGGGATGGAGAGACATGGACGGATCTGGGAGACGCTGGAGGGGGAATTCAAAGGGACGGGAGTTGATGGTGGGGGTGGTCTGAGTGACTTGAGCTTTTTTGTGTGGATTGTTGAGACTGGAGGAAGCACAGGTTTTCAGAGGCCAAGGTGTGTCTCGTGTCAGGTGTCTGGGGCTCTGGGATGTCCAAGGGACCATCTTGAATCCACCTGAAGCCCAAGGAGTCACCCTTTCCAGGCTCGTGGGTGAAGATGGGTCCTTGACGCGCTCACTGTGGAGAGCAGAGAGGGAGAAGGACAGGAGTCTGCAGAAGAGGAGGGCGAGGCCAGAGCGTGGGGCACATGGGGCCTGGGGAGTTGGCTGGATTAGGAACTGGTGACTTTGGCCAGAGAGTTAAGGGTGGACAGGGTCGTGGAGGCAGAGTGAGGAGAGAGACAGCGGCTTTCCTGCAGTTGGTCAGGAAGGCCAGAGAGCCAAGGACAATGCTGGGGCCCTGGAAGCCTCCTGAGAGAGTTGTCCTTTTCAAAGATCAGGTCCAGTTGAGGCCTTTCAGTGCCGATGGGGACCCACTGAAGTCTCTGGGGAGGTAGGAGAGGGTGCAATTGGGGGATTGGGAACCAATTTCAAGCCTCCAGGGCACGGGCGGGCGACAATCCAGCAGAGAAGGATCGGTCCAGAGGATGGGTGTGGCTGTGGTGGGAGCCGAGCAACTGAGAGTACCTCCCCTTTTCTCTCTGGGGCCTGGAGAGGGCTCCCTGGCTCAGAGCAGGGCATGTTCTGGGGAGGAGGCCTTTCAGGGAGGGGGCTCCAGAGCCAGGCTCCATATGGACCCGAGCTCTGCCACTCGCTGTCCAGAGCTTTCCCACTGTCCCTGACTACTGCATGTGTCAGCAGAGGAGATCACGGGGTGGGAGTGGGGTCTTTCTGGGAAGGCTCTGGCCCCTGGGTGCTCCAGAGCCCACTTCCTGTCTACCCTCTGACCTTCAGCCCCTGCTGACCTCAAAGCCAACCCCAAATGCATTCCTGATCCTTGGTCACAGTGGTGGCAGTGTAGGATACACAGGTTAGGAGCCTTTTTGAAAGCACCCACTGTGCCTGGGCTGGGCATGGTGGCTCACGCCTGTAATCCCAACACTTTGGGAGGCCGAGGCGGGCAGATCACCTGAGGTCAGGAGTTCAAGACCAGCCTGGCCAACATAATGAAACCCCGTCTCTGCAAACAATACAAAAATTAGCCGGGCATGGTGGTATGCGGCTGTAATCCCAGCTACTCGGGAGGCTAAGGCAGGAGAATCACTTGAACCTGGGAGGCGGAGATCACAGTGAGCCAAGATTGCGCCACTGCACTCTCTGGGTGACAGAGTGAGACTCTGTCCCCCGCCCCCGCCCCCCCCCCAAAAAAAAAAAGAGAAAGCACTCTGCCGGGCCTTGGCCATGCTTATTTCCCTGCTGGGAAAGCCAGGTTGCTCCCCAGGAACTCCTGGGCCCTCCTCTAAACGCGGCTGGAGAGAGCAGGTGCCCGTGAGGTTGAGGTCCAAGTCTGCAAAACGGTCCTCAGCCACAGAGTGTCCAAGCTCAGAGGCATTTCTAGTCCAACCTGTGCCTTTTACAAATGGGGAAACTGAGGCCCAGAGAGGGAGGGACTTCCAGAGTTACCCTGTAACTGAGTGCCATATTTGGCAGAAGGGAAATACAGCATGGGCTCTGAGTGGGAGGAAATAAGACGTACATCCTCTCCTGACCCTTTCCGAGAGGCTGCAACCTCAGACGAGTGGCGTGTCATCTCTCTGGGCCTCAGTCTCCTTGGCAGGAAAATGGGGGCGGTGATAGAGCAAGCTCAGAAGGGCTGGTGTGCCATCTCCCCATCATCCTCACTTGGGATCAGGGCCCAGGGCTCCTGGCTCCTGCCCTCCTGCCCATCCCATCTGAAGGAGGCAGCCTCGGGACGGGCAGGCTCAACTCATGGCCTTACTTACACGCAGTAAGAACTCATGGCCCCAGCTGATTCCTCGCAGTAGGGCAGGGAAGAAGCTGGCATACGTGAGGCTCTTCCTGTGTGCCGGGAGACAGCACGAACCCACTGCAGCCCCCTGTTTGCTCCTTGCTCCGCTAACAGTGTGGACAGTTCACCAGAGCATGGGCTGTTGAACTGGGTTCAAATCCTGGCTCCATCACTTACCAGCTGAACCTCTGGATAAGTCAGCGGCTTTGGGCCTCAGTTACCCCATCTGTAAAATTGGAAGAGTATTGACAGAATATTTATAGGTAGTTTGCTGGTTAAATAAGTTAATAGTATCAGTGCTCACAGTGAGCCTGCCACACATTAAGCTGCATACGGGTGTCGTCTGTTAACAGTAATTGCTCCATATCCTCAGGGAATGTGGTCCAAGGTCCCCCGTGGATGCCTGGCACTGCAGGTAGTGCAGAACCCTATATGTTCTGTTCGTTCCTATTCACAGGTACCTATGATAAAGTTTAATTTATAAATTAAGCATAGTACACTTAGGCTTTGAGGCTATTATTATTTTTTTGAGATGGAGTCTCGCTCTGTCACCCAGGCTGGAGTGCAGTGGTGCGATGTCGGCTCTGCAGCTCCGCCTCCCGGGTTCACGCCATTCTCCTGCCTCAGCCTCCCGAGTAGCTGGGACTACAGGCGCCCGCCACCATGCCCGGCTAATTTTTTTGTATTTTTAGTAGAGACGGGGTTTCACCGTGTTAGCCAGGATGGTCTCGATCTCCTGACCTCGTGATCCACCCGCCTCAGCCTCCCAAAGTGCTGGGATTACAGGCGTGAGCCACCGCACCCGGCCTAGGGGGTGGATTTTCTCAGCATGCTGTTTTGCTTTCATAAATTGTTGTTAAGCTGGGCAGAACCAACAGCCTGCCCGCTGGTGAGCCCTGGGATGGAGGTGGGAGCAGCTGGCCAATGTGATATACTTCCCAGGGCCAGGTGCTGGAAGATAGTGGGGATCGAGGCAGGCAGGTCTCATCCTTAGAGCCCACATCAAGGGGGTAACGGAAGGATGAGCACTGCGAGTGGGGACATGGGGGCCATGAGACCCAGGAGATCAGGGAAGGCTTCCTGGAGGAAGTGAGCAAGAGCTGAGACCTGGCGCACAGGTAGATGTTGGCCAGAGTTTGGCCCAGATTGTGCTGATGCTGGGGGCCTGGGGATCAGAAAAGATGCTGAGATCTTGGGGAGAGAGGGAAGGGAAGCCCAGAGGCCCCGTCCAAGCCACACCCACCTCACTCTCATCCCTGCTTTTTTCCCTCCAGATCGAGACGCTCCCTCCGGAGCTCTTCCAGTGCCGGAAGCTGCGGGCCCTGCACCTGGGCAACAACGTGCTGCAGTCACTGCCCTCCAGGGTGGGCGAGCTGACCAACCTGACGCAGATCGAGCTGCGGGGCAACCGGCTGGAGTGCCTGCCCGTGGAGCTGGGCGAGTGCCCACTGCTCAAGCGCAGCGGCTTGGTGGTGGAGGAGGACCTGTTCAACACACTGCCGCCCGAGGTGAAGGAGCGGCTGTGGAGGGCTGACAAGGAGCAGGCCTGAGCGAGGCCGGCCCAGCACAGCAAGCAGCAGGACCGCTGCCCAGTCCTCAGGCCCGGAGGGGCAGGCCTAGCTTCTCCCAGAACTCCCGGACAGCCAGGCCAGCCTCGCGGCCGGGCAGGAGCCTGGGGCCGCTTGTGAGTCAGGCCAGAGCGAGAGGACAGTATCTGTGGGGCTGGCCCCTTTTCTCCCTCTGAGACTCACGCCCCCCAGGGCAAGTGCTTGTGGAGGAGGGCAAGTCTCAAGAGCGCAGTATTTGGATAATCAGGGTCTCCTCCCTGGAGGCCAGCTCTGCCCCAGGGGCTGAGCTGCCACCAGAGGTCCTGGGACCCTCACTTTAGTTCTTGGTATTTATTTTTCTCCATCTCCCACCTCCTTCATCCGGATAACTTATACATTCCCAAGAAAGTTCAGCCCAGATGGAAGGTGTTCAGGGAAGGGTGGGCTGCCTTTTCCCCTTGTCCTTATTTAGCGATGCCGCCGGGCATTTAACGCCCACCTGGACTTCAGCAGAGTGGTCCGGGGCGAACCAGCCATGGGACGGTCACCCAGCAGTGCCGGGCTGGGCTCTGCGGTGCGGTCCACGGGAGAGCAGGCCTCCAGCTGGAAAGGCCAGGCCTGGAGCTTGCCTCTTCAGTTTTTGTGGCAGTTTTAGTTTTTTGGTTTTTTTTTTTAATCAAAAAACAATTTTTTTAAAAAAAAAGCTTTGAAAATGGATGGTTTGGGTATTAAAAAGAAAAAAAAAAAACTTAAAAAAAAAAAGACACTAACGGCCAGTGAGTTGGAGTCTCAGGGCAGGGTGGCAGTTTCCCTTGAGCAAAGCAGCCAGACGTTGAACTGTGTTTCCTTTCCCTGGGCGCAGGGTGCAGGGTGTCTTCCGGATCTGGTGTGACCTTGGTCCAGGAGTTCTATTTGTTCCTGGGGAGGGAGGTTTTTTTGTTTGTTTTTTGGGTTTTTTTTGGTGTCTTGTTTTCTTTCTCCTCCATGTGTCTTGGCAGGCACTCATTTCTGTGGCTGTCGGCCAAAGGGAATGTTCTGGAGCTGCCAAGGAGGGAGGAGACTCGGGTTGGCTAATCCCCGGATGAACGGTGCTCCATTCCCACCTCCCCTCCTTGTGCCTGCCCTGCCTCTCCACGCACAGTGTTAAGGAGCCAAGAGGAGCCACTTCACCCAGACTTTGTTTCCCCACCTCCTGCGGCATGGGTGTGCCCAGTGCCACCGCTGGCCTCCGCTGCTTCCATCAGCCCTGTCGCCACCTGGTCCTTCATGAAGAGCAGACACTTAGAGGCTGGTCGGGAATGGGGAGGTCGCCCCTGGGAGGGCAGGCGTTGGTTCCAAGCCGGTTCCCGTCCCTGGCGCCTGGAGTGCACACAGCCCAGTCGGCACCTGGTGGCTGGAAGCCACCCTGCTTTAGATCACTCGGGTCCCCACCTTAGAAGGGTCCCCGCCTTAGATCAATCACGTGGACACTAAGGCACGTTTTAGCGTCTCTTGTCTTAATGATTATGTCCATCCGTCTGTCCGTCCATTTGTGTTTTCTGCGTCGTGTCATTGGATATAATCCTCAGAAATAATGCACACTAGCCTCTGACAACCATGAAGCAAAAATCTGTTACATGTGGGTCTGAACTTGTAGACTCGGTCACAGTATCAAATAAAATCTATAACAGAAAGTGGCCTTTGGAGGTCTTTGTGTCATGGGAGGACCCTTCCCTCACTTCTCTGAAGCCTGCTGGGCCGTGTGGAACGTTGCTTGGGCACCTACAGGAGAGTTAACTCTGCTCATCTCTCTGCTCCATGAGACTCTGTGCCTTTGGAGGCAGTTACTGGAGGTTGTAAGCTGGACGCAGCACCTGCTAGGTAATAGGCTGTGACCTGGGCTGGGGATCCCATAGCCAGCACAATCTCTGTCATCCTACTCACCTGTGGTTGGGCACTCATGAGGGGTTTTTTTTGTTGTTTGTTGGTTGGTTTTTTTTTTTTGTTTTTTTTTTTTGACAGGGTCTCATTCTGTCACCTAGAGTGCACTGCTGGAATATAGTGGCATGATCACGGCTCACTGCAGCCTTGACCTCTCCAGGCTCAGGTGATCTCACCTCGGCCTCCCAAGTAGCTGGGACCACAGGGGCATGCTGGCTAATTTTTTTTTTTTTTTTTTTTTTTTTTTGAGACAGAGTCTTACTCTGTCACCCAGGCTGGAATGCAGTGGCTTGATCTCGGCTCACTGCAACCTCCACCTCCCAGGTTCAAGTGATTCTCTTGCCTCAGCCTCACGAGTAGCTGGGACTACAGGTGCCTGCCACCATGCCCAGCTAATTTTTGTATTTTTAGTAGAGACAGGGTTTCACCATGTTGGCCAGGCTGGTCTTGATCTCCTGACCTTCTGATCCACCCACCTCGGCCTCCCAAAATGCTGGGATTACAGGCGTGAGCTACTGCGCCCAGCCGTGCTGGCTAATTTTTGTATTTTTTGTAGGGACGGGGTTTTGCCATGTTGCCCAGGTTGGTCTCGAATCCCTGAGCTCAAGAGATCCACCCACCTCAGCCTCCTAAAGTGCTGGGATTATAGGCATGAGCCACCGTGCTTGGCCCCTTATGAGTTTTGATGGGTGGGGATGGGAGAGGAGGGCACTGGAATGGGAACCAGTAGTCCTGGGCCTTTGTCCCAGCTTCGTGGGACAGGATGTGCATGAAGCTAGGCAGATCCCTTCTCCAGTGGCCTCTGTATCCCCATGTGGACAATGGGAATTTCCACTCTGTGCTCTCAAAGGTCCCTTGCAATTCCAACAGTGAGTCCCAAGTGTTCGACAGAGGTGGGGCTGAGAGTCATTGTGGGGAGGCCTGCCTCAGCTCCCAGCCCCTTTGGGGGCCTTTGGAGGTAGTGTGGTAAAGGGCAGAGGCTGAGACAGCTGCTTCCAGATGCCAGTTCTGCCGTGTTTGATGTGGGGCTTCAGTTTTCTCATTTGTAAAATCAGGAAGGTAATGGCACACTTGCAGGACTGTTCAAGGAACAATGGCGATTATGTAGGTAGATGGGGTTTTTGATGGAGGACCTGGCTGCTAGTACCCAATAAATGGCCTTGTATCTTCCACCCAGACCAAGGATCCTTGTGGTGGGCCAACGTGGGCGCCCTGCGGCAGGAGACTGGGTGAGGAAGAAAGGCAATCATATCTGACTTTGACCTTAGTGATGAGGCCTGGGTGACTGCTTGGGCACCTCCTCTACAACTGACCAGAGTCTACCCCTCCTCCCTCCACGGGGACTCTGACCCCTCCAGGTGAACTCAGGCCTGAGCCAAGATTCCCTCCCTCTTCTCCCCCTGCCGTGGGCTGACAGGCTGAGCAGCTGGACTGTGACTGCCGGGCTGGGGCCTTCTTTTCTGTTTCCGTGGTGGAGGTCCCTCCCCCAGTTTGGTACCCTTCCCACCACCCCCTGACCCCACTCCCGCCCCCACCCTGGCCTTGAGGCTGTCCAGCGCCTGGAGCAGGAGAGTTCGATCTGGAGCTGGTTTACATTTGGAAAAAACCACCATGTAGAAACACCGCCCACCCACTTCCCAAAGTTGAGCAGAATGAACAGTTAGTGGGAGGCTGGGCCTCTCCCATCCCCCTCCCCCACCCACCCAGGGCTCTCCACTCTGCCTAAAACCACTGTGGTGGTCTTCTCTCTGATTGTAACAGCAATTTTGGAAGCTCAAAAAAATTGTTTAAATTATATTCCACCCAGCCAGGTGCAGTGGCTCACGCCTGTAATCCCAGCACTTTGGGAGGCCGAGGCAGGCAGATCACAAGGTCAGGAGATTGAGACCATCCTGGCTAACACGGTGAAACCCCATCTCTACTAAAAAATATAAAAAATTAGCCGGGCGTGGTGGCAGGCGCCTGTAGGCCCAGCTACTCGGGAGGCTGAGGCAGAATGGCGTGAACCCAGGAGGCGGAGCTTGCAGTGAGCCGAGATTGCACCACTGCACTCCAGCCTGGGTGACAGAGCGAGACTCCGTCTCAAAAAAAAAATAAAATTAAAAAATAAATAAATAAATAAATAAATAAATAATATTCCACTCAGAACAGCCCCTGCTAACATTTGGTGAACAACTTGTTCACCAGTTGGTAGGCACTTACTCAGCGCCAGGCCTGGTGCCAAGCTCTTTATCAGCTGCGAAGCATTCATCTCATTTACTGCTCACAGGGGATCCTTCTGCTAGCCCCAAATTACAGACTGGGAAAGTAAGGCCTGAACATCTGGGACGCAAACACAGTCTGCTTCACTGAGTCTCTACTACAAGCTTTCTGTGGGGGCTCCCAGGGGAATGGCTGGCCCAGTCCGAGGGGACCTCAGTGTTCTTGGCACATGGTAGGCATCTGTCTTTGTTGGGCAGTTGCATCAGAAGGGTTGAGGACAGCTGGGAACACATCCTGCCTCTAGTGAACCTCGTGGTTCTGTTATCTGCCTGCCCCTCACCCAGCCTAACCCCTCTGAACCAGGAGCCTGAGCTGCATTTACTGCTCCCCCCTGCCCCCTGGACGGCCTGGACCAAGCAGCAGCTCCCAGAGCGGTGGCCCAGCAAACATGACTTGACTCGAGGCCAAGGCTCTTGAGGGCTGAGCAGTGTCCCCATGCACACTCCTGAAACACTTTGTCCCTTCGCCATTCAGAAGGCATCATTTTGGGGAAGGCAGCAGCCGGTTTTTCAGAGCCAGCGAGTGGCCCTGCCAGCTGCTGAGCAGGGCAAGCTGAGAAGGGTGGTGGTGTGCAAGTGTTATTCTCTCTTTTTGTTTTTGTTTTTGTTTTTTTGAGATGGAGTCTCACTCTGTCGCCCAGGCTGGAGTGAGTGCAGTGGCATGATCTCGGCTCACTGCAACCTCGGCCTCCTGGGTTCAAGCGATTCTCCTGCCTCAGCCTCCCGAGTAACTGGGACTACAGGCACCTGCCACCATGCTCGGCTAGTTTTTGGTATTTTTATTTGTTATTTATTTATTTATTTTGAGACCGAGTCTCGCTCTGTCGCCCAGGCTCTAGTGCAGTGGCCCAATCTCGGCTCACTGCAAGCTCCGCCTCCCGCGTTCACGCCATTCTCCTGCCTCAGCCTCGCGAGCAGCTGGGACTACAGGCGCCCGCCACCACACCCGGCTAATTTTTTGTATTTTTAGTAGAGACAGGGTTTCACTGTCTTAGCCAGGATGGCCTCGATTTCCTGAACTCGTGATCCGCCCGCCTCTGCCTCCAAAGTGCTGGGATTACAGGCCCGAGCCGCCGCACCCGGCCTGCAGGTGTTGTTCTGACCCCAGCTCCACTGTGCCAGCCCGACTTGAGATGCCAAGTATCTTGGGCCTGAGGGTGGGTAACAGGAAGCATCTCTCTCTTCTCAGCCCCTTCCTCCTACTAAGATACCCCATGTCTCCTACTTTCCTCTGAGCTGCAGACGGGTGCGTTAATTCCCTTCCATAATCCTCCCAGGGCCGAGAGGGTTTCAGATCGGTGCTGGGAGGGGCCCAGAGAGTTCTCCCCAGGACCTCTTCCACCTTTGGAATGCCCATTACCTGGGGAAGGGGGGTGCCGCACATCCCCCAGACCAACCCTGCATCCCATTCTATCCAGATTGAGGCCTAGAGAGAGGCAGGCGTTCCTCAGAGTCACAGGGAATGGCGGCGCCTGGACTGGGACTCAGCCCAGCTGCTTGGCCTGACCCTCTCAGAGCATAATTTCCCGGCACCTGGTAAGCAGTGGTGGGGGATGGTTTCCAGAAGAAACACAGAGGAAGCAGATAAAATCCTTGGAGATGGGAAAGGGCAAATCCTGGATTAGTTGTGGGGGTGGGGGAGATTAGTCTGGAGGTCACAGGCTGATCTGGCTGTGTCTAGGGAAGGAGGGTTGGGTGGTGGGACCGGGTTTTCTCCGGGTAGGGAAGGGTTAAGTCCTCCCAGGCTCCTAAACTTTCTCCTCCCCACCAGGAGGCCGCGCTTAGAAACCGCCCAGTGCCCCGAGTGTCTCCATGGCCTGCCTGAGCCCCTCGCAGCTCCAGAAGGTAGGAGGCTGCAAGTCGGGGCCGGGAGTGTCATGGCGGGGGGGTCCCTGCCGGACCTTCAGTAGTCCCAGTGCCCAACCCACCCCCTGCCCCATTTTACCGAGGACGAAACTGAAGCCCAGAGGAGCGGGTTCCCAACCGCAACCCCTCCTGACTTCTTCACACATAGCCCTGGGTGTCTAGATCACAGGACCCAGGGTGGGGTGGGGTGGGGACGTGTGTGTTTGACCAAAAACGAGAATAAGGCCTCGGAACCCACCAGTTCAGCCCTGGGCGGGAGTCGGCAACGCTGTTGGGGGGGCGCAGCGCCCAGGAGGGGGCGGGGCCTGCGAGGGGCCCAGGAGGGCCCATGTTCGTCCAATCACAAAAGGCTACCTCGTGGGAATTAGTGTGCAAGAGCCTTTTAAAAAATCACTCATACATTCCCACGCTGAGACTTAATATTTTCGTATACAGCTCTAGAAGCTTTGTTTCAAAGTCTGTTACAACAGCTACCACGAATCAAGTGCTGGACAGGTTTTTTTGGGAGGGTAGGGAGGAGACGGGGTCTTGCCACGGGCACTCGCCCGCATGCCCAGCTCTTTTTTTTTTTTTTTTTTGAGACGGAGTTTTGCTCTTGTTGCCCAGGCTGGAGTGCAATGGCACAATCTTGGCTCACCACAACCTCTGCCTCCCAGGTTCAAATGACTCTCCTACCTTAGCCTCCCGAATAGCTGGGATTACAGGCATGCGCCACCACACCTGGCTAATTTTGTATTTTTAGTAGAGACAGGATTTCACCATGTTGGCCAGACTGGTCTTGAACTCTTGACCTCAAGTGATCCGCCTGCCTTGGCCTCCCAAAGTGCTGGGATTACAGGCGTGAGCCACCATGCCCGGTCCTATTTTTATTTTTGCAGAGATGGGGTCTCACTTTGTTGCCCAGGCTGGTCCAGAGCTCCTCGGCTAAAGCGATCCTCCTGCCTTGGCCTTCCAAAGTGCTGGGACAACAAGGCATGAGCCACCGTGCCCAGCCTGCCAGCTTCAATAAAGGAGGCTGTACTGCTTATCCCCATTTGGTAGCCCGAGGGCCAGAGAAAGGAGGGCACTTACTTGGTCAAGTTCTCACAATGGCCAGATAATCATGTATAGCCAATCTTTGAGAGGAAATATGTTTCTACATGATTTTTATCAGCTATACTGTGTTCCAGATAGATAAACTATACTTTGTTAAACTAATCCCCTTGCGCTGAGCATTTAGATTACTCCCCACTTGGTTCTGTCATGAAACAAGGCTCAGTGAATATCCCCATATGTATATGTATATCTTTGATCCCCTATTGCGTAATCCTCCTAAAACAATTCCTAGCTGTGGCTCACGTCTGTAATCCCAATCCACTTTGTGATGCCAAGGTGGGAGGATCGCTTGTGCCCAGGAGTTCAAGACCAGCTTGGGCAATATAGCAAGACTCCTTCTCTAAAAAAAAATAAAACTGGCCAGGCACGGTGGCTCACCTCTGTAATCCCAGCACTTTGGGAGGCCAAGGCAGGCGGATCACCTGAGGTCAGGAGTTGGAGACTAGCCTGGCCAACATGGCGGAACCCTGTCTCTACTAAAAATACAAAAATTTAGCTGGGCGTGGTGGCGCACACCTGTAATCCTAGCTACTCAGAAGGCTGAGGCTGGAGAATCACTTGAACCCGGAAGGCAGAGTTTGCAGTGAGCTGAGATCATGCCACTGCACTCCAGCCTGGTCAACAGAACAAGACTGCGTCTTAAAAATAAAATAAACAGGCCGGGCGCAGTGGCTCATGCCTGTAATCCTGGCACTTTGGGAGGCCGAAGTGGGCGGATCACGAGGTCAGGAGATCAAGACCATCCTGGCTAACATGGTGAAACCCCGTCTCTACTAAAAAACACAAAAAAATTAGCTGGGCATGGTGGCGGGCGCCTGTAGTCCAAGCTACTCGGGAGGCTGAGGCAGGAGAATGGTGTGAACCCGGGAGGCGGAGCTTGCAGTGAGCTGAGATCGCGCCACTGCACTCCAGCCTGGGCAACAGAGTGAGACTCTGTCTCAGAATAAAGTAAAATAAAATAAAATAAACAATAAAATAAATAAAATTAGCCAGGCGTGGTGGTGTGCACCTGTAGTCCCAGCTACTCGGGAGACTGAGGCAGGAGGATTGATTGAGCCCAGAAGTTCAAGGCTGCAATGAGCTATGATCACATCACTACTCTCCAGCCTGGGTGACAGAGAGAGACCCTGTCTCTTAAAAAAAAAAATAAAAAAAAAAGAAGGAAAGAAAAGAGAAAAGGGCTGGGTGCGGTGGCTCATGCCTGTAATCCCAGCATTTTGGGAGTCCGAAGTGAGTGGATCACCTGAGGTCAGGAGTTCGAGACCAGCCTGGCCAACATAGTGAAACCCCATCTCTACTAAAAATACAAAAATTAGCCAGGCGTGGTGGTGCATTCCTGTAATTCCAACTACTCGGGAGGCTGAGGCAGGAGAATCACTTAACCCTGAGAGGTAGAGGTTGCAATGAGCTGAGATCATGCCATTGCACTCCAGCCTGGGCAACAAGAGTGAGACTCCGTCTCAAAAAGAAAAAAAAGGAAAAAAAGAATTCCTAGCTGTATTTGTGTATTTACTGGATCAAGGGTATGCTGCACAGGTTGCTGTGGTTGGCCCAATTCCCAAGGAGGCAATTTTCAGCTTGATACCGATGTGATTAATTCCTAACATGCAGAGCTGAGGGGCCCATGGTGGGTGGTCATGAGTGGTGTGTGGAAGCCAGAACTGAGCATCCCATGGTGGGGGAAGGGGTGTCCTTAACTGGAAACTAGGCTCTTTGTGGGTGTGTGCAGTAAGTGACTTTCTTTTCTTTTTCTTTCCTTTTTTTTTTTTTTTTTTTTTTAGATGAAGTCTTGCTTGGTCTTCCAGGCTAGAGCGCAGTGGCATGATCTCAGCTCACTGCAACTTCTGCTTGCTGAGTTCAAATGATTCTCCTGCCTCAGCCTCCCTAGTAGCTGGGATTACAGGTGCCCGCCACCACACCTGGCTAATTTTTGTATTTTTAGTAGAGACAGGGTTTCACCATGCTGGCCAGGCTAGTCTCCAACTCCTGACCTCAAGCAATCCACCCAGCTTGACTTCCCAAATTGTTGGGATTATAGGCGTGAGCCACCGTGCCCAGCAGTAGGTGACTTTCGGTGTCCCTGTTGGGGCTAAAACTTGGTAACGCTCTGCAGGCAAATGTGCAGATATTCGTTCCCTCCCTATCTCTCTCAAGAGCCTCAGAATAAGAGGACCAGAGGCAAATCAGAAGAAGCCATCTACTTCCCCTCCCTGGCTGCCACTGCGCTCAGGATAGAATACAGCTCCCAGCCTGGCCCAGCCCCTGCCACCCTCCTGCCTCCTCTTCCACCCCTCCCCTCACTCTGCCCTATCCATTCCCAATTCCTTATGTTCCTCCCAAATTCAGGGGCTTCCCATATCCTGCTCCCTCTGTCTGGAATGCCCTTCCCTTATCCCGCTGGTCCCCTCTTGAAATGTCACTCCCTCAGCGCTGCTGCTCCCAGACCCTTCTCCTTCCCAGCCAGCTTACGCTAGCTGCTTCTGCCTTCAGCACTCACACTCATCCTCTCTCTCCGGCACGAAGTTTGTGACAGTAAATTTACCTGTGTGGTTAGTGTAATGCTGGTCTCTTTCACTAGACTGTAGGCACCATGAGGGCAGGCATCATGGCTGGCTTGCTTATAGCCATACTTTTAGCTCCTAAAACCGTGTCTCAGACACAGTAGATGCTCAATCAATATTGGTTGAATACATGAATAAGGTTGTGTTTCCAGGTGACCCAAGCCTGGAGGGGAAGGGCAGGGACGACTTCCCCTTGCCGCTCCTTTTTCTTTTCTTTTTTTTGAGACGGAGTTTCGCTTTTGTTGCCCAGGCTGGAATGCAATGGCATGATCTCGGCTCACTGCAACCTCCACCTCCTGGGTTCAAGCTATTCTCCTGCCTCAGCCTCCCGAGGAGCTGGGATTACACAGGCATGCGCCACCACACCTGGCCAAGTTTTTGTATTTTTAGTAGAGATGGGGTTTCACCATGTTGGTCAGGCTGGTCTGGAACTCCCGACCTTAGGTGATCCTCCCAAAGTGCTGGGATTACAGGCATGAGCCACTGTGCCCAGCTTCCTTTTTCTTTTTCTTTTTCTTTCTTTCTTTCTTTTTTTTTTTTTCGAGGTGGAGTCTCATCTGTTGCTCAGGCTGGAGTGCAGTGGTGAGATCTCGGCTCACTGCAACCTCCGCCCCCTGGGTTCAAGTGATTCTCCTGCCTCAGCCTCCCAAGTAGCTGGGACTACAGGCATGCACCACCATGCCCAGCTAACCATGCCCTGGCTGGTTTGAGACCAGCCAGGATGGTCTCAAACTCATGACCTCAAGTTATTGCCCGCCTCAGCCTCTCAAAGTGCTGGGATTAGAGGCATGAGCCACTGCACCCGGCCTCACTACTTGTTCTTCCATTCAAGCAGCCAATATTGATTGCTCTTTGCTGGGTGCCAGACTCCATGCCTGGGGTTGGGGACAGGGCAGCAAACAAGATACCTGGTCCCACCTTCACACAACTGCAGGGTTGAGGGAAGGGTCAGACAGGAGCATTTGCAGACTGGGGAAGCCTGAGTCTCAATCCTGCCTGCAGTTCCAACAGGATGGATTCCTGGTGCTGGAAGGATTCTTGTCTGCAGAAGAGTGTGTGGCCATGCAACAAAGGATTGGCGAGATAGTGACTGAAATGGATGTTCCTCTCCACTGCCGCACAGAATTCTCCACCCAGGAAGAGGAGCAGCTTCGAGCCCAGGTAGGTGTCTGGGGCACATGAGGATGGGATGTGGCCTTTGAGGGAGGGCTTGTTCCCCGGCCAGAGCAGCATCGTGGAAGGGGGGATCCCAAGGCTCCAGGGTGTCAGGCCAAGCCCCTTACACACCTTTCCCTCGCTCCTCACTGGGAAGTTATCAAGTAGGCTTTATTGTCCTTTTTTTTTTCTTTTTTCTTTTAAAACAGAATCTCACTCTGTTGCTCAGGCTGGAATTCAGTGGTGCGATCTCAGCTTACTGCAACCTCCGCCTCCCGGGTTCAAGTGATTTTCCTGCCTCAGCCTCCTGAGTAGCTGCACTTACAGGCATGTGCCACCAGGCCCGGCTAATTTTTGTATTTTTAGTAGAGACAGGGTTTCATCATGTTGGTCAGGCTGGTCTTGAACTCCCGATCTCAGGTGATCCACCAGCCTCAGTCTCCCAAAGTGCTGAGATTACAGGCTATTATTATCCCCCCATTAGACAGTTGGGGAAAATTAGGTTCAGATCACTTGCCCCAAGCCACACAGTTAGTAGTGGACAGAGTCAGGATTTCAACCCAGATCTGTCTGATACCAAGTCCCTGCTGTTCCCAGCTTGGCTTTACTTTCTGTTTTCTGGCTGTTCTCTGGCCACCAAAGGCCACTTTGTGGCCAGCCACCTGGAATGAGCCCAGTGGTCTGGATGACCCCCACCTGTGTAACTATCCCCCATGAGACTAGAAACTCAGATTTTCTCCCCCCAGTGACCGAATAGGTCACATGATAGGACCCAGTACAGTTTGCAATGGGTAAATTGAAGACTCTGGGGTCTCCCACACTGTTCTCTTGACCCTTCCTAGTCGGAGTTTATTATGAGCCTGCTTGCGCCTGGGCCAGGCGAGATCCTGGCACTCAAGCCGAGGAGCACCTGCCATCTGGTGGGCATTAGCAGAAATACAACAGCCGGGAGCCATCCCAGGGAATGGGGAGAATGGGGTCTTGAGAAGGAAAAAGAACCAGTTAAGGAATGACAGTTTCTTCCAAAAAGCTGGTCTCATTTGCTGCACAGCTGCCTTCCGTTCGGGGGGATACTGGGGGAAGCAGAGACAGCTCCTGCAGCCAGAGACAGGCAGGCCACTCAAGGGTTCCTAGGAGTAAGAAGGGCCGAATCCTGTGCCCTCCAAGCTGCCTTCAGAGACTAATGGGTTGTGGGGTGGGAAGAAAGTGAGAATAAAGCTGATATATTGGCCGGGCGCAGTGACTCACGCCTGTAATCCCAGCACTTTGGGAGGCCGAGGTGGGTGAATCATCTGAGGTCAGGAGTTTGAGACTAGCCTGGCCAACATGGTGAAACCCTGTTTCTACTTAAAATACAAAAATTACCTGGGCCAGGTGATGCATACCTGTAATCCCAGCTACTTGGGAGGCTGAGACAGGAGAATCGCTTGAACCCAGGAAGTGGAGGTTGCAGTGGGCCAAGATCATGCCACTGCACTCCAGCCTGGGCAACAGAGCAAGAATCCTGTCTAAAAAAAAACAAAAAACAAAAAACAACAACAACAAAAAAACCCTGATATATCTTGGTTTATAATGCATGCAAAGAAAAGAGCTTGGCATGGTGCCCAGCAGTCAGTAACATCCTCAATATTCACTCTTGATACTGTGAGAAAAAAAAAGATCAGTGGGTGTCCTGTTTCATTTTCTTGGGTTACCTCTAGCTTTCCTTGTTTGAGTTATTTTACAACACTGTAAGTTGGATAAAACTGATAATAATGCACATGATACTTGTCCAAGTAGGGGGTCAGTACCACTCTGTTCCAATCACGTTACCATGAACTGGGTCCTGGGGAATGCAATTATTGCCCTGTGGATAGAACAATTGGGCAGCTGGGTGTGGTGGCTCATGCCTATAATCCCAGCAGTTTGGGAGGCCAAGCGGGGAGGATCGCTTGAGCCCAGGAGTTCGCAAACAGCCTGGTCAACAAAGTGAGACCTGTCTCTACAAAAAAATTTTTTAAAATTAGCTGGGCATGGTGGTATATGCCTGTGGTCCCAGCTACATGGGAGGCTGAGGCAGAAGGATCACCTGGGGCCAGGAGGTTGAGGCTGCAGTGAGCTATGATCATGCCACTGCACTCCACCAGTCTGGGTGGGTGATAAAGAAAGACCCTGTCTCAAAACAACAACAACAACAACAAAAAAACAGTTTGCATCTATCTCTAAATTCATTTCAAGGGCCGGGAGTGGTGGCTTATAGCTGTAATCCCAGCACTTTGGGAGGCTGAAACAGCCAGATCGCTGGAGGTCAAGGGTTCAAGACTAGCCTAGGGAACATGGTGAAACCCGGTGTCTACCAAAAATACAAAAATTAGCTGGGCATGGTGGCAGGCGCCGGTGGTCCCAGCTACTTGGGTGGCTGAGGCAGGAGAATCGCCTGAACCCTGAAGGGAGAGGTTGCAGTGAGCTGAGATTGTGCCACTGCACTCCAGCCTGGGTGACAGAGCAAGATTCTATTTCAAAAAAAAAAAAAAAAAATTCATTTCAGTATTCCTTAGTATCTACATACATGTGTGTGTAATTCTTGGAATTCTCCTTTGAACCAGTTGTAACATCTTACTTGTTCCCTCATGAAATAACGAATTCAGTAAAATATTTGACATATGCTTAGCATCATTACCTTTAATATTTTTACCATCCAGGCATGGTGGCTCAAGCCTATAATCCTAGCACTTTGCAAGGCCAAGGCAGTGGACAAATCACTTGAGCTCAGGAGTTCGAGACCAGCCTGGGCAACATGGTGAAACCCTGTCTCTACAAAAAATACAAAAAAAAAAAAAAAAAAATTAGTCGTGGCCGGGCATGGTGGCTCATACCCGTAATCCCAGCACTTTGGGAGGCCAAGGCAGGCAGATCATTTGAGCCCAGGAGTTCAACACCAGCCTGAGCAACATGGCGAAACCCCATCTCTACCAAAAATCCAAGAAAATTAGTTGAGAGTGGTGGTGCACGTGTGTAATCCTGGCTACTTGGGAGGCTGAGACAGGAGGATAGCTTGAACCCAGGAGATGGAGGTTGCAGTGAGCCAAGATTGCGCCACTGGACTCCAGCCTGGGGGACAGAGTGAAACCCTGTCTCAAAAAAAAAAAAAAAAAAAAAAATTAGGCATGGTGGTGTGAACTTGTAGTTCTAGCTACTTAGGAGGCTGAGGTGGAAGGATCACCTGAGCTCAGGAAGTCAAGGCTACAGTGAGCCGTGATCCCATTGCACCATTCGCTCCAGCCTGGCCAACAAAATGAGACACTGTCTCTCTTTTTTTTTTAAAAAAAAACCCTGGCATGGTGGCTCATGCCTGTAATCCCAGCACTTTGGGAGGCTGAGGTGGGCAGATCACCTGAGGTCGGGAGTTCAAGACCAGCCTGACCAACATGGAGGTTGCGGTGAGCCAAGATCACGCTAATGCACTCCAGCCTGGGCAACAGTGAACCTCCGTCTCAAAAAAAAAAAGAAAAAAACAAACAAAAAAAGCACCTCGGCCGGGTGCAGTGGCTTACGCCTGTAACCCCAGCACTTTGGGAGGCCGAGGTGGGGGGATCACAAGGTCAGGAGATCGAGACCATCCTGGCTAACACAGTGAAACCCCATCTCTACTAAAAATACAAAAAATTAGCTGGGTGTGGTGGCGGGCACCTGTAGTCCCAGCTACTCGGGAGGCTGAGGCAGGAGAATGGCGTGAACCTGGGAGGCGGAGCTTGCAGTGAGCCGAGATCGGGCCACTGCACTCCAGCCTGGGCGACAGAGCGAGACTCTGTCTCAAAAAAAAAAAAGGGCACCTCAATTTCTTCTTCTATAAAATGGAGATTATAGTAGACCCTACCTCCTTGGGTTTTGGGAGGCTGTACAGGCATGTCTCAGAGATAATTCAGGTTTGGTTCCAGACCACTGCAATAGAGCCAGGATTTTTTTGTTTTGTTTGAGGTAGATTTTCGCTCCTGTCATGCAGGCTGGAGTGCAGTGGCGTGATCTCAGCTCACTGCAATCTCCACCTCCTGGATTCAAGCGATTCTCCTTCCTCAGCCTCCAGAGTAGCTGGGATTACAGGCGTGTGCCACCACGTCCTGCTAATTTTTGGATTTTTATTAGAGACGTGGTTTCACCATGTTGGCCAGGCTGTCTCGAACTCCTGACCTTAGGTGATCCACCCGCCTTGGCCTCCCAAAGTGCTAGGATTACAAGCGTGAGCCACGGCACCCGTCCTAGAGCCAGGATTTAAACCCAAGGATTTCAGCTCCAGAATCTGTGTCCTAACTGCTATAAGATTCAGCCTCTGGCTGAAGCCTCCAAGAATTGAGGAGGTCAGTTTTTTGTTTTTCTTTTTCTTTTTTTTTTGAGACGGAGTCTCGCTCAGTCACAAAGCTGGAGTGCAGTGGCGCAATCTCGGCTCACTGCAAGCTCCGCCTCCTGGGCTCACGCCATTCTCCTGCCTCAGCCTCCAGAGTAGCTGAGACTACAGGCGCCCGCCACCACACCCGGCTAATTTTTTGTATTTTGTTTAGTAGAGACAGGGTTTCACCGTGTTAGCCAAGATGGTCTCGATCTCCTGACCTCGTGATCCATCCGCCTCAGCCTCCCAAAGTGCTGGGATTACAGGCGTGAGCCACCTCGCCCGGCCTTTCTTCCTTTCTTCCTTCCTTCCTTCCTTCCTTCCTTCCTTCCTTCCTTCCTTTCTTTCTTTCTTTCTTTCTTTTCTTTTTTTTTTTGAGATGGAGTTTTGCTCTTGTTGCCCAGACTGGAGTGCAATGGTGCGATCTTGGCTCATTGCAACCTCCACCTCCTGGGTTCAAGCAATTCTCCCATCTCAGCCTCCCAAGTAGCTGGGATTACAGGTGCATGCTACCACGCCCGGCTAATTTTTGCATTTTTAGTAGAGATGGGGTCTCATCATATTGGTCAGGCTGGTCTCAAACTCCTGACCTCGGGTGATCTGCCCACCTCAGCCTCCCAGAGTGCTGAGATTAAAGGCATGAGCCACCGCACCCGGCCTGGGGAAGTCAGTTCTATTATTATTATTATTATTATTTCTTTTATTTTTTATTTTTTGAGATGGAGTCTCGCACTGTCAGCCGGGTTGGAGTGCAATGGCACAATCTCAGCTCACTGCAACCTCCGCCTCCTGGGTTCAAGCGATTCTCCTGCCTCAGCCTCCTGAGTAGTTGGGATTACAACAGGTGCCCACCACCACGCTCGGCTAATTTTTTGTACTTTTGTTTTTATTTTTATTTTTTCTTGAGATGGAATTTTGCTCTTGTTGCCCAGGGTGGAGTGCAATGGCACGATCTTGGCTCACCGCAACCTCCGCCTCCCAGGTTCAAGCAATTCTCCTACCTCAGCCTCCCGAGTAACTGGGATTACAGGCATGCGCCACCATGCCTGGCTAATTTTGTAATTTTAGTAGAAATGGGGTTTCTCCACGTAGGTCAGGCTGGTCTTGAACTCCTGACCTCAGGTGGTCTGCCCTCCTTGGCCTCCCAAAGTGCTGGGATTACAGGCGTGAGCCACTGCACCCAGCAATTTTTTGTATTTTTAGTAGAGACGGGGTTTCACTATGTTTGCCAGGTTGGTCTTGAACTCCTGATCTCGTGATCCGCCTGCCTCAGCCTCCCAAAGTGCTGGGATTACAGGTGTGAGCCACAGTGCCTGGTTGGTCAGTTCTATTATTATTCCTTATTTATTTATTTATTTATTTATTTATTTATTTATTTATTTATTTTTTGAGACAGAGTCTTGCTCTGTTGCCCAGGCCAGAGTGCAGTGGCCCAATCTTGGCTCACTGCAAGCTCTGCCTCCTGGGTTCACGCCATTCTCCTGTCTCAGCCTCCGGAGTAGCTGGGACTACAGGTGCCTGCCACCATGCCTGGCTAATTTTTTGTATTTTTTTTAGGAGAGACGGGGATTTCACCGTGTTAGCCAGGATGGTCTCGATCTCCTGACCTCGTGATCCGCCCACCTCGGCCTCCCAAAGTGCTGGGATTACAGGCATGAGCCACTGCACCCAGCCTTCTTCTTCTTCTTTTTTTTTTTTTTTTTTTGAGACAGAGTCTCACTCTGTCGCCCAGGCTGGAGTGCATAGTGCAATCTCAGCTCACTGCAACCTCCGCCTCCCATGTTCAAGTTATTCTCCTGCCTCAGCCTCCCGAGTACCTGGGACTACAGGTGCCCACCACACCCAGCTGATTTTTGTATTTTTAGTAGAGACGAAGTTTCACCATGTTGGCCAGGCTGGTCTCGAACTCCTGGCCTCAAGTGATCTGCCTCAATGTGCTGGGATTACAGGTTTGAGTCGTTACACCTAGCCATTATTATTCCTTTTTTTACAGATGAGAAAATCAAGTCTTGGTGACATAAAACCAGGGTCCCAAGGCTGCTAGGGAACCAGCCCTATTCGACCCTAGCATCCATGTTCTGAATCACAGTATAGTGAGGTGTCCAAGAAATTCCATGTTTGCATCTTTGGGGTGTGCTTCCAGGCACTTGAAGTTCTGGCTCACTGTCTGTGCCTCAGTGGACAAGTCTGAGAAGCCCCCAGGGTGTCTGTAACCCTGTGAGGGTGGGAAGCTTCTGAATCCGCCTCCCTCTTTGCCAGGCCCAGCTCTGACCCCAGGATGCTGTCTCAGTCCTCTGATGTCCCCTTTCCACAGGGCAGCACAGACTATTTCTTGAGCAGTGGTGACAAGATTCGATTCTTCTTTGAGAAAGGCGTTTTTGATGAGAAAGGTTTGGAGCTGGGGCCCTAGAGCTGGGGAGGAGCCATGGCGAGGGTAGGCTGGACTCGGGAATCTGCCCCCTGTGCTGGAAGCATGCTGAAGCCAGCTGCCCATGGAAGGCTGGACACCAGTTCTCTGCCTTTATCTGTTCTTTGTGCCACAGGAAATTTCCTGGTCCCTCCGGAGAAATCCATCAACAAAATTGGCCACGGTGAGCAGGGGCTTGGGGGTACAGGAAAGAAGATCGGGGAACTGGCTGGGAGTGGTGGCTTACACTTGTAATCCTAACTAACACTTTGAGAAGTCAAGGCGGGTGGATCACTTGAAGTCAGGAGTTCAAGACCAGTCTGGCCAACATGGTGAAACCCCATCTCTACTAAAAATAGAAAAAATTAGGTGAGTGTAGTGGCGCACACCTGTAGTCCCAGCTACTCAGGAGGCTGAGGCAGGAGAATTGCTTGAACCTGGGAGGCGGATGTTGCAGTGAGCTGAGATCGTGCCATTGCACTCCAGCCTGCCTGGGTGACAGAGACAGAGTGAAACCCTGTTAAAAAAAAAAAAAAAAAAAAGAAAAGAAAAGGAAAAAGAATGGGGAAACTGGGGAAACTGAAGCCTGAAGAGTTTAGGAGCTTTAATGAAAGCCCATAGTGGCTGGGCGTGGTGGTTCACGTCTGTAATCCCAGGACTTTGGGAGGCCGAGGTGGGCGGATCACCTGAGGTCGGGAGTTCAAGACCAGCCTGACCAATGTGGAGAAACCCTGTCTCTACTAAAAATACAAAATTAGCTGAATATGGTTGCGCATGCCTGTAATCCCAGCTACTTGGGAGGCTGAAGCGGGAGAATAGCTTGAACCCGAGAGGCTGAGGCTGCAGTGAGCCAATATCATGCCATTGCACTCCAGCCTGGGCAACAAGAGTGAAACTCCGTCTCAAAAAAAAAAAAAAAGAAAAAAGAAAGAAAGCCCATAGTAAATTAGTGGTCGGGTAAATAGCATTTGTGGCTTCAGGCTCCCCTCTGGTCTTGGGCCCCTCTGCTAATCATGACACTGCTGCCACAGCACTGGGGATAGGGGGTCCACCTGATCCCCCCTAACAGGTGGGCATGTGCAGGCTCTCTACTGCCTGGCCTGGGGGAGCTCCTGGGTCCAGTGCTCCCTAGAGCCACCCTAAGGGGCACCTGACCTGCTGACAGGGTCCCTATTCTGACACCCCAAAGTCAAGTAAGAAAACCCTCACTTTTTTTCTTTAGGATCATACATTATAATTTGTTTTATAGGCTGTTTATTTATTTTTTTAAATAAAATTGAGAGGAGGTCTCGTTATGTTGCCTAGGCTGATCTTCAACTACCGGGCTCAAGTGATCCTTCTGCCTTGGCCTCTCAAAATGCTGGGATTATAGGCATAAGCCACTGCACTTGGCCTAGAATGCTTATTGTTAAGCCTGAAGTTATATCATGGTAAGCTTGTAGACAAGTTGTGGTAAAATACACATAAGATTTACCGTATCATTGCCGGGCGCGGTGGCTCACTCCTGTAATCCCAGCACTTTGGGAGGCTGAGGCGGGCGGATCACGAGGTCAGGAGATCGAGACCATCCTGGCTAACACAGTGAAACCCCGTCTCTACTAAAAACACAAAAAATTAGCCGGACCTTGTTGTGGGCGCCTGTAGTCCCAGCTACTGCCACTGCACTCCAGCCTGGGCAGCAGAGCGAAACTCTGTCTCAAAAAAAAAAAAAAAAAAGAAAAGATTTACCATATCATCATAACCCTTTTAAAGTACATAGCTTGGCTGGGTGCGGTGGTTCACGCCTGTAATCCCAGCACTTTGGGAGGCCGAGGCGGGTGGATCACGAGGTCAGGAGTTCAAGACCAGCCTGGCCAATATGGTGAAAAACCATCTCTACTAAAAATACAATAATTAGCTGGGCGTGGTGGCACATGCCTGTAGTCCCAGCTGCTCAGGAGGCTGAGGCAGGAGAATCGCTTGAACCCGGGAGGTGGAGGTTGCAGTGAGCCGAGATCGTGCCACTGCACTCCAGCCTGGGCGACAGAGCGAGACTCCATCTCAAAAATAAATAAATAAATAAAAATAAAAAGTACGTAGCTCAGTGGTATTAAATGCATTCAATCTTATGTTTATGACAATGAGGGACTATCCCATGCCAGGCCCTGGGCTGTCCCTGCACATTCATTAGCCCATCGAGTCCCACACCAGTCCTGCCTCCCAGGTTCTTCTAATCCTCATTTGACAGAAGAGGAAACTGAGGCTCACAGGAGAGAAATGGTTACCCGAGGCCACACAGAGCAAATGGTGGTACCGAGATTGCTCCACATGATTGGTGCCTTGGAGCCCTTAGTCGTCTGTGAGGGGTGGGGAGTCGGGGCTGGACTGAGCTTCCCAGAAGGTCAAGAATAAGGACATGGGTGGCATAGGGCCTGGGGTGGGGGCAAGGCTCCTGTGGAGCCCATTACTCAGTTGTAAACAAGCAGAAGGGTTAATGCATACAAAATAGGTGAGAATGTCAAAGTAAGCCTGAGTGTGGGTGCCCAGAGCTGGGTGTGGAGGGACACGTGGGCCTGAGATGGGGCCGACAGCTTCCTTCTGTCCCATAGCTCTGCACGCCCACGACCCCGTCTTCAAGAGCATCACACACTCCTTCAAGGTGCAGGTGAGCAGAGGTGGGGGTGAGGGCCAGGAGGGTGGGCCATGTGTGGCAGGCTGGCAGCATGACCTTTGCCCCCCTCCAGACCTTGGCCAGAAGTCTAGGCCTCCAGATGCCCGTGGTGGTGCAGAGCATGTACATCTTTAAGGTGAGCTCCTTGTCCTTGCCTCAGTTTACCATCTGTAAAATGGGCAGACTGCTCATACCAAGCCCTTCCTTACAATGGGCCAAAAGTTGCTGGAATTATTATGTTGGTGGGAGAACATGGAAAATCGGTCTCCTCTGGCTAAAGCACCTGGAACTTAGTTGATCCTCAGTTAAAATTTGGTGGTAGGGGCCGGGCGTGGTGGCTCATGCCTGTAATCCCAGCACTTTGGGAGGCCGAAGCGGGCAGATCACCTGAAGTCAGGAGTTCGAGATCAGCCTGGCCAACATGGAGAAACCCCATCTCTACTAAAAATACAAAAATTAGCCGGGCGTGATGGCACACACCTGTAGTCCCAGCTACTCGGGAGGCTGAGGCAGGATAATTGCTTGAACCCAGGAGGTGGAGGTTACAGTGAGTGGAGATCACGCCAATGTACTCTAGCCTGGGGGATAGAGCAAGGCTCCGTCTCAAAAAAAAGAAAAATTTGGCCAGGCGCAGTGGCTCACACTTGTAATCCCAGCTCTCAGGGAGGCAGAGGTGGGAGGGTAGCTTGAACCCAGGAGTTTGAGACCTGCCTGGGCAATATAGCGAGACCCCGTTCTCCACAAAAAGGAAGAAAAAAAAAAAAAAGAAAAAAAAAATTTGGTGGTAGGAGGGAGGGTCATCCCCGGGCCTCCCTCGGCCTTCCTCCTCCCTTCTTTGGCAATTGAAATGCTGTGCTCCCAGCTTTCAAGGGCCAGCTCAGTGCCACCTCTTCTAAGAAGCCTTCTAGAACCCCTGAGGAAAGAAGGACCCATCTGACTCTGGGGCTGGAAGGCTCAACTGCTGGCCTGTGTCCTAGCCTCTCCCTCCAGTCCTTGCCCTGCTCTGCTCTGCGATCTTGTTAGGCATGTGTGTGCTTGCACATGCTAGGAGCTTGTTGGGCAGGGGTGGGCGTTTTCTCTTTGCATCCCTCCTGGGGCTGGCATATGGTAGGTGCTCAGTAGCTGGGTGTTGACGTGGAATCCTGAGAGGAAAATGCCTGTGGCCAGAGCAATAGCATCCTGCGAGTCTCAGCAAGCCCAGCTCCTCTCTGCTCTCCTCTGTCCTCACCAGGCTTTTCCTCTCTCTTGCAGCAACCTCACTTTGGCGGTGAAGGTGAGCTGAGAGCTGTGGGCCCCTGAAAAGGCCATGGGTGGGACATCTAAGACAGTAATGGTTCTCAGAAGGAGGGAAATCTTCAGAAGGAGGGAAAGCGCTTGCTCCTGTCTGTTGTAGGAGCCTGGCCCGGAGAGGAGGAGCCACCTTCCATTCCTTCCTCTGATAGTGGATTGGTAGGGAAACCTTGCGTCCTTGGCATAGTGGGTCCTGAGCCTGCCAGCAACCCCAGCTGGTTAAAAATATAAATTTCCTAGGACAGGCGTGGTGGCTCATGCCTGTAATCCCAGCAATTTGGAAGGCAGAGGTGGGCGGATCACCTGAGGTCACGAATTCGAGACCAGCCTGGCCAACATGCTGAAGCCCCATCTCTACTAAAAATACAAAACTTTTGGTGGGTGTAGTATCGCACACCCGTAGTCCTAGCTACTCAGGCGGCTGAGGCAGGAGAATCGCTTGAACCCAGGAGGCAGAGGTTGCAGTGAGCCAAGATCACACCACTGCACTCCAGCCTGGGTGACAGAGTGAGACTCTGTCTCAAAACCAAACAAACAAAAAAACAGATTCCTGGGCCCTAGTCCCTGAGATCTTGAGCCAGTAGGGCTGCATGGGCCTGGGAATCTGTTTTTTGGGTTTTTTTTGAGACAGAGTTTCATTCTTGTCACCCAAGCTGGAGTGCAATGGCACAATTTCGGCTCACTACAACTTCCGCCTCTCCGGTCCAAGTGATTCTCCTGCCTCAGCTTCCCGAGTAGCTGGGATTACAGGTGCCTGCCACCACGCCCAGCTAATTTTTTGTATTTTTAGTAGAGACGGGGTTCCACCATGTTGGCCAGGCTGGTCTCGAACTCCTGACCTCAGGTGATCCACCCGCCTCAGCCTCCCAAAGTGCTGGGATTACAGGGATGAGCCACCGCGCCCGGCCCTGGAATCTGTATTTTTAACAAGTTTCCTGGAGGACGAATTCAGCATAGAAATTGCTGATCTAGTTCCACACCCTACACCATGCAGCCACCCTTTACAGCCTCCCTAGTAGGTGATTATCTACTTCTGCTCAAATACCTCTGGTGACAGGGAGCTCATCCCCTCCCAGGAAGCCCTTTCCTTCCTTGCATGAGCCCAAGTCAGCCTCCTTGTGACCACCTTCTTCCACCATTCAGCATGTACGAAGTTCCCCAAAGGGATGACCATCCCCACCCTTAGCCTGAGTCCAGTTCCCCAAAGGGATGACCATCCCCACTCTCTGCCTGAGTCCAGTTCTCCCAGTTCCTTCCACCATTCCTCTCCCAAATGTTTCAAAGCCCCTTCCATTTCAAATGTTCCTTTGGAGGTCTGTCTTAAAGTTCGGTATTCAGAAAACACGCAGTTGCCCGGGAAGGAAGGAGGTGAGACAGCAGCCTGTTTATTCTGTTGCTGAGGACCATGTTCCTTTGTTCGGTGGTTCCGCATCCTAACTGTGCCCCAGCATCGTGTGGGGAGGTTTTTAAAAATGTGGATGCTGGCCAGGAGCGGTGGCTCACGCTTGTAATCCCAGCACTTTGGGAGGCCGAGGGGGGCAGATCACCTAAGGTCAGGAGTTTGAGACCAGCCTGGCTAACATGGTGAAACCCCATCTCTACTAAAAATACGAAAATTAGCTGGGCGTGGTATCGGGCACCTGTAATCCCAGCTACTCGGGAGGCTGAGGCAGGAGAATCACTTGAATCTGGGAGGCGGAGGTTGCAGTGAGCCAAGATCGTGCCACTGCACTCCAGCCTGGGCGACAGAGCCAGACTCCGTCTCAAAAAAAATAAATAAATAAATAAATGTGGATGCCTGATCATAGCATCTCCCCGCTTCGCACCCAACTTCCCAATTTTTTTTTTTTTTTTGAGAGGGAGTCTTGCTCTGTCACCCAGACTGGAGTGAGGTGGCACAGTCTCGGCTCACTGCAAGTTCTGCCTCCCGAGTTCAAGCAATTCTTCTGTCTCAGCCTCCCAAGTAGCTGGGATTACAGGCGCCTGCCACCACACATGGCTAATTTTGGTGTTTTTAGTAGAGACAGGGTTTCACCATGTTGGCCAGGCTGGTCTCAAATTCCTGACCTCAGGTGATCCACCCGCCTCGGCCTCCCAAAGTGCTGAGATTATAGTTGTGAGCCACCGCGCCAAGCCCCAACCTCCCAAACTTAGGCCACTGGGTGAACCATCTGGTGGCTGGGGGCCACTTGTCCCTGGTTAAGAAGGGTGGCTTGAGTTATCTCACTGGAATTAAACAGTAGCGCTACTTTATATCAAGCAGTTACATTGTTGGGCCCTAAGCACTTTTCATACATCATCTCATAGAATCCTCCAGCACCCTGTGAGGTAGGTTGTTGTTGGAGCCACTTCACGGTTTAGGAAATTGAGGCTTTGAGAGGTGAAATCGCTTGCCTTAGAGTCCTGGGCCAGGAAGTGATGAGATTCTAACTGATCATGGGAAGGCTGGCCCTGGAGAGCACCCAGAGGACTGAGGAATAGGTAATGAGGCCAAGGTGAGGTGGAAACAGGCAAAAGGATGAGCTCCTCACCCCCCGTGGGCCTGCTTAGTCTCCCCTCATCAGGACGCCTCCTTCCTGTACACGGAGCCCCTGGGCCGGGTGCTGGGCGTGTGGATCGCAGTGGAGGATGCCACGCTGGAGAACGGCTGTCTCTGGTTCATCCCTGGCTCCCACACCAGTGAGGAACCCTGTCTCTTCTGCCCACTTGGGACTCCCCACCCCCTAGGGAGAGGGACCTTGAGAAAGGAGGAGTTTAAGGCTCTCCATCTTGGCCTGCAGGTGGCGTGTCAAGAAGGATGGTCCGGGCCCCTGTTGGCTCAGCGCCTGGTACCAGCTTCCTTGGGTCAGAGCCAGCCCGGGATAACAGCCTCTTTGTGCCCACCCCAGTGCAGAGAGGTAGGCAGATGCAGAGGGCAGAGAGGCAGGGGGCTGAGTCCATCAGTCTGTGCTTGCTCGACTACCCAGCGTCCAAGAGGTTGCCCTCGGGGTCATCTGAGGGCACTGAAGTCACAGAAAGAGAAGGAGGGGCTGGATGGGCGCTGGGAAGTCAGGAAGCAGCATGTTTTCCTGTAGGCTGACCCAGATCACCCTGGAATCCACACTCTGCTACTTATGGGCTGTTTCTCTGGGCAAATGACTGACTCCCTGAGCCTTAATTTCCCCAAACGTAAAGTGGAAAGTCAGTGAGATGATAAATATGTTGATATAGAGTCTGCCTAGTGCATAGCCACTGCTCAACAAATGTTGGCTGTTGGGCGGGCCCTTTTTCTTATGAAAAGGGAAAACCAATGTCTAACTCAGCATCACCGGAGAGGTCCCAGTGGACTGGCACAGGACAGAGGGCTTCTGCCTGATCCTGCAAAGACCTCGGGAGGGGAGGCCCTTCCTAAGGCTTGCCAAGGCCACAGTCCACAGCAGAGGGGACTTGATCCCAGAGGAACATGCATCTCAATAGCTTAGCTTCTGACCCTGCGGGAGGCTGCAGATGCCTGAGCTTTCAGGGAAGGGAATGGGGATGGATGGGGGCCACAAAACCACTGGAGGGAGGAGGGCCCATGTCCCTTCCTGCTCTGGGGAGGGGGGATGTGGGGCTGGTAGGTTCCTGACCTGCTCGTGTCTCTGCCAGGGGCCCTGGTCCTCATCCATGGAGAAGTGGTACACAAGAGCAAGCAGAACCTCTCTGACCGCTCACGCCAGGCCTACACTTTCCACCTCATGGAGGCCTCTGGCACCACCTGGAGCCCGGAGAACTGGTAGGTGACAGGGTGGGTGTGTGCGCCCGACAGTCCCCTGGAGGCTGGGAGCAGTGACCCTGCACCTCAAGGTTGTTTCTCCTCTATCCTCTGCAGGCTCCAGCCAACAGCTGAACTGCCCTTTCCCCAACTGTACACCTAAAGGCTCTCGCAGGGCAGGAGCCCTCGCCCCTCCCAGGTGAAGCTGTGGGCTGTAAACACCAGTGCCTTGCTCAGCCTCCTGGTTGCAACAGGGAGGTCTTGTCTCCCCTCCTGGGCTTTCCTCCTGCCCTGTGGGCAGCAGCCTAGGCTGGGTCAGGGGCTTCCCTAAGATCTTCACCTCTCTGCCTCCCTACTGCCCCAACATAGCCTTGAGGAGACTTCTCAGCCACCAAAGGGTTCTCGCCCCTTCTCACTCTCCTCTCCTCTCAGATGGAACTCTGGTTATTATGGTGTTAGTTATCGAATAAAAACGACTTCAGAATGCAGCTTCCCTACTGAGCCTTCTTTCCCAAGCCGCATTGCTTTCCAGAGAAGAAAATTGCTTTCCAGGCCGGGTGCAGTGGCTCACGCCTGTAATCCTAGCACTTTGGGAGGCCGAGGCGGGCGGATGACCTGAGGTCGGCAGTTCTAGACCAGTTTGACCAACATGGAGAAACCCTGTCTCTACTAAAAATACAAAAAATTAGCCAGGCGTGGTGGTGCATGCCTGTAATCCCAGCTACTCGGGAGGCTGAGGCAGGAGAATAGCTTGAACCCGGGAGGTGGAGATTGCGGTGAGTCGAGATCACGCCATTGCACTCCAGCCTGGGCAACACAAGCGAAACTCCATCTCAAAAAAAAAAAAAAAAAATTGCTTTCCAGACAAGATGCTAAAATGCATCCCAGGTACCCCAGCCCTGCTTGGCGTGGCTTGCATGATTTTAATAAGTAACATTTAGTGGGCAGTGACCGTGTGCCCTGCTCTGTGCTGAGACCTTCACAGGCTTTATCTCATGGAATCCTCACTCCGAGAGGTAAGTGCCGTTATTATCTGTACTTACAGAAGAAGACGCTGAGCCAAGGAGGGGGTAAATGACCTGCCCAAGTCACGTGGCTGCTCGGTTGTTCAGCAGGGTCAGCCTCATGCAGAGCCTGTGCTCCTAACCTTGACACTGCCTCGTCTTCTCTTCTTGGGGAGCAGAGATGCCCAGAGCTAGGAATCCAGAGTTCCAGGTTCTGGTCCTGGCTCTGTGAGCAACTTGCTCTCTGGTCTCAGGCCAGGGCCTTTCATTCCTCTGGGCCTGTTTCCTCCCATGTCCAGTAAGGGGGCCAGACTAGGGCCTTCAGGGGCCCTTCCTGTTTGGGCATGCTTGGCAGGCACTCAGACCTTCAGAACAACTGCCAAATCTAAAACCTTAGCTGAGGTTTGGCCCAGAGGCTACAAACTGGGGAACACAGGCTGATTCGGGAACACAGGCTGATTCTAGCCCACAGACGCATTTTGTCTGGGCCTCAGCATTTTTTTTTTTTTTTTTTTTTTTGAGACAGAGTCTCGCTCTGTCACCCAGGCTGGAGTGCAGTGGCAAGATCTCAGCTCATTGCGACCTCCGCCTCCCGGGTTCAAGCAATTCTCTCCCTCAGTATCCAGAGTAGCTGGGATTACAGGCGCCTGCCACCACACCCGGCTAATTTTTGTATTTTTAGTAGAGACAGGGTTTCACCATCTTTGCCAGGCTGGTCTTGAACTCCTGACCTAGTGATCCACCCGCCTTGGCCTCCCATAGTGCTGGGATTACAGGCGTGAGCCACCGTGCCTGGCCAGGCCTCAGCATTTAAGAAAAAACTTGAAGATTCCACATAATAATCCAGGTTCCTAAGCTTCCTCGAATGAGCATGCAATTGACAACACGGGGCCTACACTCTAGCATGGTGGCTACTGGCTGGAGCTCCCTTAGAGGCTCAGTGTGGTCCCCTGTTGTCGTTCACTGCGTTACCTGATTGGCCTTGGCAGTCATTTGAGTTTGTGACCCTGATGTAGCCTATCCCCCAACCATATACATGGACAACCCAAGGCCCAGAGGATAGAGCCCTTTCCCAAGGCCACCCTGGGAGTCCGTAGGGCAAAGCTGGTGCTCTTTCACCAACATTTTGCTGCTTCCTTTTGCAAGCAATAGGAGGGAGCCTAAGAGAAGGGAAGCGTCTCCATTGAGTCCCAAAGAAATGTCTCAATACTCTCCTCTGAGGGAAAGGACATGGCAGTGATTCTCAAGCAGAAGCTTCGCTCCCTGGAGCTCTGCTCCCGGCTTCTGGCCTTGGTGGACCAAAGCTCTCACCTCCTCTGACGTCCTCCCAAGCTTGGGGAGAAAGGGAGAACCTTGTCCAGCCTCAGGAATCTTGCTGTGCTATCTTCCTAGTGACGGAAAATGTTTATCCATTCACTATCTGTGTAGTGTACAATTCTGGGAGGGACACAGTGCAGATCGACTCCCAAATCTACTGATTTCCTGCTCCTTGTCAGTGCCCTGTGCTAGCCTTGCGGGATGGGGTGGGGAATGTGGCAGTGCCGGAGCCTGTCTTCCCAAAGAGCAAGGCTGCAGCGTGGGCCCCTCATACAGTCATTTTACCTCTCAGGAAACTCCCCCAGCCCCTGTGGATCTTTCCTACCTTAGGAAAAGACAAACACAGGTTTGGATAGGATTAGAACGTGGAAAGGTCTTAAGAAGGGCCCCTTGATGAGGTCCTGGTGCCGTTCAGCCCATCTTTCTCTATGGATACCACTCAGTGGGACACCAGAGGCGGGGTGGGGTTGGCTAAAACAAGATCCAGCCCAAGCAGGATCTGATCCTCCCTCAACCCCACCAAAGTTGACCCACCTCTCCCTTCAGTAATTCCTAGCCCTCTGCTCTTTCCCTCAGGAGTTCTCCACCTCTAAGTGAAGCCAGGAGAGCAAAGGTCACTCTGGTTTACAAGTGGTTTGCCCAGCTTTTCGGCTTTTCACTAAGATGAGGACTGGTCTTTGGTAAAAATGACTCCCTTTCTGACTGCTTATCAAGGGTGGGCTCTAGGCTGGACCCTCACAACACCCCGCGAGGTGTGGGCTGTCATTACTCCCATCTGCAAGAGAATTGAGGTTCAGCCTGGCTAAGTGACTCACCCAAGGTCACAAAGTTTTTTTGTTTTTGTTTTTGTTTTGTTTTTGAGACGGAGTTTCGCTCTTGTTGCCCAGACTGGAGTGCAATGGCGCGATCTCGGCTCACTTCAACCTCCGCCTCCCAGGTTCAAGTGATTCTCCTGCCTCAGCCGCTCTAGTAGGTGGGATTACAGGCATATGCCACCGCGCCTGGCTAATTTTGTATTTTTAGTAGAGACAGTGTTTCTCCATGTTGGTCAGGCTGGTCTCGATCTCCCGACCTCAGATGATCCACCTGCCTCGGCCTCCCAAAGTGCTGGGATTACAGGCATGAGCCACCACGCCTGGCCATTCAAGGTCACAAAGTTAGTAAGAAGCTGTGCAGCCAAGGATTCTGACCAGATTAGTTTGACCCAGAGACTAAAGTGTTAACCATTATGCTTTACTCCCTCCAGTGTCTACTCTGGCCTCCTCCGAGGCTGCAGGGCGAAAGAGGGGGCTCTATAGCACACTCAGGTTGAGTTGCTGGACTATCCCTTAAGACTCTTTTCTTTTTAAATATCAGCAAGGCTGGGACGGTGGCTCACGCCTGTAATCTCAACACTTTGGGAGGCCAAGGTGGGCAGATCACCTGAGGTCGGGAGATCGAGACCAGCCTGACCAACATGGAGAAACCCTGTCTCTACTCAAAATACAAAATTAGCTGGGCATGGTGGCGCATGCCTGTAATCCCAGCTACTCAGGAGGCTGGGACAGGAGAATCGCTTGAACCTGGGAGGCGGAGGTTGCGGTGAGCCGAGATCGCGCCATTGCACTCCAACCTGGGCAACAAGAGCAAAACTGTCTCAAAAAAAAAAAAAAAAAAAAAAAAAAATCAGCAAAACTAGAACTAGGAGAGCTTTGCTTTTTATTTTAAATCTGAATCAACTGAAAAATCAAATCTGCTTTTCACACCTTGGCTCTTCATGCCCAAGTAGCTGTCTGCTGTGGGGATTGTTTGCCCTCCCCATGTCTGTTTCCTCCGTCACTGCTGCTGCACTGTAACAGCTAGGCCATCAGCAATATCAGGAGGTAGAGAGGCAGAAGGAGATTGTCTATCTGTGTAGTGTATGCTTCCAGGAGGGACACAGTGCTGATGGACCCCAAAATCCAAGCATAACTGTAGTTTAGGTCCACTCCACTGTCAAAGATTAAGATCAGAGCTACAGAAATGATCTGCGCAAATATAGATGTCATGGTCCCCTCAAAAGTCTTTTTGGTTCCAGGCCAGCGGATCTCCCCCATGGTGCTACCGAAGATGGAGGCCACAGTATCACCCACACCCACAGCCAGGACACCGGCATAGGGGACGAGGGCCCTGGCTCCTCCCAGGCTACCCTTCTGTGTGCAGGGTCTGGGGATCAGCCAGATGGGAAGAGACATGCCCAGGAGCAGGTAGATGTGTGTCAGAATGAGTGGTCCACTGTCTCGTTCATCCAGAAAAAGGGACAGGAAGCTCCGTAGAGTGTGACCCAAGGGCTTGATGCGGAAGTAGCGCACATACTCCAGGAAGATGAAGACCGCCAGGCATACAGTGGCGGCTACATAGAGCAGTGGCCGGTCAAAGATGATACCTGGGATGTAGGTGGCTACCACAATGAGGTGGAAATACTTTCGGGCGATGGTGGGGGCCTGGTGCTTCTTGGACTCGGAAGATGACCGCTTGGCATTCTGGTACAGCACCACCAGGCAGGCCAAGGTGGCCAGCAGAGACCAATAGGCTAGGAGGTAGATGCGGGTGTCTGTCTGGAAGAGAAACTGAAGAAGCCAGAGCAGGGGATTCCTGCGGATGAGCCGGTGCAGCCAGGGTAGGACCACACCAAGGCTCAGCACACAGGTCATGAGGTGGAAGAAGATGGAGGAGGCCCAGGTGCCTGAGTCCATGAAGACGAACAGAGTGCTGAAGAAGATGCCCATGAGTACCATCCCTACTACCACCACCAGCAGGAAGAAGTCCACTGGGTCCCCCTGACTTTCCACCAGTGTCAGAGAGCGCTTGATGAGCTGGTTGAGGACAAAGCTAATGCCACCCAATACCAGCAGTGCCTCGCCAGGGGTGAAGCAGCGGGGCAGCAGGTACAGCAGGATCATGTTGAGATAAACGAAGATCAGAAGGACTTCCAGGACTTCGATCACCTCCCCCACGCTCAGCGAGTGCTTCATGATATAAATGATAACACCTCCAGCCAAGCCCAAGATGACACAAGTGTTGGTTGGCACTGGGCGAGTGATGCCGAGCGCCAACACTGATGAGAAGAGGGCCACTGCCATGCCAGTGGCTGCCACCACAATGCCAAAACGCTCAAAGAACGGGTTCCCAGCAGTCTGGCACCGCTCCTTCATGACTAGTCCAAGCAAAGGCATGACCATGGAGAAGGGCAATAGGCCACTGTTTGCGGACATTCGGAACTGGAAGACGGCGCTTCCCTGCTGTAGCAGCCGGTCCCACTTGTATTGGACGTAGAAGGCCTGCACTGCGAGGGCCACGGCGCACCACGAGTATCGGTCCCATACGGTTGCGTGGATGCTCAGCACCACTGCAAACACTACTGCCGCCTCTGCCAGCACCGATCCACTCAGCGGAGCCCCAGGCCCCGGGGCCGGAGATGGGCACTCTCGGGTCATATCTCTAGACCTGGGGCTTCACGGAGGCCGGGGCGACTACGGACGCCCTAGACTTCGGGCCCCTCAGCCCCGTCAAGCAAAGGGAGGCACTTTCACCCGGCCAGCAACCTTCTCCCTCCGTTCTCCAGAAGCGAAAAGGGAACTCCACCGCAGGTCACTTCTGCGGCCTGGGAGCTGGCGCCCGGCCACCCCCCACAGCCTCCAACCTACGGCGTGGACGTCGCCACTCTGCAGCCTTCCTCACAGTTACAGCCGCCCCCGCTGCCGGCTCCTCACCTCTTTGGGCCTCGCCATCTTGGCACCGCCCCGCGGCAACGTCACGTGACGAAATCCCCGCCCACGCTCCGGATCCGGGGGCGAGCGGTCACGTGGGCATGGCGTCTGGGGGCGGGGTCAGGGCGCGCGGGCGCGCGAAGATGGCGGCGGCCGCCGGCGGGCCGTGTGTGAGGTGCGGAGAGGGTCGAATGGACCGGGGTGGCTGTGAAGCGCGGTGTCAAAGCCGAGCGGAAGCGGGGCGGGAATTGGAGGCGGGATGTGGCGACGGTGGCAGGGCCAACCCCGGCTGGGTGGACGGGCACCGAGACGGGAGGCGGTTACGTCCAAATGGTCCCCGCGCGCGGGGATCTGAAGTCTTCTTCAGGAGGGGGGCCGGCTCTTCACCCCTTCCCTCCGCGCTCGGCCTCCCATCTCCTCACCCAGGGCCCTTTGCCTTCCTCCTCTCTCACCTCCGGCGCGTCTCTTGGCGCCCCACCCGCGCTTCCTTCTCCGGCCGTGACGCTCCCTCGAGCCACGGGGAGCTTTGCGGTCGCCTGGGGTACCCCCCACCCACGTCCCTGCTGCAGGCTCCCAGTGTCCTGCCCCGGCGTCGAGTGCGCCCTGCTGGCTCCCCGACCTCTCCCGCGATCTGTTCTTGTTAGGATTTTGTTTCGCGTTGAGCGGAGCCACGCTTGCGGCTTCTGTCCTCTCCGCGCCTCGTATCGTTCTTTTCTTGCACTGAATCAGTCAGCCAGCATGTCCAAATCCTCCAGGAGATTTCAGGAATTGAGCTAGGCTTTAGGGACAAGAAGATGAAATATTATATACGAAAGCTACAATTTTGACAAAGTGCTTTCTAGCGTCAGACCCTGGTGGAGCGCTTCCCATGAGTTATCTCATTCAATTCTCGCAACTCCCAGAGGCGCCTTCTATTTCACAGATGACTCAGAAGTCCGGCTCAGAGCTAGCCAAGTGATAAAGAGAGCATTCAGGCTGAAGTCTGCGTGCCTCCAGTGCTATAACCAGACCACCACGCCTCCCTCTGTCTTCCACATTGCAGCTCGAAGGTCTTCGTTCTTCCCACCACCCTCCCTCAAAGTTAAACATCCCTGTCTCTTATCCTTCCCTGTGCCAGCAGTGTTTTCCCCAATTTTTTTTTTTTTTTTTTTTTTTTTTTTGAGACGGAGTCTCGCTCTGTCGTCCAGGCTGGAGTGCAGTGGCACGATCTCGGCTCACTGCAAGCTCTGTCTCCCGGGTTCATGCTATTCTCCTGCCTCAGCCTCCCAAGTAGCTGGGGATACAGGCACCCGCCACAACGCCTGGCTAATTTTTTGTATTTTCAGTAGAGACAGGGTTTCACTGTGTTAGCCAGGATGCTCTCGATCTCCTGACCTCATGATCCGCCCGCCTCGACCTCCCAAAGTGCTGGGATTACAGGCATGAGCCACCGTGCCCGGCACTAACAATATTATTATATAACAAGATTACTTTCCAAAAATTTAACAAATCGTTTTGTATATTGAGATTTTTTGCTTTTAGAGAGTAGACAAAATGGCTATGAGGCAGTGAACAAGTTTGTATGATCAGAAAGAGCAAAATTACCTCTGTTCTCTCATTTTGCAGGAGCAGTAGAGAACTGTGGACTATTCTGCTTGGAAGGTCAGCTCTGAGAGAGCTGGTAAGTGGTGGTGTTCTTGAGTGGGTTCTCTGGGTTCTTTGTGTAGCTTTTGTTACCAAAAAAACACTTTTTTTTAAATGTAGGAAGTAAACACATTTATTTATTTAGAGACAGAGTTTTGCTCTTGTTTCCCAGGCTGGAGTGCAATGGCGTGATCTCGGCTCACCGCAACCTCTGCCTCCCAGGTTCAAGCGATTCTCCTGCCTCAGCTTCTCGAGTAGCTGGGATTACAGGCATGCACCACCACGCCCGACTAATTTTGTATTTTTAGTAGAGATGGGGTTTTTCCATTTTGGTCAGGCTGGTCTCGAACTCCCGACCTTAGGTGATCTGCCTTCCTTGGCCTCCCAAATTGCTGTGATTATAGGCGTGAGCCACCACACCTGGCCTATTTATTTATTTTGAGATGGAGTTTCACTCTTGTTACCCAGGCTGGAGTGTAATAGCATGATCCCAGCTCACTGCAACCTCCGCCTCCCGAGTTCAAGCGATTTTCCTGCCACAGCCTCCCGAGTAGCTGAGATTACAGGTGCATGCCACCACACCTGGCTAATTTTTGTATTTTTAGTGGAGACAGGGTTTCACCATGTTGGCCAGGCTGGTGTTGAACTCCTGACCTCAGGTGATCTACTTGCCTTGGCATCTCAAAGTCCTGGGATAACAGGCGTGACAGCCACTTTTTTTTTTTTTTTGAGGGGGGAGTCTTGCTCCCAGGCTGGAGTGTAAGTAGCTCGATCTTGGCTCACTTCAACCTCTGCCACCTGGGTTCAAGTGATTCTCCTGCCTCAGCCTCCCCAGTAGCTGGGATTAGAGGTGCCCACCGCCACGCCCTGCTGATTTTTATATTTTTAGTAGAGACAGGGTTTTGCCATGTTGGCCAGGTCGGTCTCGAACTCCTGGCCTCAGGTGATCTGCCTGCCTCAGCCTCCCAAAGTGCTGGGATTACAGGCATGAGCCACCACACCCGGCTACGTTTTGTTGTTGTTGTTGTTGAGACAGAGTCTGGCTCTCGCCCAGGTTGGAGTGCAGTGGCATGATCTCGGCTCACCGCATCCTCTGTCTCCTGGGTTCAAGTGATTCCTGCCTTAGCCTCTCAAGGAGCTGGGGATTACAGATGCATGCCACCACGCCCGGCTAATTTTTGTATTTTTAGTAGAGATGGGGTTTCACCATGTTGGCCAGGCTGGTCTTGAATTCCTGGCCTCAGGTGATCTGCCCACCTCAGTCTCCCAAAGTGCTCAGATTGCAGGCATGAGCCACTGTGCCTGGTATAAACACTTTTTTTTGTTCCTAAAACTTTATAAACGTGGTCAGATGCAGTGGCTCATGCCTGTAATCCCAGCACTTTGGAAGGCCAAGGCAGAAGGATCAATTGAGTGCACAAGCTCAAGGCCAGCCCTGGCAACATAGCAAGACCCCGTCTCTACAAAAAATTTTTTAAAAATTAGCCAGGCATGGTGGTGCATGTCTGTAGTCCCAGCTACTTAGGAGTCCGAGGTGGGAGGATTGCTTGATCCTGGGAGGTTGAGGCTGCAGTGAACTCTAGCCTGGGAGACACATCGAGACCCCAGCTCAAAAAAGCAAAAAGCTTTATAAACATTACGCATTCCCTACTTCTTTGCTGAAATGAGACTACCTAGCCTAGCTGCTGAAGTCTTTTAAATCTACCTTTGTATTTCATTGATTCCTTTTATGAAAAGATACCTGTGTTCATTGCTTGGCTGCTGAGAGTAGGGGTACAAATATCATTCTTCTACCTCAACCTAAGAAAGATTCTTGGCCAGGCATGGTGTCTCATGCCTGTAATCCCAGCACTTTGGGAGGCCGAGGCGGGTGGATCACCTGAGGTCAGGAGTTTGTGACCAGCCTCAACATGGAGAAACCCCGTCTCTACTAAAAATACAAAATTAGCCCGGTGTGGTGGTGCATGCCTGTAATCCCAGCTACTCGGGAGGCTGAGGCAGGAGATTCGCTTGAACCCGGAAGTGGAGGTTGCAGTGAGTCGAGATCGCGCAACTGTACTCCAGCCTGGGTGACAAAGCGAGACTCCATCTCAAAAAAAAAAAAAAAAAAAGTTAGGCCTGGTGGCATATGCTTGTATTAGTAGTTCCAGCTACTCAGGAGGCTGTGGTGGAAAGATCGCTTAAGCTCAGGATATCAAGCCTGCAGTGAGCCATGATTGCATCACTGCACTCCAGCCCGGGTGACAGAACAGGACCCTGTCTCAAAAAACAACAAAGAAAACTTCACCACAACATCATTTATATTATTAAATAATTACAGTCAGCTTAAGTATATCAAACATTAGAGGAATGGTAAATGAATTATGATCTACCAACTTGATACAAGTATTATGCAGCAACTTGAAAGTATGTTTATCAAGACTTTCATAATAAGGTTAAGTCATTATGTTATAATGTTAAGCAAAGAAAAGAAGGTTACAGAATTCTGTATTCAAAATGATTTCAACTGTGGGGAAAAATGCATATTAAAAACACTCAAAGGAATGTATAATACTTAGTGTGATTCTGGAATCCGATTTTTTTTTTTTTTTTTTTTTTTGAGACGGAGTTTCGTTCTTGTTGTCCTGGCTGGAGTGCGTTGGTGCAATCTCGGCTCACCACAACCTCTGCCTCCCAGGTTCAAGTGATTCTCCTGCCTCAGCCTCCCGAGTAGCTGGGATTACAGGCATACACCACCACGCCCAGCTAATTTTGTATTTTTTAGTAGAGACAGGGTTTCTCCATGTTGATCAGGCTGGTCTCCAACTCCCAACCCTAGGGGATCCGCCCGCTTCGGCCTCCCAAAGTGCTAGGATTACAGGCGTGAGCCACCATGCCTGGCCGAGTCTGATTATTAATAAAACTGCATTTGGGCCGGGCGCAGTGGCTCACACCTGTAATCCCTGCACTTTGCTCACATGGGCAGATCACGAGGTCAGGAGTTCAAGACCAGCTTGGCCAATATAGTGAAACCCCATCTCTACTAAAAATACAAAAAAACTGACTGGCATGGTGGCGTGCGCCTGTAGTCCCATCTACTCAGGAGGCTGAGGTAGGAGAATTGCTTGAACCCAGGAGGCGGAGGTTGCAGTGAGCCAAGATCGCGCCACTGCACTCCATCCTGGGTAACAGAGTGAGACTCCGTCTCAAAAAAAAAAAAAAAAAAAGAAAGCACAAAAAACTGCATTTGCGGTCGGGTGCCTTGGCTCACGCCTGTAATCCCAGCACTTTGGGAGGCCAAGGCAGGCAGATCACTTGAGGTGGGGAGTTCGAGATCAGCCTAGCCAACATGGTGAAACTCCATCTCTACTAAAAATACAATAATTAGCTGGGTGTGGTGGCTGGCACCTGTAATTTCAGCTACTCGGGAGGCTGAGGCTCGAGAATCACTTGAATCTGGGAGGCGGAGGTTGCAGTCAGCCAAGTTGGTGCCACTGCACTCCAGCCTGGGTGATAGAGTGAGACTCCGTCTCAAAAAAAAAAAAAAACAAAAACTGCATTTGTATAATTACCTTGTTCTTTTCCAGAGTCAGATTGAGGCAGAACTGAATAAACATTGGCGGCGATTGTTAGAGGGGCTTTCTTACTACAAACCTCCCAGGTATGGCAGTTCCGGGTGTCAGGTTAAAGTAATTCTCCTAAGGAAGCTAACATGGATAAAACCATCCTTCTATGTGCTTTGATGATATTGTAGGGTTATGTATACCAGAGATAATACAATTTAGTTTACCAGTGGAAAACAGTAGGGTACATTCGTTTTTTTGTTGACTGAAAGAAAAGGAAATTCCTTCTAGAAATACAGTATTGTAGAATATAATTATGACCTATGTGTGGGGATGAGAATTTATTAAACATTCAACCAATTTTCTAATATTTATTCAGAGTCCACAGTGTCTGTGTGAGTACTAATTGGTGGGAGATAGCAGTGAAGGATGATACTAACAACTGACACTTGTGTAGTGTTAACTATGTAACAATTCATACTCTAAGCACCTGACTTATCAAAAGTTATTTAATCCCCACAACACCCCTTTGAGATAGTTACTACTTTTATTCTTTGGGTGAATATATAGATCTTTTTATTGGGTAGTGGAAAACATAGTAATAAAATATAAAGTAGTTGCAAATAAAGAGAATGCAGCTTGTAGGGCTGGGCTTATTTGATCTTGATTCCTAGTCCAGATCTCATTCTATTATGCGTTATAGTCTAAGTCACCCTCATTTCCCTTCTACTTTTGTACTGCTTTTGAATGTATTACTTCTTTACCTTCCATTTTCATTCTCTTAGGTTAACGATGAACTTTTCCTTGTTATTCATCTGTTAATTCTTCCCCTGTAATTACCTTGAAGTAAATCCCAGATACCTTGTTATTTTGTCTGCAAATACTTGACTATGTATCTAAAATACATGGACTTTTAAAAAAGATAATCTCTATATTATTACATTTAGGTACTCTTATCATTGTTTCCATTTTACCAATGGGGAAACTGAGGCACAAAGAGGTTAAGTAACTTGTCATGGTCACACAGCTAGTAAGTGATAGAACCAGGATTTGACCCTGGTGGTCTCATTCCAGTGTCTGTTCTTTTTTTTTTTTTGAGATGGGGTTTTGCTCTGTCACCCAGGCTGGAGTGCAGTGTCACATCTCAGCTTACTGCAACCTCCATCTCCCGGGTTCAAGTGATTCGCTTGCCTCGGCCTCCCGAGTGGCTGGGATTACAGGTGCCCGCCACCACGCCCAGCTAATTTTTGTATTTTTAGTAGAGATGGGGTTTCACCATGTTGGCGAGGCTGGCCTTGAACTCCTGATCTCAAGTGATCTGCTCACCTCGGCCTCCCAAAGTGCTGAGATTAAAGGCGTGAACCGCCATACCCTGCCTATTGTTTTCTTTACTATCTTTTTTCTGTTCCAGGATCCAACCTAGTTGTCAAGTGCCTGTAGTCTCCTCTTAGCTGTGACAATGTCTTAGTCTTTTTTTTTTTTTTTTGAGATGGAGTCTCGCTCTGTGGCCCAGACTGGAGTGCAGTGGCACGATCTCGGCTCACTGCAAGCTCTGCCTCCCGGGTTCACGCCATTCTCCTGCCTCAGCCTCCCGAGTAGCTGGGACTACAGGCGCCCGCTGTGACAATGTCTTAGTCTTTTTTTTTTTTTTTTTGAGATGGAGTCTCGCTCTGTGGCCCAGGCTGGAGGGCAGTGGCACGATCTCGGCTCACTGCAAGCTCTGCCTCCCGGGTTCACGCCATTCTCCTGCCTCAGCCTCCCGAGTAGCAGGGACTACAGGCGCCTGCCACCACGCCCGGCTAATTTTTTGTATTTTTAGTAGAGACAGGGTTTCACTGTGTTCGCCAGGATGGTCTCAATCTCCTGACCTCGTGATCCGCCCGCCTCGGCCTCCCAAAGTGCTGGGATTACAGGCGTGAGCCACCGCGGCCGGTGACAATGTCAACAATGTCTTAGTCTTACCTTGATTTTCATGACCTTGAACAAGTTTGAGGACTGGTTAGTTATTTTGTAGTATGCCCCCAATTTGGGTTTGTCTGATGTTTTCCTTATTATTAGACTGGGGTTGTGAGTTTTTGGGAAAAATACACAGAGGTGAGGTGCTCTTCTTTTTTTTTTTGAGATGGAGTTTCGCTCTTGTTGCCCATGCTCGCGTGCAGTGGCGCGATTTCAGCTCAGTGCAACCTCTGCCTCCTGGGTTCAAGCAATTCTGTCTCAGCCTCCCGAGTAGCTGGGACTACAGGTGCATGCCACCATGCCTGGCTAATTTTTGTATTTTTAGTAGAGACAGGGTTTCACTATATTGGTCAGGCTGGTCTTGAACTCCTGACCTCAGGTGATCCGCCCGCCTCAGCCTCCCAAAGTGTTGGGATTACAGGCGTGAGCCACCACGCCTGGCCAAGCTACCCTTCTTACCACATCATAGCAGAGAGTACATGCTGTCCACATGAAATCACTGGTAATGTTAATCTTGGTCACTCAGTTAAGGAGGCATTTGCCAAGTTTCTCCTCTGTAAAGTTACTTTTTTCTCTTTTCCTATTTTATTTTTTGGAAGTAAGTACTAAATATAGCCATGTCCAGCTAATTTTTTTCATTTTTGGCGGAGATGAGGGTCTCACTTCGTTGTCTAGGCTGATCTCAAACTCCTGGCCTCAAGCTACACTCCTGCCTTCGCCTCCCAAAGTGCTGGGATTACAGGCATGAGCCATTGTTCTGGCCCCTCCCTATCCTATTTATTTATTCATTAGTTTATATCAGTATAGACTCAAATATATTTATTTTATTTATCTTATACTTTGTTTATACCTTGTTTCAGCTTTGGCTATTGGGCATTCTTTTAGGTTGGCCTCTGTCCTTTGGGTGTGTCCTTCCTTTTTTCTTTTTTTTCTATTACGTCATCTCCTACCGAAAGGACTTTGGTTTCTTAAGCCCTTTTGTACTTCGTTTCACTGTAAGATGCTTCAAGATTTTCTTGTATTTTCCTTGCCCTGACTCTAGAATCAACCAATTCTCCAAGGAATCCTGTTATTAGAGAATGGTATTATAAAGCAGGATCTGGGTGCTGCATGTGCCTCCTGCTGTTGGAGTGTTATAAATTCTAGGCCTTCTCAGTGGACAGAGCTATTACAGATAACGTATTAATATATGTATGTATGCCATAGACCTGGTTTTAAATTCTAGCAACTGTTTATGAGCTGTGGGATTTTTGGTAAGTTATTTACCCTTTCTAAGTGCTGGCAATTCCATTTGTAAAAGGAGAATAGTAATATTTGCCTTTTAGGGCAGTAGTAAGGGTCAAAAATAATGTAACTTAATGTGTTTACAAATAACATTGTTATAACTGTAATTTAACCACTTTTTTTTTGTTTTGTTACTTAGGCATAACCAGTTCTGTGTTATGAAGTTTGTAGAGGTGAATGGGGGTGTGTGTGTGTGTGTGTGTGTGTGCGCGTGTGTGTGTTTGTGTGTGTTTATTTTATAGGCATCTGAAGGGCAGAAAATAGTCTGTAGGAAAAATATTTAAAAATATTTTTATTTTAAACCCAGTGGGCTATTGAGAATGAAGAAATGATTCACTGTTCTTTTCGTAGTCCAAGTTCAGCTGAAAAAGTGAAAGCTAATAAAGATGTAGCTTCACCATTGAAGGAACTGGGTTTAAGAATCAGCAAGTTTTTGGTGAGTAAAAATTAGCACTCGCTCAATTTATTACTTGCAGTGTGGATGTGCGTGGTTATATTGCTAGTGATAGTGAAAATTCAGTTTCCTTTTGTTTTGGGGATTAAATTGTTTTATAAATACCCAGGTTGCAACTCTTCTCCCTAAAAGTTACAAGTCAAAGTTGCCTGATCCATTCACTGCATATCATAGGGTTTTCTTCACCAGACATGTGGTGGTCTTTAAGGTGTGACTAAGTTTGTCATTTCGGAAGCTCACATCATGCCTACTGCTGTATTAATGTGCTTAGTGAATAAGCATCGTTGTTTCTGGCATGTACATTTAATTGTAATAAAAATTGTATGTCAGTGACTGGCTCTTTTCTTCTATTAGAGTCAGAATTGTTATGTTTTATGAATCTTTGAGAAGCATTTTTGTTTATTCAAGTCCTGTGTTCATTGTAGAAGACAAATCTTTAAATTCTCTGCATCCTGTGTGCGATTTCTGAGCTGTTCCTTACTTAAAATCTCTGTGTTTCAGGGTCTTGATGAAGAACAGAGTGTGCAGTTACTCCAGTGTTACCTGCAAGAGGACTACAGGGGTACTCGGGACTCAGTAAAGGTTTGTGGTTTATGTCAGCTCCTTTCTTCTGCCTTTATCCTTTTTCCCTGTTGGTTTTAGATAATGTAGGATTTTGGCACCAATTCTTTTATCGGTGGTAGGTGATCAGGTACCGTCATCTTCAGGAAAGACCTACTAAAGGCTTTAAAAAAAACATGACCTGGGTGCAGTGGCCTGTGCCTGTACTCCCAGCTTCTTGGGAGGCTGAGGCAGGAGGATCACTTGAGTCCAGGAGTTTGAGGCTGCAGTGAACTGTGATCGCACTACTGCACTCCAGCCTAGGCAAAAGAGTGAGACCCTATCTCTTTAAAAAGTAAAGAATATATATGCATATAAGCTGAGATCTGTCTTCATACTTGGAGGAGTGGAGAGGTCAAAGACTGACATGTCAATCATGGAATCTTGGGCTATTAGAGGTGATAAGGATTTGGTAGAGTTTCTTTTTTTTTTTTGAGATGGAGTCTCGCTCTGTCGCCCAGGCTGGAGTGCAGTGGCGCGATCTTGGCTCACTGCAAGCTCTGTCTCCCGGGTTCACGCCATTCTCCTGCCTCAGCCTCCCAAGTAGCTGGGACTATAGGCGCCTGCCACCACGCCCGGCTAATTTTTTGTATTTTTAGTAGAGACAGGATTTCACCGTGTTAGCCAGGATGGTCTCGATCTCCTGACCTCGTGATCCCCCCGCCTCGGCCTCCCAAAGTACTTGGATTACAGGCGTGAGCCACCGCGCCCGGCCAGGATTTGGTAGAATTTCTAGCCTGCCCAGCCCCTCATTTTACATAAGAGGATTGAGGCCAGAGGAGAAGGGGAGGGATTTGAGCACAGGTTTGGGTACATTTGGGTAAAAAGTAAGATGGAAAGTATATGTAGAAACAAATGTGCAATTATAATCTTGAAGGATGAAGTGAAGGTATCTATCTTTTTTTATTACTTGAGTTTTGCCTAAAAGATGGCCTCTTAACTGCTCTGTTTTTCTTTTCAGACAGTACTGCAAGATGAGAGGCAGAGCCAGGCCTTAATCCTGAAGGTCAGTAGTAGTCACCATTTCTATTCTTTGATGTAAAATTGAGTGACAGCTTCTTGACCTCATTTTCCTGAGATTGCTGGCTTTTGACTCTTTGTTGGGCAAGCATGGAGGTCTTTATGAAGAAGCATATTAACTCATTTGTGAAAAGATGCTTTTATCCACTGGACCCAGTAGAGAAGTTTCTCCCAAGGAGATTCTTCAGCTACTGGTGGTGAGAACAAGTTCATGGATATTTTTTCTTTAGGTGTAAGTCCAACAGGATTAATTTGTATTTCTTTATTTCTTTATTCTTCAGTCCCTTTCCAGCAACCTTCTCACTTAGGATCTCGTGTTAAAATGTAATTTGTGACTTCTGAAGAAGTTTCCTATTTTATATTTAGTGAGAATAAGTACATTAGTTACAAGCAATTAGGACCTATATCAGTGGAATTTGTTTTTATGTGTTTGGCCTGCCAGTTGATAGCATTGTGTGCTAAATGAATGCTCTGAGAAATCATGCTAGAAAACATTTTTGGAAACTTATGTATATTGTTAAATAATTAATTCCTTTCATCCTGTATATTCTGGTTTATGAATGTCTTTTGCTTTATTTTGGCCTAATTCAGTATGTTTGCATTTCTGTGATTCCTCATTTATATAAATTGAACTTTTCCATCCACATCTTTAAGTGAAATTATCACTAAATTTAAACTTGAGTTTCCTGTGTGCAAAGGTGAGTAACTGATTTTGAATTTTGGGTTCCTCAGATTGCAGATTATTATTATGAAGAAAGAACCTGTATTCTTCGTTGTGTCTTACACCTTCTCACTTACTTCCAAGATGAAAGACACCCCTATAGGGTAAGCTTGTTTAGTCCTCTTGCTTCTCTTTATACTGTATCATCTTAATAATTTTATTAATATTTATTTGAATATTTACCTTTTATTCTAGGTATAATTTACTCTTTTCATTTTTTAAAGGTTGAATATGCAGACTGTGTTGATAAATTGGAGAAGGAACTAGTTTCAAAATACAGACAGCAATTCGAAGAGCTTTATAAAACTGAAGCACCAACTTGGGAGACACATGGAAATCTCATGGTATGTGGTTACTGTGCTCTCCTGTAACCTTTTTTTTTTTAAGATGGAGTTTCCCTCTGTCACCCAGGCTGGAGTGCAGTGGCATGATCTCGGCTCACTGCAACCTCCATCTCCTGGTTTTAAGCAATTCTCCTACCTCAGCGGATTACAGGTACCCGTCGCCACGCCCAGCCAATTTTTGCATTTTTAGTAGAGACAGGGTTTCTCCATGTTGGTCAGGCTGGTCTAGAACTCCCGACCTCAGGTGATCTGCCTGCCTTGGCCTCCCAAAGCGCTGGGATTACAGGCGTGAGCCACCATGCCCGGCCTAGGACATACCATACTCTTTTTTTTTTTGGACGGCATTTTACTCTTGTTGCCCAGGCTGGAGTGCAATGGCATGATCTTGGCTCACCACAATCTCCACCTCCTGGGTCAAGCAGTTCTCCTGCCTCAGCCTCCCGAGTAGGTGGGATTAAAGGCATGCGCCACCACGCCCAGCTAATTTTGTATTTTGAGTAGAGATGGGGTTTCTCCATGTTGATCAGGCTGGTCTAGAACTCTTGACCTCAGGTGATCTGCCTGCCTCAACCCATCAAAGTGCTGGGATTACGGTGGTGAGCCATTGCACCCGACCGACACACCATACTCTTTTTTTTTTTTTTGAGACGGAGTCTCGCTCTGTCGCCCAGGCTGGAGTGCAGTGGCACGATCTCGGCTCTCTGCAAGCTCCACCTCTCGGGTTCACGCCGTTCTCCTGCCTCAGTCTCCCAAGTAGCTGGGACTACAGGCACCCACCACCACGCCCAATTAATTTTTTTGTATTTTTAGTAGAGACGCGGTTTCACCGTGTTAGCCAGGATGGTGTTGATCTCCTGACCTCGTGACCCACCCACCTCTGCCTCCCAAAGTGCTGGGATTACAGGTGTGAGCCACTGTGCCTGGCACACCATATTCTTGAGTATAAAAACTTACACCGGGCTGGGCACGGAGGTTGTGGTGAGCCAAGATCACACCACTTGCACCCCAACCTGGGCCACAGAGCGAGACTCTGTCTCAAAAAAAATTCATATGCAAAATAAGAGTAGCCGGCTGGGCTCAAGCGGTCCTCCCGCCTCAGCCTCTCAAAGTGCTGGGATTATAGGTGTGAGCCATTATTCGCAACTAAATTGATATACTTTTTAATGGGAAGCATTTTGACAATATCTAAAAATTTACAAAGTACATATTTCTTGATTCAGCAGTTTTTTGTTTAATTATGATTTTTTAAATTGTGATAAAATAGACATAGCATAAAATTTACCATTTTAACTATTTTTAAGTAACTGTGACTATACTTTTACTTTTTCTGGAATTACATATAAATAGAACCACACAATATGTAGAATTTTCTGTTTGGCTTCTTTCAGTTAATGTCATGTTTTTGAGATTCATCCATGTTATATCATGTACTAGTACTTCATTCTTATTTATGGTTGAGTAGTAAACATTCCATTGTGTGGATATACCATATTTTGTTTATCCATTTCTCAGTTGATAGCCAGCCATTTGTCATTTTTGTTTTTTGACTATTAGGAATAATGTGCTATGAACATTAGCATATGGGTTTTTTGACATAAGTTTTCATTTATCCTGGGTAAATAAATACCTGAGAGTGAGATTGCTGAGTCGTAAATGTAAATTTTTTTTTTTTTTTTTTTTGAGACGGAGTCTCGCTCTGTCGCCCAGGCTGGAGTTCAGTGGCGCGATTTCGACTCACTGCAACCTCTGCCTCCTGAGTTCAAGCGATTGTCCTGCCTCAGCCTCCTGAGTAGCTGGGATTACAGGCACGCATCACCACACTTGGCTAATTTTTGTATTTTTAATACTGGGATTACAGGCATGAGCCACCATGCCCAGCCGTAAATGGAAATTTTTATAAAGAATTGATAAATTGTTTATCCATAGTGGCTATACCATTTTGCATTCCCACTAGAAATGTATGAGAATTCTTTTTGTTTGACATTGTCACCAACACTTGGTATGGCTGTTAATTTTAAACATCCTAAATAAGTATATAGTAATATCTCATTGTGGTTTGTTTGTTTTGAGATAGGGTCTTGCTATTTTGCCCAAACTGGCCTTGAACTCCTGGATTCAAGTGATCCTTCTGCTTGGCCTCTTGAGTAGGCTGGGATTACAGGCATATGCCACCATGCCTGTCTTATTGTGGGTTTTTTTTTTATTTTTGAGACGGAGTCTCACACTGTCGCCCAGGGTGGAGTGCAGTGGCACGATCTTGGCTCACTGCAACCTCTGCCTCCTGAGTTCAAGCGATTCTCCTGCCTCAGCCTCCTGAGTAGCTGGGACTACAGGCATGCCACCACGTCCGGCTAATTTTTTGTATTTTTAGTAGAGACAGGGTTTCACCGTGTTAGCCAGGATGGTCTCAATCTCCTGACCTTGTGATCCACCCGCCTAGGCCTCCCAAAGTGCTGGGATTACTGGTGTGAGTCACCGCACCTGGTCTCACCGTGGTTTTAATTTGCATTTCCCTGATGACTAGTGATGTTGAACATCTTTTCACGTGCTTATTTACTTACACCTTCTTCAGTCAAGTGTCTGTTCACATTTTTATCCCATTGTTTTTTGTGGATGTTTGTCTTATCAAATTGTCAGAGTTCTTTATATACAGTATTGTAAATATAAGCTATTTACCAGATAGATGTTTTACAACTTTTTTCTTCCACCTAGTGGCTTGTCTTTTCCCACCTTAATTCTTTTTTTTTTTTTTTTTGAGACAAGGTCTCGGTTTGTCACTCAGACTGGAATCCAGTGGTGGGAACATGGCTCACTGCAGCCTCGACCTCCCTGACTCAAGTGACCCTCCTGTCACAGCCCCACAAGTAGCTGGGACTACAAGCAGGTACCACCATACCTGGCTAATTTTTGTATTTTTTTTTTTTTTTTTTGTAGAGATGGTTTTGCCATGTTGCCCAGGCTGGTCTTAAGCTCCTGCGCTCAAATGATTTATCTGCCTTGGCGCCTCCCAAAGTGCTGGGATGACAGGCATGAGCCACTGCTCCTAGACTGTATCTTTCCAAGAGCCAACATTTTAATTTTAATTTTTTTTTTTTTTTTTTGAGACGCTCTCACTCAGTCACCCAGGCTGGAGTGCAGTGGCACGATCTTGGCTAAGTGTAATCTCTGCCTCCCGGGTTCAAGGGATTCTCCTGCCTCCAGCCTCCCGAGTAGCTGGGATTACAGGCATGTGCCACCACGCCTTCCTAATTTGTATTATTTTTAGTAGAGATGGGGTTTCGCCATGTTGGCCAGGCTAGTCTCACTCCTGACCTCAGGTCATCCACCCGTCTCGGCCTCCCAGAGTGCTAGGATTACAGGCATGAGCCTCCTCACCCGGCCAAAATTTTAAGTTTTGATAAATGTTTTTGTCAGTTTTGTCTATTATGGCTCCTGCCTTTTGGAGCTTGTCCTTAAGTGTTTGATAGAATTTACCAGTGAAGCCATCTGGGTCTGGAGTTTTCTTTGTGGGAAGGTTTTTAATTCTTTTATTTATTGATTAAAATTTTTTTTATCTCTTTTTAAAATTTTCATCAAGTTTCTAACAAAGTTTTAAATACTGAATTGTTTTCCTTGATTGATACAAAGCTATTCAAGTTTCCTGTTTCTATTTGGGACAGTTTTGGTAATTTGTATCTTTTAAGGAATTTGTTCATTTCATTTCACTGGTGAAATGTATTTACATAAGGCTGTTCATATTATTTTCTTATGCTTTTACTCTCTTTAGAGTCTAGTGCTGTGCTCTTACTCATTTCTGATAATGGTAGTTTTTGTCTTCAATTTTCTTTATTAAAAAAAATTTTTTTTTGAGACAGAGTCTCACTCTATAGCCTAAACTGGAGTGCAGTGGCGCATTCTTGACTCACTGCAACATCCACCTCTAGGGCTCAAGTGATTCTTGTGCCTCAGCATCCCAAGTAGATGGGAGTACAGGTGTGCACTATTAAGCTCAGCTAATTTTTTGTATTTTAGTAGAGACAGGGTTTCACCATGTTGCCCAGGGTGGTCTTGAACTCCTGAGCTCAGGTGATCCGGCCCCCTCAGCCTCCCAAAGTGCTGGGATTATAGACGTGAGCCACCACGTCTGGCCAGTTTTCTTTATTGTAATGTCTGTTTTATATTTAATTGATTTCTGTTGTGTATTTTTTTTTTTTTAATTTTCACTCTTGTTGCCCAGGCTGGTGTGCAATGGTGTGATCTTGGCTCACTGCAATCTCTGCCTCCTGGGTTCAAATGATTCTCCTGCCTCAGCCTCCCAAGTAGCTGGGATTACAGGCGCCCACCACCATGCCCAGCTTTTTTTGTATTTTTAGTAGAGATGGGGTCTCACCATGTTGGCCAGGCTGGTCTCGAACTCCTGACCTCATGATCTGCCTGCCTCGGCCTCCTAAAGTGCTGAGATTACAGGCGTGAGCCACCGCGCCCGGACTCTCTCTCTTTTTTTAAAATTGATTTCTGCCTCCGTGTGTGTGTGTGTGTGTATGTGTGTGTGTGTGTGTGTGCGCGTGTGCATGTGTGTGCGCGCGCCCAGCCTTGTTCTTTATTTTTTATATATGTATATATTTTTTCTCCCTTTTTAAATGGATTTCTGTCTCTGTCTGTCTCTGTGTCTGTGTGTGTGTGTGTGTGTGTGTGTGTATGTGTTAGAAGTCTCACTGTCACGCAGAGTGAGACTCTCTGGATTTAATGTCCAAATATTGGATGTTTTTCGTAAATATCTGGGTTTTTTTTTTTTTGAGACAGGTTCTTTCTCTGTTGCCCAGGCTGGAGTTTAGTGGCACAATCACGGCTCACTGCAGCCTTGACCTCCTGGGCTCAGGTAATCCTCCTACCTCAGCCTCCCAACTAGCTAGGACTACAAGATGCTGCAGGTTTTGCCATGTTGCCCAGGCTAGTCTTGGACTCCCGGGCTGAAGGGATCTGACCACCTTGGCCTCCCAAAGTGCTGGGATTACAGGTGTGAAGTACTATAGCAGACGAAACATCTTACTGTTCTCAATGTTTTTATTTGATTCTGTTATCAGAGAACACATTCTTTGTCATTTTAGTCTTCTAAAATTTACTATCTCATGTTTTATGGCCTACCTTATGATCTTTGTTGGTGATTGTACCTGTACACCTGGAAAGAATGTCTAGTTGTTTTTTCAGTTGAATAGTATGAGTTTATTAGCAAGGGATTGGTAGTAACCTAAATGCTCATCCATCCAAGTGAGCAGGTAAAATCAATGATGGCATTTATGTGCAGTGGAATACTATGTAGTGTTAAAAATATTGAGTGTATTGGTTGAATAATCTATGGCATATCCACATAATGAATTATTATGGAAATAAAAGGATTAAAAATAGGGAGGGTTTTTGTGTGTGTGTGTGTGACAGAGTCTCACTGTGTCACCCAGGCTGGGGTACAGGGGCATGATCGTAGCCTACTGCAGCCTCAACCTCCCCAGCTCAAGTGACTCTCTTGCCTTAGGCTCCAGTGTAGCTGGGACTACAGGCATGCACCTCTATGCCTGGCTCATTTTTAAAAACTTTTTCTAGAGATGGAGTCTCACTGTGTTTCCCAGACTAGTCTTGAACTCCAGGCCTCAAACAGTCCTCCCACTTTGGCCTCCCTAAGTATTCAAGTATTAGGCTTATAGACGTGAGCCACCCTGCTAGTCCAGAAAATTTTTACTATACCTTTATAGGAGATAATTTTTAAGATACATTGTTGCAGCTGGGTGTATGGTGGCTCAGGCCTGTAATCCCACCACTTTGTGAGGTGAAGGTGGGAAGATTGGTTGAGCCCAGGAATTCAAGACCAGCCCTGGCAACATAGCAAGACCTTGCTTCTACAAAAAATTTTAAAAATTGGCTGGGCGCGGTGGCTCACGCCTGTAATCCCAGCACTTCGGGAGGCCAAGGTGGGCGGATCACCTGAGGTCAGGAGTTCGAAACCAGTCTGACCAACATGGTGAAACCCTGTCTCTACTAAAAAGAAAAAAATCAGCCAGGCGTGGTGGCAGGTGCCTGTAATCCCAGCTACTTGGGAGGCTGAGGCAAGAGAATTGCTTGAACCTGGGAGGCAGAAGTTGCAGTGAGCCAAGATCGCGCCATTGCACTCCAGCCTGGGGGATAAGAGTGAGACTTCGTCTCAAAAAAAAAAAAAAAAAAAAAAAAAAATTAAAAGAATTAGCTAGACATGGTGCTAACCTGTAGTTCCAGCTACTTGGATGGCTGAGGCAGGAGGATTGCTTGAGCCCGGTGGGTCAAAGCTGCAGTGAGCTGTGGGTGTACTCTGGGTGACAGAGCGAGACCCTCTCTCAAAAGAAAAGATACATTGGTTGGCTGGGCACAGTGGCTTACGCCTTTAATCCCAGTGCTTTGGCCTCCCAGGAGGATCGATTGAGGCTAGGAATTCAAAACCAGCCTCTGCAACATAGCAAGACCTGTTCTCTTCCAAAAATTTAAAAAAAGAAAAAATGAGCTGGGCATGTTTGTGCTCACTTTTAGTCCTAACTACTCGAGAGGCTCAGGTGAGAGGGCAGCTGCCATAAGCTATAATTGTACTGCTGCACTCCAGCCTGGGTGATAGAGTCAGACCTTGTCTCTTAAAAAAAAAGCAAAAAATCTGTCTCTTAAAAAAAAAAAATTAAATACGGACCAGGTGCAGTGGCTTGCGCCTGTAGTCTCAGCTATTTAGGAGGCTGAGGTAGGAGGATCAGTTGCGTGTAGCAGTTTGAGCAGCCATAATCTGCCACTGCACTGTATCCTGGGTGACAGATTGAGACCCTTTCTTTAAAAAATGTTTTTTAAGTACTATTTTTAATCTCATGTTATTTCTCTCCCATTTTGTTTTCATTGGTTGTACAGACAGAGCGCCAAGTGTCTCGCTGGTTTGTTCAGTGCCTTCGGGAACAGTCCATGCTGCTAGAAATTATTTTCCTTTATTATGCATACTTTGAGATGGCACCCAGTGACTTACTTGTATTAACCAAGATGTTTAAAGAGCAAGGATTTGGTAGTAGGCAGACCAATAGGCACCTGGTGGATGAGACTATGGATCCTTTTGTAGATCGGATTGGGTAAGTCAGTGAATTGAACATCATGGAACTTGCAATGTTTAGAGCATTGATACTATAGTGGTATGTAAGCAGGTGAGGGGTAGGTGTACTTTTCACTTAATGGGTGGGGAAATAGGTCTACTGCCACATTCCCTTTCATGCAGGGAGTAAAGACTGGGATTGAGAGAGGACTCTCAACATGAGTTTTGTAATCTGCTCTTTTACTTACTGTCTTCATTTAAGGGGTTCATTCATTCATTGAACAAAAATTTGTTGAACAACTATTGTAGGCCAAGCACTATGCAAATGCTAACAAGATAGTGATAAATAAGGCATATATGCTCGCTCTTCTCTTTCAGGTGATAGTCTATGGACTTTAAATTTCTTGGTTTTTCTCTATTTATGACCATGGATATATCCATAACTGGGGGCCTGGTCACTCTGTGAGCAAAGATATATACCAGTTAATTTTGTGTGTGTGTGGTATAGATGGGGTGTCACTTTGTTGTCCAAGATAGTCTTGAACTCCTGGCCTCAAGTGATCCTCCCACCTCTGCCTCTCAAAGTGTTAGGATTATAGGCGTTAGCCACTATGCCTGGCCCAATAGGTTTTTTTGATATCGCAGTGTCTTATATCTCACCTTTGTCTCTAGTGAGTTTCAGAACGGGATATATAACATGGTGATACTGTTTTTCTTTCTAGCTACTTCAGTGCCCTCATCCTGGTGGAGGGCATGGATATTGAGTCCTTGCATAAGTGTGCTTTGGATGACAGAAGAGAACTGCATCAGTTTGCGCAGGATGGGCTTATTTGTCAGGTGAACTTGGAATAGCCTCTTTTTTTTCAGAGGGTTTATAAGTTAGTAGTAGCTTTCAATTATTGAACTGCTGCATAAAATTTTCAGTGTTGTGGAACTCTACATTGTTCAGTGATGCAGAGGTTCTACAATGTTTTTGTTTTGTTTTTGTTTTGGTTTTTTGAGACGAAGTCTAGCTCTGTCACCATGCTGGAATGCAGTGGCGCGGTCTTGGCTCACTGCAACTTCCACCTCCTGGGTTCAAGTGATTCTTCTGCCTCAGCCTCCCAGGTAGCTGGGATCACAGCTAATTTTTGTATTTTTAGTAGAGACTGGGTTTCACCATTTTGGCCAAGAGGTCTCGATCTCCTGACTTCGTGATCCTCCCGCCTAAGCCTCCCAAAGTGCTGGGACTACAGGCGTGAGCCACCATGCCCAGTCTGTTTTGTTTTTTTTGAGACAGAGTCTTGCTCTATCACCCAGGCTGGAGTGCAGTGGTGCCATCTCGGCTCACTGCAACCTCCACCTCCTGGGTTCAAGAGATTCTCGTGCCTCAGCCTCTGGAATAGCTGGGATTACAGGCACATGCCACCACGCCCAGTTAATTTTTATATTTTTATTTTATTTATTTATTTATTTATTTATTTTCGAGATGGAGTATCGCTCTGTCACCCAGGCTGGAGTGCAGTGGCACGATCTCGGCCCACTGTAACCTCCACTTACTGGGTTCAAGCGATTCCTCTGCCTCAGCCTCTGAAGTAGCTGGGACTACAGGCACGTGCCACCACACCCAGCTTTTTAAAATTTTTTTAGTAGAGACGGGGTTTCAGCATATTGGCCAGGCTGGTCTTGAACTCCGTACCTTGTGATCCACCCGCCTCGGCCTCCCAAAGTGCTGGGATTACAGGCGTGAGCCACCGCGCCCGGCCAATTTTTATATTTTTAATAGAGATGGGGTTTCACTATGTTGGCCAGGCTAGTCTTGAACCCCTGACCTCAAGTGATCCACCTGCCTCAGCCTCCCAAAGTGCTGGAATTACAGGCTTGAGCCACCGTGCCCGGCCTCTACAATGTTAAACAGTTGATTAGACCTGGAGGAAATCTCAGATTTGTCAGTCATCTATACCAAGGTGATAATTGAGTCTGTGAGAGTGATTGATTCATGGAGATGGTACAAGGACAAAAGAGGCCCAAGGAGAAAACCCTGGGGATTGACTGCATTTAAGGAGCCTGTGAAAGAAGAGGAAAGGGGAAAAACATTGAGATGAGATGGTTAGGAAGATAGAAAATGAAGATAGAGCGTAGAAAGTTTGAGAAGGATCAGGATAAAATTTCTAAGGAATGTCTATTTTAACATGCATTTTATAATCTTAAGACTACATAAAATTAGTAGACAAATTTTGTGGGTAAAGGAAGAGTAATTGTAATTGAGGGGTTTATTAGTGAGGTGACTGGGGGTTTGAGAAGAGTGAAATATCAGAATGAGAGAGTGAGGCCACTCTTTATGGCTTGCTTATTGAGCGTGAGGAAGAATCTGGTCGAGGGATATTGACTGGTCGAGGGAGATGTAGATGTGTTTTCTTCTCTCACTAGGATATGGACTGTTTAATGTTGACCTTTGGGGACATTCCACATCATGCCCCAGTGCTTTTGGCCTGGGCTCTCCTCCGTCACACTCTGAACCCAGAAGAGACAAGCAGTGTGGTCCGGAAGATAGGTGGCACAGCCATCCAGCTGAATGTGTTTCAGTACTTGACCCGATTGCTCCAGTCCCTTGCCAGTGGGGGAAATGATGTGAGTTTAAGGCTCTGGGTGGTGAGCATGGGAGTGAGCTGGCAGAAGCATTATAATAATGTAATAGTTATAATGGTGGTGTGGATAATGGGATCATGTTGTAACTAACCTTTTGAGAGCATTTAGACATCATCAGACATTATTTATAATGTTTATGAACATTATCTTTTTGAATCCTTGTAACACTTCTTCGTGTTAAAGATTATCATTCTGTTTTATACATTAGGAAATTGAGACTCAGAGAGATGTAATTTGCCCAAAGCAACAAAAATGCCAGTAAATGGTAGATAACGGTTTGAACTCTTTGCCAGTAAAGTATGTCTTAAGAAGATAGCTTTGGCCATATTGACTGGAGAAGTCACTTTCAGGGGACTTAATTAACTGTAAGAAGATGAATTAGAAATTCTCTTGAGTCTTATGTTGGGGTTTGAGTGGCATGGTTCAGAGAGCTTGTTTGTTTGTTTGTTTGTTTGTTTTTGAGACAGAGTCTTGCTCTGTCACCCAGGCTGGAGTGCAGTGGCACGATCTTGGCTCACTGCAACCTCTGCCTCCCAAGTTCAAGCGATTCGCGTGCCTCAGCCTCCCAAGTAGCTGGGACTACGGGTGCCTGCCGCAACGCCTAGCTAATTTTTTGTATTTTTAGTAGAGACGGGGTTTTACCATCTTGGCCAAGCTAGTCTTGAACTCCTGACCTCGTGATCCACCCGCCTCGGCCTCCCAAAGTGCTGGGATTACAGGCGTGAGCCACCGTGCCCAGCTAGTGAGCTCGTTTTGACATGGTGAAATGAAACCTCAGGTTCAGCAATTATTTTTTCTTTTCCTTTTTCTTTTTTTTGAGACTGAGTCTTGCTCTATTGCCCAGGCTGTAGTACAGTGGATCTCAGCTCACTGCAACCTCTGCCTCCCGGATTCAAGTGATTCTCGTGCCTCAGCCTCCCAAGTAGCTGGGATTACAGGCACCTGCCACCATGCCCGGCTATTTTTTGTATTTGTAGTAGAGATGGGGTTTCACCATGTTGGCAAGGCTGGTCTCAAACTACTGATCTCAAGTGATCTGCCCACCTCAGCCTCCCAAAGTTCTGGGATTACAGGTGTGAGCCACCGTGCCCGGCCAAATCAGCAATTATACTCCTTGGTTGGTATGCATTTGCCCAAAGGAGTTGAAAACATATCCACACAAAAACATACACACAGACCTTTATAGCAGCTTTATTCGTAATTACTAAAACTCGAAAGCAACTAAAAGGTCCTTCAGCAAGTATAACTAAACTGTTGTACATCTAGATGATGGAATATTTATATACTGCTAAATGAGCCATCAAACCATGAAAAGACATGGAGAAAACATTAAATGCATATTAGTAAATGAAGCCAATCTAAAAAGGCTTCATAGTATATGATTCCAACTACGTGACATTCTGGAGAAGGCAAAACCTTGGAGACATTAAAGAGAATAGTGGGTTGCCAACGGTCTAGTGGAGCAGGAGGTCTGAATTAGGTAGAACACAGAGGATTTTTAGGGCAGTGAAGCTATTCCATGTGATACTACAATGGTGGATACATGTCATACTTGTCCAAAAATCCATACAATGTGCAACACAAGAGTGACCCTTAGTGTAAACTGTGGACTTTGGGTGATAATAATAATGCCAATTGAAGTTATTCAGTTGTAACAATTGTACTGTTTTGGTGGGATGCTATTTATGTGTGGAGGCAGAGGATATATGGGAAATCTTTGTACTTTTCTGCTCAGTTTTGCTATGAACCTAAAACTGCTGTACAAAACAAAGCCTATTTAAAAGGAAGAAAACTCAGCCAGCAGGCCCTACTCGTTGTCACTGGTTGGCTTATCTTGGTGGCCATTCAGGTGCTATATCAATTCCCATTACCACATGCAGACTGTTTACTGTAGGCTGGATATGGTTTTCTTCTTCCCCACACAAACTTTGATGATTTTGGCAATAATTCCCTTCTGATTTTATTCTTGACTTTGTTGTAATATTTGTGGTTCCTGCTTTCTGTTTTCTCCCTTGGTCTTCCTGATCTTGTAACTAAATTAGGAAAATTATGAAGCTTCAGATTTCCTTCCCATTTGTTTACAAAGAATATATGAATGCGATAGGATTATGCCGAACCTGGGGAAGAGTTGTATTACTCAGAATGATTCACTGACTCCTTTGTCATTCTAGTGCACCACCAGCACTGCATGCATGTGTGTCTATGGACTGCTCTCTTTCGTTCTGACCTCGTTGGAGCTGCACACCCTGGGCAATCAGCAGGTCAGTGTCTGGCTTTCATGAAGCTGTCTCTACTGCCCAGCTTTGCAATCAAGTCCCAAAAATATACCCCCATTGGATCTGATATTATTTACCTCATGTGTTAATTTGTTTACTGGCGCTCATTTTTTTATTTACTTTTTTCTTTTTTTTTTGAGATGGAGTCCTGCTCTGTCCCCCAGGCTGGAGTGTGGTGGCGCGATCTTGGCTCACTGCAGCGTCCGCCTCCTGGGTTCAAGCAATTCTCCTGTCTCAGTCTCCTAAGTAGCTGGAATTACAGGCGTCCGCCACCTCGCCCAGTTAATTTCTGTATTTTTGGTAGAGACGGGCTTTCGCCATGTCGACCAGGCTGGTCTTAAACTCCTGACATCAGGTGATCTGCCTGCCTCGGCCTCCCAAAGTGCTGGGATAACAGGCATGAGCCACTGCACCCGGCCTTATCTTTATTTACTGTTATATAGGTGATAAATGTTAATTTTAGAAAAAACAGAAAATGCTGTAAAAAGAAAAAAGTATAGTCCTATCACATAGATAACTTGATAACATTTTGATGTATTCCCTTCCATTTTCCAAATACGTATATACATGAAAATATAGTAATTCTTCTCTAGAAATGGAACAACAATGGATATACTATTTTTAAAATTTCTGTTTATTTATTTATTTATGCATTTATTTTTTTTGAGGCGGAGTCTTGCTCTGTTGCCCAGGCTAGAGTGCAGTGACGCAATCTCGGCTCACTGCAACCTCTGCCTCCTGGGTTCAAGCGGTTCTTCTGCCTCAGCCTCTTAAATAGCTGGGATTAGAGGTGCCTGCCACCGCGCCCGGCTAATTTTTTTATTTTTGGTAGAGACGGGGTTTCACCATCTTGGCCAGCTGGTCTCAAACTCCTGACCTCGTGATCCACCTGCCTTGGCTTCCCAAAATGCTGGGATTACAGGTGTGAGCCACCGCGCCCGGCCCTGCTTGTTTATTTTTTAAGAGACCGGGTCTCAGTATGTTGCCCAGGCTGGTCTCAAACTCCAGGACTTCTCACCTCGGCTTCCCAAATATATACCATTTTGTAACCTCATTTTTTTTACTGTGTAGTACATCTGTCCCAGACATTTGTTGGTGCTAGTAAGTCTTCTGCAGCAGGTTGTTTTTTTTTTTTTTTTTTTTGAGACAGGGTCTCACTCTGTTGCCCAGGCTGGTCTTGAACTCCTGGGCTTAAGCTGTCCATCCCTGTCAGCCTCCCACAGTGCTGGGATTATAGGTGTGAGCTATGGCACCTAGCCTAAAATGTTTTTTAAGATGAAACATTTCAAACTTATACCAGAGAAGACAAAATTACATAATGAACCCCATGAGCCCATCACCAGCTTCTACCAGTTGTCATCTCGTGGATAATCCTTTTTCTGCCCCTTCCCTCCTTGATTATTTCAAAGCAAATGTCAGATACTATTTAACTTAATCTACAGACATTTCAACAAAACTTAACATTACAACCGTTATCACACAAAAGCCCCCCAGAAAACATTGTCTCTTTTTTTTTTTTTGGAGACAGGCTGGAGTGCAGAATACAGTGGCGCGATCTTGTCCCACTTCAACCTGCACCCCCTGGGCTTAGATGATCCATTCACCTTAGCCTCCTGAGTAGCTGGGACTACAGGCGTGTGCCACCATGCTCAGCTAATTTTTGTGTTTTTCTTGTAGAGATGGAGTTTTGCCATGTTGGCCAGGCTGGTCCCGAACTCCTGACCTCAGGTGATCCCACCGCCTCCGCCTCCCAGAGTGCTGGGATTATAGGTGTGAGCCACCATGCCTGGCCGAAGTTATTTTTTTTATGCTCAGTCCCATATTTGGCCTGTAACAGCTTTCTAAATCTGTTTGACACTACCCTTATATATTTTGATAGCTCTGTTGCTTTCTTTTCTTTTTTATTTTCTCCGTTGCTTACTTTTTAAATTTAATTAATTAATTTCTTTTTCTTTTCCTTTTTTTTTTTTTTTTTGAGACGGAGTCTCGCCCTTGTCCAGGCTGGAGTGCGGTGGCATGATCTCGGCTCACTGCAAGCTCTGCCTCCTGAGTTCACGCCATTCTCCTGCCTCAGCCTCCCGAGTAGCTGGGACTACAGGCGCCTGCCACCATGCCTGGCTTTTTTTTTTTTTTTTTTTTTTTTTTTGAGACGGAGTCTCGCTCTGTCGCCCAGGCTGGAGTGCAGTGGCGCGATCTCGGCTCACTGCAAGCTCCGCCTCCCGGGTTCACGCCATTCTCCTGCCTCAGCCTCCCGAGTAGCCGGGACTACAGGCGCCCGCTACCACGCCCGGCTAATTTTTTGTATTTTTAGTAGAGACGGGGTTTCACCGTGTTAGCCAGGATGGTCTCGATCTCCTGACCTCGTGATCCACCCGCCTCGGCCTCCCAAAGTGCTGGGATTACAGGCGTGAGCCACCGCGCCCGGCCTACCTGGCTTTTTTTTGTATTTTTAGTAGAGATGGGGTTTCACCGTGTTAGCCAGGATGATCTCGATTTCCTGACCTCGTGATCCGCCCGCCTCAGCCTCCCAAAGTGCTAGGATTACAGGCGTGAGCCACCGCGCCTGGCCTTATTTATTTTTCTTTAAGACGGAGTCTCGCTCTGTCGCCCAGGCTGGAGAGTAAGTGGCGTGATCTCCACTCACTTCAAGTCTGCCTCCTGGGTTCAAGCAATTCTCCTGCCTCAGTCTCCTGAGTAACTGAGTTTACAGGTGTACGCCACCACATCTGGCGAATTTTTGTATTTTTAGTAGACGGGGTTTTGCCATGTTGGCCAGGCTGGCCTCAAACTCCTGACCTCAAGTGATCCGCCTGCCTCAGCCTCCCAAAGTGCTGGGATTACAGGCATTAGCCACTGCACCAGGCCTATGTTAATTTTTTATTGTTTTGAAACGGAGTCTCACTCTGTCGCCCAGGCTGGAGTACAGTGGTGTGATTTCAGATCGCTGCAAACTCTTGTCTCCTGGGTTCAAGTGATTTTCCTGCCTCATCCCCTTGAGTAGCTGGGATTACAGGTGTGCGCTACCATGTCTGGCTAGTTTTTGTATGTAGAGACAGCGTTTCCCGTTGTTGGCCAGGCTGATCTCAAACTCCTGACCTCAAGTGATCTGCCTGCCTTGGCCTGTCAGAGTGCTTGGGTTATAGGTGTGAGCCACTGTGCCTTGCCTCTTTTCTCTGTTGCTTTCTGGTACAAGATGTTACAGGATTATCTTGTAAGATTCTTGCGTAAGACCTGAAATCTGCTTATTCTAATAGCCTTGGTTATTTTTAGTGGGAAATGATATTTGATGAGTATCCTGAAAACTAAATCACTCTGTTCATTTTTAGTGACTAGGAACTTGTTTTGTAAATTGACTAACTTGGTGAAAATTAAAATTTTTTATCATTAGAGAGAAATGAGTTTGTGTTGAATTGAAAGACTCAATTTCTAGAGGCTGGGTGTGGTGGCTTACTCCTGTAATCCCAGCACTTTGGGAGACCAAAGAGGGCAGATCATCTGAGGTCAGGAGTTTGAGATTAGCCTGGCCAACATGGTGAAACCCCATCTTTACTAAAAATACAAAAATTAGCTGGACATGGTGGCGGGCGCCTGTAATCCCAGCTACTTGGGAGGCTGAGGCAGGAGAATTGCTTGAACCCGGGAGGCGGAGGTTGCAGTGAGCTGAGACTGTGACATTGCACTCCAGCCTGGGCAACAAGAGCAAAACTTTGTCTCCAAAAAAAAAAAAAGACTCAATTTCTAAAGGTCATGGGCATAGAACAAGGTTTGTGTACTTTGGGAGAATTCTGGTTACTTTTGACCTGACCTTACACCTGGAGGATTGGTATTAACATATTAGGGCCAAGCACTGTGGCCCACACCTGTAATCCCAGCACTTTCCAAGGCCAAGGTGGGTAGAACACCTGAGCTCAGGAGTTCAGGACCAGCCTGGGCAACATGATGAAGCCCTGTCTCTACCAAAAATACAAAAAGTTAACTGAGTGTGGTGGTGCGCACCTGTAGTCCCAGCTACTCAGGAGGCTGAGGTAGGATCACTTGCCTGGGAGACACAGGTTTCAGTGTGCTGAGATGGCATCACTGCACTCCAACCTGGGAGACGGAGTGAGACCCCATCTCAATAACAACAAAAAAAACAGAGTTGCAGGAGTCCTGGTACTTGGATTTTTTTTTTTTTTTTTTTTAGACGGAGTCTCGCTCTGTCACCCAGGCTGGAGTGCAGTGGCGCGATCTCGGCTCACTGCAAGCTCTGCCTCCCATGTTCATGCCATTCTCCTGCCTCAGCCTCCCCAGCAGCAGGGACTACAGGCGCCCGCCGCCATACCCAGCTAATTTTTTTGTATTTTTAGTAGAGACGGGTTTCACCATGTTAGCCAGGATGGTCTCGATCTCCTGACCTTGTGATCCGCCTGCCTCGGCCTCCCAAAGTGTTGGCATTATAGGCATGAGCCACCGTGCCCGGCCAGGTACTTGGATTTTAAAGAAATCATTCAGTGAGCATTTATTAGATTCCCTGTGTATGCTAAGCTCTGTGCTAAGCGCTAAGGATAAAACAATTAAAGACATTGTTCTTGGCCAGGCACAGTGGCTCATGTCTGTAATCCCAGCACTTTGGGAGGCCAAGGCAGGTGGGCCACCTGAGGTCAGGAGTTTGAGACCAGCCCAGCCAACATGGTGAAACTAAAATGGCAGAGATGAGCTGGGCGTGGTGGTGGGCACCTATAATCCCAGTTACTCGGGATGCTGAGGCAGGAGAATTGCTTAAACCGGGGAGGCGGAGGTTGCAGTGAGCCGAGATTGTGCTATTACACTCCAGTCTGAGTGAAAGACCGAAACTTCATCTAAAAAAAAGAAAGACATTGTTTTTGCCCTCTAGGAGAGCAGTTTAGCTGAGCCTAGTAATAACTTACATTTATGTGGCATTTTTGAATTTACAGTCTACTTCCTCATACATTATCTCATTTAATCCTTATTTATAATCCTTACTTATAATCCTACTTTGAAGCAGAAATTACTGTCCCCATTTTACAGATAAAGCATTTCTGGCTCAGAGAGATGAATTTGTCTAACATCGTACAGCAGACACAACACACCCTGGACAGGATATAATCTTACTTTTTAAACCCAGAGTTCTTGGCTGGGCATGGTGGTACACTTCTGTAACCCAGTGCTTTGGGAGGCGGAGGCGAGAAGATCACTTAAACCCAGGAGTTAAAGGCTGCAGTGAGCTATGATGGTGCCACTGCACTCCAGTCTTGGCAACAGAGCAAGGCCCTGTCTCTAAAAATAGATACATACCTACTTACATACATATATACAAAAATGGTAGAAAGAGGCTGGTCTCACGCCTGTAATCCCAGCACTTTGGGAGGCTGAGGCGGGCGGATCACGAGGTCAGGAGATCGAGACCATCCTGGCTAACATGGTGAAACCCCGTCTCTACTAAAAATACAAAAAATTAGCTGGGCGTGGTGGCAGGCGCCTGTAGTCCCAGCTACTCGGGAGGCTGAGGCAGGAGAATGGCGTGAATCTGGGAGGCGGAGCTTGCAGTGAGCCAAGATCGCGCCACTGCACTCCAGCCTGGGCGACAGAGTGAGACTCTGTCTCAAAAAAAAAAAAAAAAAAAAAAAAGGTAAAAAGGAAGAAACAAACCCACTCACCCAGAATTCTTGTGCTCTAGTCTGGGTGATAGAGCATGACCTTGTCTTTAAACATAAATAAATGAATCAGTCAACCAACCCATCCACCCTTAAGCAGTTTTTTTGTTTGTTTGTTTTTTGAGACAGAGCCTCACTTTGTTGCCCAGGCTAGAGTACAGTGGCATGATCTCGGCTCACTGCTACCTCCATTGCCTGGGTTCAAGTGATTCTCATGCCTCAGCCACTCAAGTAGCTGGGATTATAAGGTGTGCGCCACCACGCCTGGCTAACTTTCGTATTTTTAGTAGACATGGGGTTTCACCATGTTGGCCAGGCCGGTCTCGAATTCCTGACCTCAAGTGATCTGCTGGCCTTGCCTCCCAAGGTGTTAGGATTATAGGGGTAGCCCCCGCACCCAGCCAACCAACCAATTCTTAACCAGTTTTTTCTGACTTTCTATATTAAGGTGTTTATTTTATTTTATTTATTTATTTGTTTTCAAGAACAGGATTTACTATGTTCCCCAGGCTGCTCTGGAACTCCTGGATTGAAGTGGTCTTCCCACTTTAGTGTTTATTGGTGTTTTGGTGTTTTTATTTCAACAGAATACAATAATAAAGATAGACTGGTTCAGCTAGGGAAAATGATCCATTTTTCTTCCCTTCCTCAAACAGGATATAATTGATACAGCATGTGAAGTATTGGCCGACCCTTCTCTTCCGGAACTGTTCTGGGGAACAGTAAGTATGTCAGAGAGAGTCACTGCATAGCAAAAGAATTGTTCAAACACTTGTTTTCTTACAGGTTTTGTACTAAGCATTCATGTGCATTTTCTCATTTAATCTTCATAAAAATGTATGAAGTAGATACTATTACTGTCCCTCTTTTAATGTGATGACACATGACACTTAGAGATGTGAAGTGATTTGCTCAAAGTCACACATAGAAAGAGGCAGCCAGAACCCAGTTCTGTCTGACTTGAGTCTGCAGCCTATGTTATTACCAGTGTGCTGTCTCCAGCCCACCAGGTTTTTTTTTTGTTTTGGTTTTGTCTTGTTTTTTGAGATGGAGTCTTGCTCTGTTGCCCAGGCTGGAGTGCAGTGGTGCGATCTCGGCCCACTGCAACCTCTGCCTCCCGGGTTCAAGCAGTTCTCCTGCCTCAGCCTCCCAAGTAGCTGGGATTACAGGCGCCCGCCACCATGCCTGGCTAATTTTTTGTATTTCTAGTAGAGACGGGGTTTCACTATGTTGGCCAGGCTGGTCTCGATCTCCTGACCTTGTGATCTGCCAGCCTCGGCCTCCCAAAGTGCTGGGGTTACAGGCGTGAGCCACTGAGCCTGGCCTTCCAACCCACCAGTTTTTTGTTTTTATATATGGCAGTGTTTTAGACACCAGTGTTCCTGCAGCTCTTGAAAGTGCTTTTAGGAGATTGTAACCGTAGCCTATGAGTTGTCAGGGTATTGTAACTAGTTAGAGTGAGAATTTGGCTTTGAAAAGAACAATTTCTCACCAGTACTTGCTCTGAGCATTGACAACAGTCTCAAACCTCAAGATCCAACTGATGATCTACCTGTATATTTTACCCTCTTTTTTGTAAGATGCTGTCTGATGTTATAGAACCACAGTGCTCCTGGGAGAAGGAGAAGCTGGTATGAAATAGTATCTAGAGTGAGGATCTGTGGTTGCTGTGTGGTAGCCAACTGCTGACATAGTTGGGTAATTTGCACTTTAGTGGAAACATGTAATGCACAGGTGAACAATACTGTCTTCCCATAGAAAGGATGGCTGGGAAGGTCACTGGATAGAATAGTAATCTTTTTTTAGGTCCCTCACTAAATCAATTATTTTATATCCTTTTTCAGTGGAAATATGAAAGTCTTAAATTATTAAGGAGGGATGATATCTGTCTAAAAGGAAGGATTAATTCTAAATTTTCTCATGATTGCTGGGAAATTTGGAGAGATGTTAATTTGTGGATAATGTGAAGATCAGTGATTTGTCCCATTCCACCACAGGAGCCAACTTCTGGCCTTGGGATCATTCTGGACAGTGTGTGTGGAATGTTTCCCCACCTTCTCTCCCCACTCCTGCAACTGCTCCGAGCCCTGGTATCAGGGAAGTCCACAGCCAAAAAGGTAAGTTGCTTAGTCAGATAAGTAAAGAGAATGGGAGATTCTTCATGGAGACTTTATTAGGAATCTTTTTTGCTTTCCACATTGCAGTTCTACTGCCATGACAAAAGTTAGTCTGAAGGTGAATGAAAGATACCAAAGATAGCACCTCAATTCTAAAAAATTAAATAATCTTTTCATTAAGTACCTATTGTAGATACTGTGGGACTAAGACTAAGTATAAAGTTCCTTAATACCTAGTTGGAAGTTACTAGATATAAGAAATAAATAGCTAAGAGCCAGGTGGTACAGAGTAAATGTCATTTGAGCAATAAAGACCATACTGTTCAGGAGAGAGAACTGCCCTTGTGGAGTGATGGGGACTTGAGTTGAGTGTTAAAGCCCAGTGAAGATTTGGCGAGGGGCGCAGGAGGCAGTTCCAAGAACAGTCACAGTGGTGGGCTTGCAAGAAGTTTGAGAGTCTGGTTGAAAGAGCAGACTGTGGGACCTCCCCTTGCTTATCCTGGAGGGAAATGTGTGATGGTTTTTTCTGTTTTGGCAGGTGTATAGCTTCTTGGATAAGATGTCTTTCTACAATGAACTTTATAAACACAAGCCTCATGATGTGATCTCCCATGAAGATGGAACTCTTTGGCGGAGACAAACACCCAAACTCCTTTATCCCCTTGGTGAGATAAAGAGATCCCCCTTTCATGACAGCTTTTTTTTTTTTTTGATGTCTTGCTCTGTCACCCAAGCTGGAGTGCAGTGGCACGATCATAGCTCACTGTAGCCTCAAACTCTTGGGCTCAAGTGATTCTCCCACCTTAGCCTCCCAAAGCACTGGGATTATAGACGTGAGCCAGTGCATCCAGGCAGTTACACTCTGAGGCTCACATCTGTTCCAGGTGCTCAAAGAGGAAAATATAGAGGGAATAGCCTCACTGTTTTAATCCTGGCATCATCACCACTGACTTCTCCAGTCATCTAGGCACTAGCAGTCCTATGAGGTACTGTTATCATTTGAATGGAAAACTGTTCTTTGCACTCAAGTGAGTTTCAGACATATAGAAAGAGTCACTTGTCGGCCAGGTGTAGTGGCTCACGCCTGTAATCCCAACACTGGGATTACAGGCCAAGGTGGGCGGATCACCTGAGGTCGGGAGTTCGAGACCAGCCTGACCAACATGGAGAAACCCCGTCTCTACTAAAAATATAAAATTATTCGGGCGTGGTGGTGCATGCCTGTAATCCCAGCTACTCTGGAGGCTGAGACAGGAGAATCGTTTGAACTTGGGAGGCAGAGGTTGCAGTGAGTTGAGATCGTGCCATTGCACTCCAGCCTGGGCAACAAGAGCAAAACTCCATCTCAAAAAAAAAAGACACTTGTCTACATGGCAAGAACTTTTTTGGGTATTTTAGTTGAAAAAGCTGTAGGAATGTTAGCTACTAAGAAGAAAGCCTGTGAATCCCAGAACTTTGGGAGGCCAAGACAGGCAAATCACTTGAAGCCAGGAGCTCAAGACCAGCCTGGTCAACATGGTAAAACCCCATCTCTACTAAAAATACAAAAATTAGCCAGGAGTGGTGGTGCGCACCTGTAGTCCCAGCTACTTGGGAGGCTGAAGCACGAGAATCACTTGAACCCAGGAGGTGGAGGTTGCAGCGAGCCGAGATCGCGCCACTGCACTCCAGCCTGGGCAAGAGGGAGACTCTGTCTCAAAAAAAAAAAAAGTCTGTGAGTTTGTGTATCTCTGTGTGTTTAAAATATTGATGTCTGGTAGAGGAGTTACATTTTTTATTTATCCTCAGATATTAGACTAATTTATCTTTCTCTCTCAGGGGGTCAAACCAACCTTCGCATACCTCAAGGCACTGTGGGCCAAGTAATGTTGGATGATAGGGCATACCTGGTACGCTGGGAATACTCCTATAGCAGCTGGACCCTCTTTACCTGCGAGATTGAAATGTTGCTTCATGTTGTTTCAACTGCAGGTAAGGTCAGCTTTCGGAAACATCACTACAAGGAGGAAAAGTGGATGTGCTTGGAGGATTTAGAAAATAGAATATCTCCATAAAATTTAGAACCATCAAGATTGTGATTTGTCTGATTTGTGTATCTGGGTCTCAGAGACTGTTCAGTGATCTTAAAGGGGTTGTTTGCCGTGAGGTCACAGGCTGTCTTTCTTCTCAGATGTGATTCAGCACTGCCAGCGAGTCAAACCCATCATTGATCTCGTCCATAAGGTCATCAGTACAGACCTGTCGATAGCAGACTGTCTCCTGCCCATCACATCTCGCATCTACATGCTGCTGCAGCGGTGAGTCTGTCTTGGCTGACCCTCAGCTGCCCAGTAGAGATCTCAGCACTTGTGCCCTCAGTTTGCAGGAACCTGGACACATACCCACTGGGTTAAAGTTCACGCATGTTCCTTGGTTTTCCTGTTTTTATATCTGTGAGGGTTTTCCTGTTTTTATATGTCTGCTGAGGGGAGAGACTCGGGAGAGAGAAGTGGAAAAATGTTTGTGAGGGAACCAGTTGTATTATTTGCTTTATTGAGTATAGTGTATTGTTCTCCAACCAGGTTAACGACAGTGATCTCCCCACCTGTGGATGTCATTGCTTCTTGTGTCAACTGCTTAACTGTTTTGGCTGCCCGCAATCCAGCAAAGGTGAGATGCCAGATCTTCCCAAGAGCCAAAAATGTAGCACTTGGCACATACCTGAAGATATGTGGGCATTTAACTCTTCCTTTTCCTTCTTAGGTCTGGACTGATCTTCGTCACACAGGTTTTTTACCATTTGTGGCCCATCCTGTCTCCAGCCTGAGTCAGATGATTAGGTGAGCCAAGTCCTAGGGTGGTGGGCCATATTCCCTAGTGAGAACCACATATGTCTCAGATCTAGCCTAGGTTTATTAATTTTATTTTTATGTATTTGTTTGTTTATTTTTTTGAGATGGAGTCTCACTCTGTTGCCCAGGCTGGAGTGCAGTGGTGCAGCCTCCGCCTCCCATGTTCAAGCAGTTGTTGTGTTTCAGCCTCCCGAGTAGCTGGGATTATAGGCTCGAGCCACCACGCCCAGCTAATTTTTGTATTATTTATGTATTTATTTACTTTTTTTATTTTTTGAGATGGAGTTTTCGCTCTGTTACCGAGGCCAGAGTGCAGTGGCACAATCTAAGCTCACTGCAGCCTCTGCCTCCCGGGTTCAAGCAATTCTCCCACCTCAGCCTCCCCAGTAGCCAGGATTACAGATGTGCGGCACCACGCCCGGCTAATTTTTTGTATTTTTAATAGAGACGAGGTCTCACCATGTTGGTCTGACTGGTCTGGAACTCCTGGTCTCAAGTGATCTGCCCGCCTTAGCCTCTCAAAGTGCTGGGATTATAGGCGTGAGCCACTGCGCCTGGCCTGATTTTTTTTTTTTTTTTGAGATGGAGTTGCGCTCTTGTTGCCCCGGCTGGAGTGCAATGGCGTGATCTTGGCTCACCACAACCTCCGCCTCCCAGGTTCAAGTGATTCTCCTGCCTCAGCCTCCCAAGTAGCTGGGATTACAGGCATTCACCACCACGCCCCGGTAATTTTGCATTTTTGGTAGAGATAGTTTTTCACCGTGTTGGCCAGGCTGGTCTCGAACTCCTGACCTCAACTGATCCGCCTGCCTTGGCCTCCCAAAGTGCTGGGATTACAGGCATGAGCCATGGTGCCCGGCCGAGAGCAAGAGAGATTTCTTATCCAACATCAATCATGTTAGTATGTGAGCATTTACTTTCCAGCACAGAAAATCCAGAGGTTTCTAGATTCAGGGACTTGGTGTCCCGTTATTAAGCCACAATCACTCTGTACTTTTTCTCATTTCATGGGTTCTCGAGCTCAGCCAGTAGACCACTTACCAGTACACAGGCTCCATCTTACTACCTGAGCATTCTCGCCTTGCTCTCTCTTGACAAAAATGTTTCCCTGATGTTCCTTTGATTTTTTTACTTTCAATATCTTTAGGTTTTACATCAATAAAACATGTTCTTAATGTTTACCCTGGGTACAGAACTGTCTCGATTGGATTATTTCCACTGGAGAGCTTTTCTATTTTATATTCAAGTAATCTAGACTATAATAAGAATGCTCTATGATTAGTTTCTTGAAACCTTGAAATTTCCCTATCATTCTTTTTCCCTCTACTTCTTTTTCCAGTGCGGAAGGGATGAATGCTGGAGGGTACGGAAACCTCTTGATGAATAGTGAACAGCCTCAGGGCGAGTATGGGGTTACTATTGCCTTTCTGCGCTTGATCACCACCCTTGTCAAGGTACAGTCTGATTTTGTTCACAAAGGGCAGAAAAAGAAAAGGTCCAGTCTGGTCAGATGACTCTGAAATAGTTTCCCTGGCCCCTGGTGCTGTAATCTTCTTGTCTGTAGGCAGAATAGTCATCTTGAAGTTACAGTGACAACAGTTTCTATGTATTGAGTACCTAGTATGTGCCAGTATGTTCTCTATTAGATGCTTAATTATGTGAATTTATTTAATGATTGGAAGATTTATGAAGTAGAATGGAAGAGGCCAAAAGGGTATTGCAGTTACTATCAAGCTATTTTGACAGTAACCTGGGATAATATCATATCCCAGTATATATATACATGTGTGTATATTCCTGAAGCAAAATTTCACAGTTTATTTCACAACATTTATTCTTACCACACAAGTTGTACCCTGATACTTTCTATTCAGTCTCCTCCCTATTTAAGTGAATTTTGACCATAGACTGATCTCATAATCTACTAATGGGTTACAACTCAGTTTGAAAAACACTGACATAGAGCATAAATAATGACATAGAGCATAAATTTTGGAGTCAGAATTAGGTTTACATTCAGGTTGACAGCTTACTAGCTGCATGACCTTGAGCAAGTAAAGAATATCTTAAGAGTCTCTAAAACAGAATGCTATATGGTCTCTACCTCATGGGATTGAGAAGAGGGTCATGCATGAAAAAAACTATACTTTCTGCCTGCAGGAATCAATGAATGCTTAAAAAGAAATGACTGTAGGCTGGGTGCAGTGATTCATGCCTGTAATCCCAGCACTTTGGGAGGCCGAGGCGGATGGATCACCTGAGGTCAGGAGTTTGAGACCAGCCTGGCCAACATGGTGAAACCTCATCTCTACTAAAAATACAAAAATTAGCTGGGTGTGGTGGTGGATGCCTGTAATCCCAGCTACTCAGTGGGCTGAGGCAGGAGAATTGCTTGAACCTGGGAGGCGGAGGTTGCAGCAAGTCGAGATCACGCCATTGCACTCCAGCCTAGGTGCCAAGAGTGAAACTCCATCTTGGGGGCGAAAAAAAGGATTGCATATAGAGATAGGAATATATAGATATTTATATATAACTAAAGAGTCCCCATTTTTAATAGAAGGTTGCTACAGTTAACAGATATCATTGGGTATCAGATTTTTGCATATCAGATCTCCTTTCTAGTATTTCAGTGATGGGATTGAGGTTAGGGACGGCTGGCAATCATGATAGTGAAGTGGCATTGTTCATCATCAGCAATCCTCTATCCTTTATGTTTAAGGTGCCTCCCTTCTGTCCAGATTTAGCCTGCATCCCTTTTCTTCGTGTTGGTGCCTTTTGTGACATTCTCTTTCATCACTTTTTCTATTCTAGAAAAGACCCACAACTTGGGCTCAACTATAAAGTAGGACTTTTGATGTTTCTTTTTTTTCATTGATGACCAAGGTTTGCCTAGATTTCCTTTGGACCTATCTATGGTTTTGGAATTAAATCTCTAGGTAACTAAATGACTTTTCCTTAAATGTGCGGAAGTCCTCACTGCATGGTTTCTTGTAGGGGCAACTTGGTAGTACCCAGAGCCAAGGACTTGTACCCTGTGTAATGTTTGTGCTGAAGGAGATGCTTCCCAGCTACCATAAGTGGCGCTACAACTCTCATGGAGTGAGGGAACAGATTGGTAAGGACAGCATGGGCAGGGAAGACCTGGGGATTTCTGGCCCCGCTGGAGATCTTTTTTCTTTCCCTTTCTTGAGATAAGGGGTCATTTCACAAGGCCACATCATTCCTCTGTCTTTTCTGGAGTCCAGGTTGCCTGATCTTGGAGCTGATTCATGCAATACTGAACCTGTGCCACGAGACAGACCTGCACAGCAGGTAATGAAGGGTTGATTACTAGAGCTTGGCGCTCGCCAAGGCAAGACACAGGCTTTTGCTGTGCAAAGCCGTCTCAGTTCTTCCAGAGAATTTACCTTGCTTGAGCCCAGAACTCAGTAATCTTGAGGTTGTTAGTTGCTTTCAATTGGCCTGTTTATCATTTCTCACTGTGGACAGAGAAGTAGGAATGAGAGAGAGAGAGAGAGTGTGTGTGTGTGTGTGTGTGTGTGTACACATACACTAATATATTAATCATTCTTTATGATCGTTACAAAAGTTCATTCCTGACGAGACACTCTTCATATATCTCTGCATCCCAGGGCCAGTTACTATGTATTCTTGGTTTTTTCCTCTTTCTGTATTGACTGTAACTTTCTTTCCATGCCACTGCTTATAGATGTCTTATTTTAATGGTTCCATGCATTCCATCATATGGATTAATTATGATCCTTTTCAGTAGCTGTATCTGTTACTTGATGGACATTTAGATTGCTTCTCAGGGTGATCTTTAGGTGATCAAGTCTATTTCAGGAAAGTGATCAGAGTGCCTTCAGCTTGCAGAGAGCTGGTCTCCAGTGTCCAGTAGGTTAGGTTAGCCACCCTAGCCTAATTGGACAATGCCCTTCCTTCCAAGATACACTGAGTGGCTCCCTGGTAACTCAGAATACCTCTGTCTTCCAGTCATACTCCCAGCCTGCAGTCTCTCTGCATCTGCAGCCTGGCATACACAGAAGCAGGACAGACAGTTATCAATATCATGGGCATTGGCGTGGACACCATTGACATGGTGATGGCTGCTCAGCCTCGAAGGTAGGGCTCCTTCTCCACGTTCCCTTTGTTTGTCTTTATTGTGCCTGCATGTTACTAATAACTCCAGTTTAAGTTAACTTGCAGTAGCTTTTAGAAGATGACGTTGTTCTTCCTAGGACATAGCCTTTACATACCCTAGTGGCTGCTATATAGATTGGCATATAGCAAAGGGAGTTGATTACTCCTCCTCTCTCCTAGTTTGGACTGGGGCCTCTAACAGAAGCTGTTGAACTCTGGGATTATTGTTGGAATCTAATTCATGAGAGCACATATATTGCGAATGAAGTCATACTGTATGAATCATCTTTGGTTTCCATTTGGCACCCTAGTGATGGGGCAGAGGGCCAGGGGCAGGGCCAGCTGCTGATCAAGACAGTGAAACTGGCATTCTCCGTCACCAACAATGTTATTCGGCTGAAACCTCCTTCTAATGTGGTGTCCCCCCTGGAACAGGCTCTCTCACAACATGGTATGTATTTCTCTTCCAGTCACAACATGGTATGTATTTCTCTTCCAGTCATTTCTGCTCATAAATACGTATCTTAGGCAGTGTTTTTGGATGTCAACAGTATTTTCTGCTTCTTGAGGAAGTTTGGGAATTATTACCAGCTCCTTTCCTGAAATTGGAAACAAAAGGACTAGATGGTACTTTATTTCTGCCTCCTATTGATGATAGAATATTAGTTAAGAATGCAGATTTGAAGTCAGACTGCCTTGGTTCAAATTTTGTATCCAATCAACTGTGTGACCTTGGGTATGTTATTAAACAACTCTGCCTCTGATTTCTCATCTGTAAAATGGGGATAATGGTACAGGTTGAGTATCCCTTATCTGAAATGCTTGGGACCAGAAGTGTTTTGGGTTTCAGTTTTTTTTTTTCATATTTTGGAATAGTTGCAGTATACTTACCAGTTTAGCATAAATCCAAAATGTTCCAGTGAGCATTTCCTTTGAGCTATAGTTAGAGATTTTGACACATTCCAGATTTTTTTTAATTTTTTAATTTTTTTTTTTTTTTTTTTTTTTGAGACAGTCTAGCTCTGTTGCCCAGGCTGGAGTGCAGTGGCGCAATCTCGGCTTACTGCAGCATCTGCCTCCTGGGTTTAAGCAATCCTCCTGCCTCAGCCTCCCGAGTAGCTGGGATTACAGGCATCTGTCACCATGCCCAGCTAATTTTTGTTTTGTTTTGTTTTGTTGTTTTGTTTTGTTTGGTAGAGACGAGCTTTCGCTATGTTGGCCAGGCTGGTCTCGAACTCCTGACCTCAGGTGACTTGCCCTCTTTGGCCTCCCAAAGTGCTGGGATTACAGGCATGAGCCACCGTGCTCTAATTTCAGGTTTTCAGATTATGGATGCCTGTAGTATCTTCCTAATAAGATTATAATAAAGGGCTGGGCATGGTGGCTCACGTCTGTAATCCCAGCACTTTGGGACGGTGAGGCTGGGGAGGATACTTTGAGTCCAGGAGTTCGAGACCAGCTTGGGCAAAATAAGGAGACCCCCATCTATACCAAAACAAACAAAAAAAAAGTAGCTGGGCCTGGTGGCATATGCCTGTGGTCCCAGCTACTCAGGAGGCTGAGGTGGGGGGATTGTTTGAAGCTTGGCAGGTCAAAGCTGCAGTGAGCCATGATTTTGCCACTGCACTCCAGCTTGGACAACATAGTGAAACCCTCTCTCAAAAAGAAAAAAAGATAGGCTGGGTGCAGTGGCTCACGCTTGTAATCCCAGCACTTTGGGAGGCCAAGGTGGGCGGATCACGAGGTCAGGAGTTTGAGACCAGCCTGGCCAACACAGTGAAACCCCATCTCTACTAAAAATACAAAAGTTAGCTGAGTATGGTGGTGGGTGCCTGTAATCCTAGCACTTTGGGAGGCCGAGGTGGGCGGATCACTTGAGGTCGGGTTCAAGACCAGCCTGGCCAACATGGTGAAACCCTGTCTCTATTAAAAATTTTAAAAATTAGCTGGACGTGGTGGTGCACGCCTGTAATCCCAGCTACTCGGGAGGCTGAGGCAGGAGAATTGCTTGAACCTGGGAGGTGGAGGTGCAGTGAGTCGAGATCGTGCCACTGCACTTCGGCCTGGGTGACTGAGTGAGACTCTGTCTCAAAAAAAATTAATAAATAAATAAAAATTAATAAAATAAGCACCTATTTTATTCAGAATGTATCTTTGCTGTCGATGAATTGGGTTGAACTGTTTATCCCCAAATTCTGACTATTCTTTTGCTCCTCAATCAAGAGAAGGATACAGCCACCTAGGTTTGCTGTGGCCCTCCAAGTACTTGAGGGTAAATTCCTTCACATACACACTGTGGGTCTTTTTTGAACAGCCAGTGCTCTAAGGACTTGAATTAGGCACACTTGATATCTAAACTGTTTCCTGTGCTGCTTTAGGTGCTCATGGAAACAACCTCATTGCTGTTCTAGCCAAATACATCTACCACAAACATGACCCTGCTTTGCCACGTCTTGCCATTCAGCTGCTGAAACGTCTGGCCACGGTAGGATCGTACTTCATGCACACACACTGTTTATATGAGGGTGTTTTTTTCCCCCTGATTACAAAAGACATGCTCAGGCCACGTGCAGCGGCTTAACGCCTGTATGTAATTCCAGCACTTTGGGAGGCCAAGGTGGGAGGATCATTTGAGCCCAGGAGTTCAAGACCAACCTGGGCCACATAGTGAGACCCCATCTCTAATATAGAAAAAAGGAGAAAAGGCTGCGTGCGGTGGCTCATGCCTGTAATTCCAGCACTTTGGGAGGCTGAGGTGGGTAGATCACAAGGTCAGGAGTTCAAGACCAACCCTGGCCAAGATGGTGAAACCCTATCTCTCCTAAAAATACAAAAATTAGGAGGTCGGGCATGGTGGCTCACGCCTGTAATCCCAGCACTTTGGGAGGCCGAGGCGGGTGTATCACAGAGTCAGGAGATCAAGACCATCCTGGCTAATACGGTGAAACCCCATCTCTACTGAAAAATACAAAAAATTAGCCAGGCATTATGGCGGGCGCCTGTAGTCCCAGCTAATTGGGAGGCTGAGGCAGGAGAATGGCATGCACCAGGGAGGCGGAACTTGCAGTGAGCTGAGATCGCGCCACTGCACTCCAGCCTGGGCAACAGACCAAGACTCCATCTCAAAAATTAGCCAGGCGTGGTGGCAGGTGCCTGTGATCCCAGCTACTTGGGAGCCTGAGGCAGAGAGTTGCTTGAACCCGGGAGGCAGAAGTTGCGGTGAGCTGTGATCACGCCACTGCACTCCAGCCTGGGCGACAGAGTGAGACTCCGTCTCAAGATAAAAGGAGAAAAAAGACATGCTTATTGTAAAATATTTATTTAAATGTTACAAATAGATGTAACAGAAAGTTAAGATGCCCTATGATCTCCTTATTCCAAGAATCCCTATGGGCAGGGGGATATGCCATGCTCCAGATTTCTTTTTTTTTTTTTTTGAAACAGCGTCTGGCTATGTCTCCAAGGCTGTGCTCCACATTTCTTATCTGTGTTCTTGTATTTTAAAAAGTATCGGCTGGGCGCTGTGGCTCACACCTGTAATCCCAGTACTTTGGGAGGCTGAAGCAGGTGGATCATGAGGTCAGGGGTTCAAGACCAGCATGGCCAAGATGGTGAAACCCCATCTCTACTAAAAATACCAAATTAGCTGGGTGGCAGGTGCCTGTAATCCCAGCTACTCAGGAGGCTGAGGCAGGAGAATCGCTTGAAACTGGGCAACAGAGGTTGCAGTGAGCTGAGATCACATCACTGCCCTCCAGCCTGGGCGATAGAGTGAGACACCGCCTCAAAAAATAAAATAATAAAGGTATTTAGGGCTGGGCGTGGTGGCTTATGCCTGTAATCCCAGGACTCTGGGAGGCCCAGGTGGGTGGCTTGCCTGAGCTCAGGAGTTTGAAACCATCCTGGGCAACACGGTGAAACCCCATCTCTACTAAAATACAAAAAAATTAGCCAGGTGTGGCAGCGTGTGCCTGTAGTCCCAGGTACTCAGTAGGCTGAGGCAGGAGAATTGCTTGAACCCAGGAGGTGGAGGTTGCAGTGAGCCGAGTTCACACCACTGTGCTCCAGCCTGGGCGACAGAGTCAAAAAAAAAAAAAAAAGTATTTGAGTGTGTACTTTTGTTCTTTATAAAAGCAGAATTCCTGGTACTGTTTTTCTTTCTTTTTTTTTTTTTTTTGAGACGGAGTCTCGCTCTGTTGCCTAGGCTGGAGTGCAGTGGCACGATCTCGGCTCACTGCAAGCTCCGCCTCCCGGGTTCAGCCATTCTCCTGCCTTAGCCTCCCGAGTAGCTGGGACTACAAGCGCCTGCCACTGCGCCCGGCTAATTTTTTGTATTTTTTTTAGTAGAGACGGGGTTTCACCGTGGTCTCGATTTCCTGACCTCGTGATCTGCCTGCTTGGCCTCCCAAAGTGCTGGGATTACAGGCATGAGCCACCGCGCCCGGCCCTTCCTGGTACTGTTTTTCTTTTGAGACAGTCCCACTCCATCACCCAGGCTGGAGTGCCGTGGCATGATCTCACTGCAGCCTCCACTCCCAGGTTCATGCGATTCTCCTGTCTAAGCCTCCCAGGTTGCTGGGATTACAGGCGCCCACTACAACACCCAGCTGATTTTTTTGTATTTTTAGTAGGGACGAAGTTTTGCCATGTTGGCCAGGCTAGTCTCGAACTCCTGATCTCAAGTGATCTGCCTGCCTCAGCCCCCCAACATGCTGGGATTACAGGCGTGAGCCACTGTGCCTGGCCCCTGGTACTGTTTTATGACTGGCTCCCTTCACTTGATACCATATCAAGCAGTCTTGATGTGCTTCATGCCACATGGGCACATTTGGACTTCCTTCATTCTTTTTTGTCTTTTTTCCTTTTTTTAATTTGGACTTCCTTCATTCTTTTTAATGTTTGCATATCACATCCTAGAATGGATGCATCCTGATTTATTTGCGCTACTTTCTGTCTTTCACTATTACAAGCAGTGCTGCAGTGAACATTATTATCCCTACCACCCTGTAAACATTTGTTTACAGTTCCAAAGATTTATGTAGGTATAAATGAACATGATATTTTTTATTAGATATTTCCAAATTACCTTCCAAAAAACATTGTAACAGTTTATGCTTATAACACCAAGTATTCTATCCTTGCTGCAAGGGCTTCATCATTGTTTAGTCTTTGCCAATCTAATAAGCAAAAAAATGTTTCACTTTTCAGTTTGTATTTATTTAACCATGAGGGAAGTTGAGCATTTCTTTATACTGATTACTGTCTTTCCTGTGAATTTGCGGGCATCTCATGCTTGTTTGTGGTGATGTCCCTTTTAGCCCAGAGCTGTAGTCTGGATGCTTCCCTTTCTGCCAATTTTCTGGGAGCTCTTCAGTGCCCTTCTGCGGGAGCCCATTGAGGTTTTTGTGGAAGCAGAGCTCTAAGCCTGTGTGTTCCGGTCTCCACCAGGTGGCCCCAATGTCAGTGTATGCTTGTCTGGGCAATGATGCGGCTGCCATTCGTGATGCCTTCCTGACCCGATTGCAGAGCAAAATTGAGGACATGCGCATCAAAGTCATGATTCTAGAGTTCCTCACGGTTGCAGTAGAGACCCAGCCAGGCCTCATCGAACTGTTTCTGAACCTGGAAGTTAAGGATGGCAGTGATGGCTCAAAGGTAAGCCTGTAACCTGGGATGACACTGGGAGTTGGCTCACTGGGAGGCAGATGCTGGGCTCTGCAAGTACAGCTGCTGGCAGTGGCTGTGGAACTGAACTCTTACCTGTCCCTTCTTGCAGGAATTCAGCCTTGGGATGTGGAGCTGTCTCCATGCAGTGCTGGAGCTGATTGATTCCCAACAGCAAGATCGATACTGGTGCCCACCCCTGCTGCATCGTGCCGCCATTGCCTTTTTGCATGCTCTGTGGCAGGATCGGAGGGACAGTGCCATGCTGGTCCTCCGAACCAAGTAAGTCTGCCTCTGGGAGTAGTTTCATTGTTCTGGTCTATAAAATGGGAGTAATAATAGCTCTTATCCCAGAGGTTTGTTGTGACAGTTCACTGGGAATAAGAGTGCTTAGTCCTGGTTCAATACCTGGGAGTTTTACACTAATTCTCTTTCTAATGCTGCTGCAAGTATTAAGGATCTTTAAATATTAAGCACCTGGAAGGTTCAGTTGCTTTTGTGTTCCTGCCTTTTGCTAACTAGCTGCATCAAAACTCATTCTTGAGAAACAGTAGATTCAGGAGAGAGGGGCTTGCTCAAGTCACTGGATTGAATGAAACATTCCGTTCTATTGGACCTGCTGGCACAAAGGGAAGGAGTGTTAAAAGGCTAAATTTGGGAGTCTGCTGTCTTATTTCCCTCCCTCCTCTTCTGTGGGGCTTTTGGGAATCTACAGTGGAAGGAATCTTGAAGAGTTTTTATTGATCAACTCTGTAATGCATAAGTGTGATTCATGAGAGGAAAATGTAATTTTATCTATGGAAACCTTTCATTTATACGGGAACAACTGACTTATCAGACACATATTAGGATTGAGACTGGTAAAATATGAAGTGACGACCAAAGGGAGCTTGAGAGAGGAGAAAATGACTGTGAGAGGGAAAAAGTTATGATTTCAAACATTTATTTCCTTTTTAGACCCAAGTTTTGGGAAAATTTAACCAGTCCACTGTTTGGAACCCTTTCTCCTCCCTCTGAAACATCAGAGGTAAGCTGTGGCAGAGGGCAGGATGGTGGCTACAAGTCCCTTGGAGGAAAGGCTGTGGGCTGTGAGATGGGGCCGTAGACAATGATACCTCCCCTAATTAAACAACAGAATGTTCCCTTCACTAGAAACGTCTTTCTCAGGAAGTGCCAGCTTTCTGTCCCTTTGATGTCTTGCTTTGGGAAGGAAAGTTGTTTGCGTTACTGTGTGTTGGTGGCTCTGTGGTCTTCTCCATTCAGTTGGAGACGTTGTGGACTTGACGCCTCTGCTCTTGCAAGTCAGGACATTCACATTCAACAGGGGTTGTACTAACTTGTTCTGCAAGTGTTGGGCCCCTGCTCTGTTCCCTGTTTGATACACTGGGGGAGGTCAGTGATGCAGAGATGTGATAATTGCCTGTTCTGCTGTCTCCACAGCCCAGCATCCTGGAAACCTGTGCCCTAATCATGAAGATAATTTGCTTGGAGATATACTATGTAGTAAAGTGAGTACTTTCCCCTCTTGAGATTTTAACTGAAGGTTGGGGGAGTGGGAGTTGGTGGCCTACCACTGGGTGCATGGCTGGAAGAGCCAAGGCAGAGGAGAGAACTGGTTTGGAACCATTCATGGAAGGCCAGTGAGCTGTGTTCCTGGCCAATCCACCGATGGCATTTATGATTGTCAGAAAGAGTTATTGTGAAGCAAACTCCATGCAACTGGGATTTTATGGAGGAGGAATCCTGGAAAGGCCTCAGCCTAACCCACACGTTGGAGGTGTCCTGGAGCCGTCTGCCTTTAAGCCCATGCAAGGTCGTTTTCTCTGCCTCAACAAGGGTCTGTACCCATTATATTCCCATCTGCTTTCAAAATCTAACTGGAGGTTTTTTCTTGACACTGTAGGGGTTCATTAGACCAGTCATTAAAGGATACACTGAAGAAATTTTCCATCGAGAAACGCTTTGCCTACTGGTCAGGGTATGTCAAGTCATTGGCAGTTCACGTGGCCGAAACAGAAGGCAGCAGCTGCACCTCCTTGTTAGAGTACCAGATGCTGGTGTCCGCCTGGAGGATGCTTCTCATCATTGCCACCACTCATGTAAGACCCTTTTGGGGAGAGTTTTCACTTTGGTACCTTAGCAATGATGTGTTGACATGCCTAGCAGATACAGCTCCTTGTGCGGAAGAATTAATCAGGGTTTATCCCTGAGAGCTAAACTGTAATAGGTTCTATGCTGAGAGATTGGGACTGTGGGGTATTTGAGGGTGTTGGGTCCAGGAGACCATTAAGAGGAATGCAGAGAAGTGATTTGAAATCCTTTCAGAGTTCCTAAAGCCTCCTGTACCTCCCTTAGGCCTTGGCTGGGTCTTAGCTGCTCCCTGGCTGCATCTGCCTCTTATGCAAAGGCATAACTGTCTTCTCGTGCGGTGTACCTTGTAGATGCTAGGTCAGTAAATACTTGTTGACTAGTCAGCAGGGAGCTGTGACAGCTGCAGCAGCACCCTCTCTAAAAAGCAGTTTGTCATTGGTTCTAGAAACTGCATTTCCTGGTCTTAGAAAAAGAACAGAGGCCATTGTCTCTGTACTCTTGTCTACTGGGAGTTGGTTTTGAGAGAGAGAGATAACATCTGGAAGAAATGCATTGTTCTTGGCTTTTCTGTGGTTTGACTCCGTCACGCTGTATCATAAGGACTTGGTATTGAAGTGTTCTTTCTTGGGGTATCCAGATTAATTTTTTTTTTTTTTCCTGAGACGGAGTCTTGCTCCGTCACCCAGGCTGGAATGCAGTGGTGCGATCTTGGCTTACTGCAACCTCCGCCTCCCGGGTTCAAGGAATTCTCCTGTCTCAGCCTCCCAGGTAGCTGGGATTATAGGTGCCCGCCACCACGCCGAGCTAATTCTTGTATTTTTCGTAGAGATGGGGTTTCACCTTGTTGGTCAGGCTGGTCTCGAACTCCTGACCTCAGGTGATCCACCCACCTCAGCCTCCCAAAGTGCTGGGATTACAGGTGTGAGCCACCACGCTTGGCCCAGATTAATCTTTTGACTTCATGAACAACTTCAGCTTGATAGATGCCTCCTTTTTCCAAGCACCTCCTACATCTGTGAAATGTGTTGCCTAGTGCCAGACTGCCCACATGCTTGGAGCTTTGAGCCTAGGAGGGGCAGGTTTGTGGCTACTCTTGCTGTGGCATAGTGGTTTTGGACCCCTAAGGCTCCAAACACACTTAAAGGCTCACCTGTCTTTGAGAATGGTTGATTCCCCAGGGTATGATTCCCCAGGGTATAACCTTTATGTCACCTGTCTTTTAGGCCCTAGTTAGGCAGCAGTTCTTGAATTGTAGCTCTGAAAATCCCACCATCCTCTTTCCCCAAAGGAAACCTATCTGGCTCTCTGTCTCACCTGTCTACCTATACAAAAGAAAAGAAAAAAAAAGAGAAAGAAACCTAAGTCCAGGATGTTGATCACCCATTCATTCTCTTAATGGCATTAGTGGAACGCTTCCAGGCATTGGGATACAGCAGTGAATAAGGCAGATAAGATCTTTGATCGCATAGAGAGTGCCCTATGATGGAGGAGGTAAATTATAAACAAATTTACCAATAAAAAATATGGTTTCAGATAGTGATAATTTGCTGTGAAGGAAATAATTAAAGTGCTGTGGTAATGAACACATGAGATAGAAGTAGTCAGGGTGGCCTTCTCTGAGTGGTGATGTCCCAGCTCAGAGCTGAATGTGTGAAGAAGCCTTCCAGGTGGAGCCCGTGGAGGAAAGAAGTCTAGGCAGATGGACTTGCAAGTGCAAAGTTCCAGCAGTGGAAAAGAGCTTGATATGTTCACGAAAGAGGCAAGCAGGGTTGGACTAGAGTGAGCACAGATGGGACTGATACTACGTCAGTTGGACCAGATCCTGTGGGGTCTTTGGACCATGTTGAAGAGCTTGGTTTGCGTTTCCCGGGCACTGGGAAGCCTTTCAAGGATTCTAAGCAGAGGGAGGACAGAGTCTCAAAGAGGAAGTGAACCTGGGCTTGATTCTGACCATATCTAAGGGTCGACAGAAGAACAGCAGGGCCTTCAAGCCCTATTTTACTTTATTCTTTAGGGAACAGGATCTCACTATGTTGATCAGGTTGGAGTGCAGTGGTGCAATCATGGCTCACTGCAGCCTCAACCTCCAGGGCTCACGTGATCTTCCCACCTCAGCCTCCCAAGTAGCTAGGACTACAGGCATGCACCACCATACCCAGCTAATTAAACATTTTTTGTTGTTGTTGAGATAGGGTCTCATTATGTTGCCCAGACTATAAGCCCTATTTTATTTTATTTATTTATTTAAGACGGAGTCTCTCTCTGTCGCCAGGCTGGAGTGCAGTGGTGCGATCTCGGCTCACTGCAACCTCCGCTTCCTGGGTTCAAGCAATTCTCCTGCCTCAGCCTCCCGAGTAGCTGGGACTACTGGTGCGCGCCACCATGCCTGGCTAATTTTTGTATTTTTAGTAGAGACAGGGTTCCACCATGTTGGCCAGGATGGTCTTGATCTCCTGACCTCGTGATCCGCCCACCTCAGCCTCCCAAAGTGTTAGGATTACAGGCATGAGCCACCACGCCCGGCCTATATAAGCCCTATTTTAAATCAGGGAGACTGTTTCGCCAATGACTAATTGCCTAGCAGAGGACCCCATGTTTCTTGGCCTCTAAAATCTGGAAAATTTTCCCAGCTGAAACCTTTTTCTGTTCCTTTGCAGGCAGATATAATGCACCTGACTGACTCTGTGGTGCGTCGCCAGCTCTTTCTTGACGTGCTTGATGGAACCAAAGCGTTAGTAAGTGTGTCTGGGAGATTTCACATTTCTCCCAGGGAGGTTGTCTTTGAAGTCAAATAGCAGAGGTCATGAGTCTGCCAGCCAGCCGCACAAATAGTCAGGTCACAGGGCTCACGTTGGCCCGGGAGGCCTGAGACTGTAGTGGGTCAGCAGAGCTCTGCTGCTGCCATGCCAACCCTGGCTTCTCCCCCTCCACTCCACTCCTATGAGCTCACTGCTGGGGAAGAAAGGCAATGAGGCCAGAGGTGCCCTGTGGATGGCATGCGAATCTTTCCACTGACTTCTGACTGGTGTGCTGTCTCCTTTCAGCTCCTAGTTCCAGCCTCAGTGAATTGCCTTCGCCTCGGCTCCATGAAGTGCACTCTGCTGCTTATCCTCCTCCGGCAGTGGAAGAGGTGAGGCTGTGCCAGGAGAGGCAAGCCCGAGGCCAGAGCCTTCTTGTCAGTGCCTGCTTGCCTTCCTGAAAGGGAGAAATAGTGGGTGGAAGCTGGGCTGGTTTTCCATCTTGAGGAATGGGAGTGACATAGCAGATAGGAGGTGAGGCAGACTGGTGGATATCCTGAGATGGAGCAGGGGCAGTGTGTGGCCTTTTATGAGGTATTTTGTCTCACTCCCCACCCCGTATTCTTTTTTTTTTTTTTTTGAGACGGAGTCTCACTCTGTCGCCCAGGCTGGAGTGCAGTGGCGCGATCTCGGCTCACTGCAACCTCCACCTCCCAGGTTCAAGTGATTCTCGTGCCTCAACCTCCCTAGTAGCTGGGATTACGGGCGCGCGCTACCATGCCTAATTTTTGTATTTTTAGTAGAGACAGGGTTTCACCATGTTGGCCAGGCTGGTCTCGAACTCCTGACCTCAGGTGATCCACCCGCCTTGGCCTCCCAAAGTGCTAGGATTACAGGCATGAGCCACCACGCCTGGCCCACCCAGTATTCTTTCTAGAGAGTTAGGTTCTGTGGATGAAATCCTTGGACCCTTGACGGAGATCCTGGAGGGAGTGCTGCAGGCCGACCAGCAACTCATGGAGAAGACCAAGGCCAAGGTGTTCTCGGCATTCATCACAGTGTTGCAAATGAAGGAGATGAAAGGTGAGGGGCAGAGGCAGGGGGAGCAGCAGCTGCACTCTGCCCACTCCTGCTGACAGCCAGGCGGGGCTTCCTTCAGCTTAGGGCTACACGTTTCTTCTGGGACTTTTGAGTTTCCAGTCTTGGAATTCTTACCCCAAGAAAGCTATTTTTTTCCCTCATGTGTCTCTCCCTCCTCTCCCACTGGACAGATGCTGTCCCTCCTAGCGCCCTACTACATCTCTAGCCCCTTCCTAGGAAGGAAACCTTGGTGTACAGTGAGAGTTGGCCTGGTGAGCATGACAGCGTCCCTCCCTGTCTATTCTGCAGTAAGTGACATCCCCCAGTACTCCCAGCTGGTGCTGAATGTCTGTGAGACCCTCCAAGAGGAAGTGATTGCACTCTTCGACCAGACCCGCCACAGTCTGGCATTAGGCAGTGCCACAGAGGACAAGGACAGCATGGAGACTGACGACTGTTCTCGGTCCCGGCACAGGGACCAGCGTGATGGGGTGAGAGAGTGCCCTAGAAGGCCATCCGTCCTTTCCACTGCCCGCCAGCGCTGTGCCTGACTCTGGGGATAACTAGTGATCAAGACAGATAGTCGCTGCACTTCTGGAGTTCACGGCCTGGTGGGAAAGGTTAATAGATCAGACACTGCAGAAAAGCAGAAGTAGCCCATTGTACTGCAGGAGAGAAGTGCAGGGAGAACTTAGTCTCACTTCTGACTTGAACTGGGACTTAGGTGCCTTTTCAGCAATGACTTAGAGATTGTAGCCGCGGGCAAATGCAGGATCCGAAGTGAAATAGGAAATGATGTAAGGCTTTTAAGCGGGGGAAAAAATTGATCTGATTTTTACTCTAGAAAGATCACTCTGGACTTAAACTCCAGGCCTCAAGCCATCCTCCCAGTTCAGCTTCCCAAAGTGTTGGGATTACAGGCGTGCCCAAGAAAGATCACTCTGGATGCAGTATTGAATAGTATTTTTCAAATTGTGGGATCATGACCTATTAGAGAGAGTCTTGAAATTAGCACATTTTGTTACAACCAGTATTCTTTTTTTTTTTTTTTTTTTAGACAGAGTCTCGCTCTGTCGCCCAGGGTGGAGTGCAGTGGCGTGATCTTGGCTCACTGCAAGCTGTGCTTCCCGGATTCACGCCATTCTCCCGCCTCAGCCTCCCGAGTAGCTGGGGCTACAGGTGTCTGCCACCACGCCCGGCTAACTTTTTGTATTTTTCATAGAGACAGGGTTTCACTGTGTTAGCCAGGATGGCCTCGATCTCCTGAACTCGTAATCCGCCCGCCTTGATCTCCCAAAGTGCTGGGATTACAGGCGTGAGCCACCACGCCTGGCCACAACCAGCATTTTTTTAAAATAAAGTAGAATAAAGTGTTTAAGAAAATATCACTGTGCTTTGTGTGATGTTAGGGTAGGTATTATTAGTGAAAAACTGTAAACGTAGCCAGACGCGGAGGGAAGGAGCTACGAGTAGCCGCCGAGAGGCCGCGGAGCCAGCGACGACCGACCCAGCCGAGCCGCTGCCGCCGCCGCGCCCCCATGGCGGCCGCCAAGGACACTCATGAGGACCATGATACTTCCACTGAGAATACAGACGAGTCCAACCATGACCCTCAGTTTGAGCCAATAGTTTCTCTTCCTGAGCAAGAAATTAAAACACTGGAAGAAGATGAAGAGGAACTTTTTAAAATGCGGGCAAAACTGTTCCGATTTGCCTCTGAGAACGATCTCCCAGAATGGAAGGAGCGAGGCACTGGTGACGTCAAGCTCCTGAAGCACAAGGAGAAAGGGGCCATCCGCCTCCTCATGCGGAGGGACAAGACCCTGAAGATCTGTGCCAACCACTACATCACGCCGATGATGGAGCTGAAGCCCAACGCAGGTAGTGACCGTGCCTGGGTCTGGAACACCCACGCTGACTTCGCCGACGAGTGCCCCAAGCCAGAGCTGCTGGCCATCCGCTTCCTGAATGCTGAGAATGCACAGAAATTCAAAACAAAGTTTGAAGAATGCAGGAAAGAGATCGAAGAGAGAGAAAAGAAAGGATCAGGCAAAAATGATCATGCCGAAAAAGTGGCGGAAAAGCTAGAAGCTCTCTCGGTGAAGGAGGAGACCAAGGAGGATGCTGAGGAGAAGCAATAAATCGTCTTATTTTATTTTCTTTTCCTCTCTTTCCTTTCCTTTTTTTAAAAAAATTTTACCCTGCCCCTCTTTTTCGGTTTGTTTTTATTCTTTCATTTTTACAAGGGACGTTATATAAAGAACTGAACTCAACATTCAGGTTGTTTTTTTTTTTGTTTCTAAGTTTTTGCCCTATTGAAGATGACTTCAGAAAATCCATTCCCCAGTCATGAAAATGTACTGTGCTAACTTTCTTTTCCATAGTGGAAACACTTATTTATAGTCATCAAAAATAGTGAATAAAAAACACATTTGGAACCTGGAAAAAAAAAAAAAACTGTAAACGTGTACATGAGGATACAGTCTAAAAAGTCTTTATGGGCCGGGCACGGTGGCTCACGCCTGTAATCCCAGCACTTTGGGAGACCGAGGCGGGCAGATCATGAGGTCAGGAGATGGAGACCATCCTGGCTAACACGGTGAAACCCTGTCTCTATGAAAAATACAAAAAATTAGCTGGGCATGGTGGCGGGCACCTGTAGTCCCAGCTACTCGGGAGGCTGAGGCAGGAGGATGGCGTGAACCCAGGAGTGGAGGTTGCAGTGAGCCGAGATCGCGCCGCTGCACTCCAGCCTGGGGGACAGAGCGAGGCTCCATCTCAAAAAAAAATGTCTTTATGACTCTGGGTCATGGCCAAAAAGAAGGTTGAAAGGCCACTGATACAAGGATAGATTAGAGAGGATGGAGCAGGACTATTTAGGAGATGGTTGCAGTAGCAGAGCAAGAGGTGGCATCGGGCAGGGTCGTAGGGATCCCTCAGACTCCATGTGGCAGAGTTGGTTGGAGTGTCCAACATGAGACGAGGTGGCTCTGACAAGGGTGGTGGCAGTGTGGGAGGTGGGAGGGAAGAGGCGGGGGTAGCTCCAGTCAGTTTAGGGTTGGTCATTAGATTGGCTGGAGTTGCTGCTGTTCATTGAGAGCTGGACATAGGAGAGGGGCAGGGTGGGAGAGAGTGTGCATTCTGTGTTACTCAAGCTCACTTAGCAATGTGTGTAACCAAGCAGGTCTTGGGCAACCAGGCCCACAGCTGCCTGTCGTCCTCTTCCTCCTCCTCTTCTTCTTCCCCCTTTTACTCATCTTTGCCTCTGGGCCCCAGCAGGTGTGTGTCCTGGGCCTGCACCTGGCCAAGGAGCTGTGTGAGGTAGACGAGGATGGTGACTCCTGGCTGCAGGTAACCCGCAGGCTTCCCATCCTACCCACCCTCCTCACCACTCTAGAGGTGAGCCTTCGCATGAAGCAGAACCTACATTTCACTGAGGCCACATTGCATCTGCTCCTCACCCTGGCTCGCACTCAGCAGGTAGGAGGCCAGCCCGAAGGCAGGAGGGAGCGTCCTTGCTTGCCTGGGTGGGTTCTGACAATCCCAGAAGCTGTGATCTAGCCTGAGAGCCCTACCTACCCTGGGCAGGGCAGGGGCAGGCTCCATCTCATTTCCTGTCTTTCCCTCCTCCCAGGGAGCCACAGCAGTGGCTGGAGCTGGCATTACCCAGAGCATTTGTTTGCCCCTTCTGAGTGTGTACCAGCTTAGCACCAACGGCACAGCACAGGTGAGTGTCAGGAGCTTGCCAGGAGGCCCAGCCTGGCCACCCTACAGTTCCAGTTGAAAAGTGTCCTCCCCTACCTTTCCCCGGAAGTTGCTTTCCTCTAAATTGCCTAATACACTGATGGTGAGGAATCTTCCCTGCCCCCAGGCGGATCTCTAGCAAGAGAAACTCACCACTAAAAGGCACCGCCTGGCCTTTGTGCACTACCTCTGGGAGATGGGATGGATTCTTCCCATTGCAGGTGTGAGGAAGACTAAACCAGATTGATAACACATCCCTGGACCAGGCCTCTAGCCAAGGCAGCTGTCCTCTCCTGTCATTCCCAAAGACAGTGTGTCATTGTGACTTCTCCACCCCTGCACCACCAGATCAGGACTGGGAGAAGGGAAGTGGGTGGTCTGGGGGCTTGATGGGGCCTCAGCACCCTGCCCTCTGTGTCCCTTGGTTATTTCTAGTTTAACAGATATCTCCTAATTTCAAAAGAGTCGTCTTCACCTGAACCTCTCTCTCTCATGAGAGTCGTGAAATATTTGGTCATCTAGCCCAGCTACCCCTTAGAGGAAGTATGTAGGGGCCAGAGCAGGGCAGTGACATGTCCAGGTTTGCATAGCTCGTCAGTGGCAGACCTGAGTCTGGAACCCTGGGTCTTGTGTCTCAGCCTGGTGCTCTTTCCTTGAATCTGCTGGTGTTGGCCCCTTTCTGGCCCTGGTGGCCAGGCAGTGGCTGTGTCTATTCTGGGAGATCTTTTCCTTTCAGCGCAGCTGGGCTGCCTTAGTTACTGTACTACAAGGAGGTCCTGCCTCTCAGCAGGGTTCCTGAGCTTGTCTGCTGTTTGTATCTTAGACACCTAGTGCCTCTCGGAAGTCCCTGGATGCCCCCTCTTGGCCAGGAGTCTACCGCCTGTCCATGTCCCTGATGGAGCAGCTGCTCAAAACTCTGCGCTACAACTTCCTGACTGAGGCCCTGGACTTCGTGGGTGTCCACCAGGAGCGGACCTTACAGGTGAGGGGCTGCCTGCATCGCAGGGGTGGGAGTTTCAGGGTAAAAAAGGTTCTGGGCCATTCATGGGGCAGGTGGGTGTGGAGCCTGGGCCTCAGTAGCGGAGGGTTGTTGATGCCTTCATTTCTGAGATGCTCTAAGTACTCTGCCGGCTCACTGGCCAGCCAGTCTGCTGAAGGATGGGAACGGTCTCGGGTCAGAATCCTGGTTGTACCACTAAGCCATTTCTTTGCCAACTCAGCATTTGGGGGCCCGGGACGTTGCCTCTCCACAGGAGGGTAGGTGTGGGTATGTCAGGTCCCTCAGCCATCCCCATCTTTCCCTGATGTCTGCTTTCCTCCCAGTGCCTCAACGCAGTGAGGACAGTGCAGAGTCTGGCCTGCCTGGAGGAGGCGGACCACACCGTGGGTTTTATTCTGCAGCTCTCTAACTTCATGAAGGAGTGGCACTTCCACCTGCCTCAGCTCATGCGTGATATCCAGGTGGGGGCCCAAGATGGTGTCTTGGAGTCTGGGGTAATGCTTGGAGACAGGGAGGCTGTGAGGTCTCACTGGGGCACCCCTAGTGAATTGCAGGATGTTCCTGAACGGGGGCTTTTCCCTTGGGGAGCACAGGGTTTGCTGTCATGTGCTTACTCTGGCTACATGTTTCCTTCCATAGTCAAGGGCAGCCATGTAGGTTAAGAATTTGGACTTTTATCAGTTAGCTCTTGGTTCAGATCCCTTAAGAATACACCTGGGGCCGGGCATGGTGGCTCACGCCTGTAATCCTAGCACTTTGGGAGGCAGTCAGGAGTTCGAGATCAGCCTGGCCAACATGGTGAAACCCTGTCTCTACTAAAAATACAAAAATTAGCTGGGTGTGGTGGCACGTGACTGTAATCCCAGCTACTCGAGAGGCTGAGTTGGGAGAATTGCTTGAACCTGGGAGGCGGAGGTTGCAGTGAGCCAGGATCGAACCATTACACTCCAGCCTGGGTGACAGAGCGAGACTCCGTCCCAAAAAAAGAGAAAAAAAAAAAAAAAAAATGGCCGGGTGCAATAGGCTCACGCCTGTAATCCCAGCACTTTGGGAATTCAAGGCGGGCGGATCATGAGGTCAGGAGCTCGAGACCAGGCTGGCCAACATGGTGAAACCCCATCTCTACTAAAAATAACAAAAATTAGCCGGGTGTGGTGGCACGCGCCTGTAGTCCCAGCTACTCAGGATCGGGAGGCTGAGGCAGGAGAATCGCTTGAACCCAGGAGGTGGAGGTTGCGGTGAGCCGAGGTCACGCCACTGCACTCCAGCCTGGTGACAAAGTGAGACTCCGTCTCAAAAAAAAAAAAAAAAAACCTAAACTAAACAAAACCAAAAAAACACACACAACTGGGGCTGGGAACCAGCTGGAGAAGGGAGGGGTGAGGAAGGAACACAGGCTCCAGAGCCAGGCAGGCTTCTCTTATCTGCTGGTTGTATGACCTTGGCCAAGTCATTTGTTACTTGTAACCTTTTATTCTTTTCCTATAAAATGGAATCAGCCATAATCCTCATCTTATTTTATTTATTTATTTATTTTGAGACAGAGTTTTGCTCTGTCGCCCAGGCTGGAGTGCAGTGGTGCCATCTCGGCTCACTGCAAGCTCCGCCTCCCGGGTTCACGCCATTCTCCTGCCTCAGCCTCCCGAGTAGCTGGGACTACAGGCGCCTGCCACCACGCCCGGCTAATTTTTTGTATTTTTAGTAGAGACAGGGTTTCACCGTGTTAGCCAGGATGGTCTCGATCTCCTGACCTCGTGATGCGCCTGCCTCGACCTCAGAAGTGCTGGGATTACAGGCATGAGCCACCGCACCCGGCCTCATCTTCTTTACTTTAGGACCTTACAATATACCAGGCACCTAGCTGGGTCTCAGGGAGACAGTCCAGTCCTGAGCCCTGCTGGCCCCAAGTTTGTAGCCCTGAGTACTTAGTGGCTATAAGGGCTTTAAGCTGGAAAGTGGCCAGGGGAGCATGAGGGAAGGAGGGAGAGAAGAGCAGCAGCGAGTGAGAGGAGCGCGTGGGTGTTACATGGAGGGCTATTGGGTTGGTCTAGTTGGGTGACTGGGCTGCTGACAAGAGAATCCGCTCATCTCTCCTGTGTCTCTCCCAGGTCAACCTGGGTTACTTGTGCCAGGCATGTACCTCTCTCCTGCACAGTCGAAAGATGCTGCAGCATTACTTACAGGTAAGCATCCTATGCCATGAGGGCCTGGAATACCTCACGCTAGCTTCTTCCCGAGCTCCACCTTCATTTCTTGACTCTCCTTAGAACAAAAATGGGGATGGCCTCCCCTCGGCTGTTGCCCAGCGAGTCCAGAGGCCACCGTCTGCTGCTTCTGCTGCCCCCTCCTCCTCCAAGCAGCCCGCTGCTGACACAGAGGCATCAGAGCAGCGGGCCTTGCACACAGTCCAGTATGGCCTTCTCAAGATCCTCAGCAGGACGCTGGCAGCCCTGCGCCACTTCACCCCAGATGTCTGCCAGATCCTGCTGGATCAGGTACTGCCCATCATCTGTTCAGCACCACCTCCCCTAAAGGCTCTGCTCTGCTGTGTACCGAGAGCTACCTGGGGCCTTAATTGGGTCCTGGATGGCTCTTGTCTTTTCTCGCAGTCCCTGGACCTTGCTGAATACAACTTCCTGTTTGCCCTGAGCTTTACCACTCCCACCTTTGACTCTGAAGTGGCCCCCTCCTTCGGGACCCTTCTGGCCACAGTGAATGTGGCCCTCAACATGCTTGGAGAGGTAAGTTGGTTCTGTCAGACACTGTCCTCTCCCCCCGGCTCCTCCCCCTGCCTGCCACTTCCCAGCTGACCTTGGGCATGTTGGGCATGGTACCTAGCCTCCCAAGCCTGCTCCTCTCTGTAAACTGAACATGGCAGCACCTCTGAGAATTACTGTGAGGATTAAATGAGGTAACTGATTCAATTTGCTTAGTGCAGGACATGCAAGTAGGAAGCTCTCAGTAAGTGGGAGCTGTTCCTGTTGTCTTAGTTTTTTACCCTTGCTTCTCTTCAGCTGGACAAGAAAAAGGAGCCCCTCACCCAGGCAGTGGGGCTCAGCACACAGGCAGAAGGGACCAGGACGTTAAAGTAAGCGCTCTTTCTGGGATTTGATAAGGGGCTAGGGCAGTCATGGGCCCACTGTTCTCAAGCTTGGCCAGCCTGGCCCTCTGCAGCAGTACCAAAAACCTGTGTCTCCTCCCAGGTCCCTCCTGATGTTTACCATGGAAAACTGCTTCTACCTGCTCATCTCTCAGGCGATGCGGTACCTTAGGGACCCAGCTGTGCACCCCCGGGACAAACAGCGGATGAAGCAGGAGCTCAGCTCTGAGTTGGTACGGATGGATAGGGATACGGAGGGCTGGACCAATAGGGCCAGAGCCCTGTGGGGTCCTGCCCGGCAACCCCCAAGGGTCAGAACAGTGGCCAGTTGTGCTGAGCCTCACCAAGCCACTTTTTTTCTTGTAGAGCACGCTGCTGTCCAGCCTCTCGCGCTACTTCCGCCGGGGAGCCCCCAGCTCCCCTGCCACTGGTGTCCTCCCCTCACCGCAGGGCAAGTCCACCTCTCTCTCCAAAGCCAGCCCTGAGAGTCAGGAGCCTCTGATCCAGCTGGTGCAGGCGTTTGTCCGGCATATGCAAAGATAGGGCAGTGCTGTGCTGCCCACCTACCCCTCTCCACCAGCCTACACTGCACCCTGGCTGGCAGGGGTGCCGCTGGCTGCCAGGGCCTATACAATGGAGGGCACCTCCTGTCACCCCCCTCCCGGAGTAGCCACGACTCCAGCCACCACCCACTGACGTTATTTTTATACTAGATGAAGAGGTCAACAGCAGGCATGGGGAGCCGAGTCTTCTGTGCTCAGGTCCTCACGCTGCAGACGCCCCCTAGAGGAGCCTTCCTTCCTTTCCAGCATTCCCCACAGCACTGCCGGCCAGGGGAGAGGCGGCAGCCCAGCAGAGGGCTCTATGCACGGGTTTCAAACCTGTTTTCCACACTCTGTCCTTGCAGTTTTGGTAATTCTGTGGTCTATTTATACAAATATTAAAATCTTGTTTATAGACAGCTGTGTGATGTTTAACTTCAAAGCCCAGGGATGACAACGTGGCTCTCAGAACCTAGAAAACTCCCCTGGCCAGGCGCCTGGGAGTGGGGCTGCAGCCTCGGGGGAAGGCAGGTACTGATGGATGGCTAGTTCACCAGCATCTCCTCATTCCTGTCCTTGGGCTGAGGGTTTGGCTGGGTGGGCGCTGTCAGATATTCCCTTCCTTGGCCTGTGCTGGTCCTGTCCTTGACCCTGCTTTCGTTGGCCCAGTGGGCTGAGCTCATCCCTGGGTGAGCCTTTCTTGAAGCTCTGTGCCTTCCTATTTATAGCCCCGTGCCCCCGTCATCCCCCAATCCCCTCTTCAGAAGCCCCAACAGTGGGGCCTACTGGCTGTTGGCCTTCTCAGGACCGAAGTCAGAATGCTAGGTCCTGCTAGGGGCCATCTAAGACACAGACATCACTTAGGGTTTCTAGAATCAGGCTGCCTGGGCTTCAGTCCCTGCTTGGCCGTTTGCCAACTGTGGTCCCTTGAGGAGATGACTGTCTTGCTGATCTCATCTGTGAAATGTGGACACTGAGGACGGCATGAGAACCCATGGCACGGGGGCACGTGCTGGGTGAAACGCCCGACCTGCAGACAGCACTGACCGCTACCCACTTCTTGTGCTTGAACTGAACTGTCAGACGCATTCTACAGTCCGCTCCACAATCCAAATTTAGGAAACTTTTTCTTAGGAATAAAACGTTCCTTGTGCGGCTTCATGGCCAGGAACAGCACTGCCCTCTGAGAGGCACAGGCCCCGCAGAAGACAGGGAGGGCCGCACTTCTTCCCAACTAGAGAGCTGGGGGCCGGGGCAGCCACAGGGCCCCTGCTACTCTCTGGAAGAGTGGGGCAGAGGGTGAGTCTACCTTTCCCTTTACCACCCTCAGGGCCAGGCCCTGACAGGAGCCCAGGTGACTCGCACACAAGGAGGGTTTATTGGCTAGAGAGCAAACGCAGGCAGAAGTAAAAACACCAGATAAAAAGTGAGTGTGGAGAGGTGAAGACTGCGGCCGCTGGACTTGGCTTGAGCTGTGAGGGGTGGGAGGGGAGGATAGCACCGGAAGATGCTGCTCCGGGCCCAACACCAGCCCTGGCCAGGCTCTCCCCTCCCAGGGGCAGCGCCCAGTCCCCAGGGGCTGCCAGAGCCCTGTGTGCCTCGCCGCATTCCCCTGATGCAGCTTTTGGCAACTGAAAGGCAGGGCTCTCGCTGAGTGCACCTGGGGCTTCCTGAGCCCATCTGCGGCGGCCCCACCCTGGCCTAGGTGCTGAGTGCAGCTGCTGCAGACAGCCCCTCCCTCCTTAGTGGAGCCTGGAGGGTGGGGTGCTCGGGGATGCAGGCAGGGGCAGGGGCTCCAGAGCCACAGGTCAGAAGCAGGGCTGGGGGAGGGGTGGAGCCATTCAGCCTCAGGCACCCTCACAGCTAGGTGACTAGGGGCAGGGACAGAATGGGGTGAATTCTCCCCACTCTGAACAGCTGTGTCACCAACAAACAAGTTAAGTGGCAGGGCTGTGCCCATCCTCTCCTGCCTAGGCCAGAATGCGGGGGGATGGGGGCATCTGCCTAGCTGAGCAGTTCCAAGTAGGTGACAGGGACCTTGCCCTTCTTGTTGCCTCTCTCGCCAATGAGCCAGTCAGGGTCCATGCCAGGCAGGCTGTAGACAGTGATGAGCTGCAGAGATGGCAGTAGAGGACGGTCATGGCCTGGCCAAGGGTGGAACTGCCCCCAGGACTAAGTGGGGACAGAGCTGCCACCTCCCCATGGCCCGTGGCATGTGCTACACCTTCAGTGGCTGGCGCTCATCTCACTTGCTCCAGAGACCCAGCAGAGCAAGGACCCTTTCCTCAGAGCTGGATATGCTCTCTTTAACCTGCTGGTCCCCACTTTGCCAACAGGGGCCCTCCAGGCCCCATGTGCCTGATCCCAGCGCCCAGGCTGCTCCTCACCCAGCCCATTCCTGCCCCACCTTGTGGCACCGGGCCCACCTCATCAGCCAGCAGGGCCAGCTCACTGCTGTCGGCTGCCTCGTAGTCATAGAGCACCCGAGCTTTGCGGGTCCCACTGGCAGGGGGGGCCACCTCTTCCAGGCAGAGCGAGGCCTCCCCCGGAGGGGCCAGGCTGGCCACAGAGGGCACCACAGGCATAGTGGCCGCAGCAGTGGTGGGTGAGGTGCTGCTCAGGGGTGGAGAGGCGGGCTCTGTAGTGCCCACGAAGGTGCCTGGAAATCTGGAGAGGAGGGATACATCTTAGCAGGTGGGAGTCCCAGAAGGGACCCCGGAGGCAAACTCCCCTCCCCAGCCCCAGGAGCCCCACTCCAGCCCCGGCTACTCACATGGCACCCTGGGAGCTGGCAGCACAAAGGGAAAAGCAAAGCAAGGGAAGGATGAGATGGCCCCACCCCCTGGTCCCTGCCATCCTCCCCACCCAGGCATTCCCTAGAAACCCTCAGGGGCTCCAGGGGACTCGGCCGTCAGTAAGGCCAGCCACTCCACCCTCATACACATGAGATGCCCAGGCCCAGAGTGGGTTCTGGCAGAGCCCTCCAACCCGGCTTTGTGTCACAGGACTTGCCCAGAGGAGCTCATGCTGCCCATGGACAGGGTATGGGAGCCAGGGGGCCCCAGTGGGCTCAGCAGTGCTGGCCCCGCACCTGCCCAGCTGCTTCTGCAAGTCCAGCATGTGGCGGTAGCACTGTGCGTAGTAGGTTGTCTGAGACTTGACGAACTCGTGGAGGCAGCGCAGGTGGTTCACCTGCGGGGAAGAGGCCAGAGGCTGACTTCTAACCTGCCGCCCTCAGAACAAAAAATTCCGTCCCCATCCCCGTCCTCTACCAGACCTTGCTCCGGCATTCCAGGGTGCCCTGCCCCTGCGCCCACACCCTCCCCGGTGGGACTTGCTCTGTGAGGGCCATTCTGGGGCAGCCCTGCTGACCTTGTGGTTCAGGCACACCTGGTGCCTGCTGAGGGTTGGGCTTTAGTGAGGGTGGGCAGGGGGACTCACGTGAGTGCTACTGATTCCCTCCAGCAAGAGACGGGTCACTTCTGCTTGCCGGTCAAACTCTGTCTGGGCCACGCGGAGCTCCTGCTCGGCCTGGGCAGGGCAGGGCAGCCATGAGCACCCACACACCACCCACCAGCTTCCCCGCAGTCTTCTCCTGGAGCCTACCTGGGAGCCGCCTGTCCCTTTCCCCTGGGAACACGGAGAGCCTTCTGGGTCTATGCCTGACTTCACACCTGGAGCCCCAACCCCAGAGAAGCTAGAGCCCCACTCAGGACCCCACAGGCAGCTGCAGTGACAGACCCTTCCTCCATCACCCATCGGAGAAATCCACCCAGCAAGTGCATCCTGAGGGCCTACTGTGTGCTACAGGGTACTGTGGAGAAAACATTTCCCCACAGAGGGGAAACTGAGGCCCAGGGAGGGAAAGCAGTAACCCCTCCCCAGTGGGTGTGGGGCAGAGTGAGAAACAGATCAGACCCCACAGCAGCAAGTGTGCCTGCACCCCGCCACCCCTTCTTCCCCGAGCCCAGCCCCCCAGGCCCCAACTTACCTTGTCCACTTCATCATTCCAGAGCTGTGGAGACGGCAGCAGGAGTGGCCAGCAGGGGAGGGGAGAGGAGGACAGCTGGACCCTAGAGCCTGTGCCCTGCCCCAGCTCCCAGACTCAACTTCTGCCCCCCTGCCCCTCTGCCCCACCCTCCCAAACAGGAGCTGAGACTGGGCCGAGGCCCGGCATGGGAGCTGGGGGCTGGCGGTCCCAGTCCCTCTAACATGCCTCATGCAGGAGGGGAGCAGCCAGCAGGAGTCCTGCTTATATTTCTCCTACAGTGTCAGCCCCATTCTCTGAGTGGGGTCTCAAGAGAGACGGAGTGTCCCCACCCCATCCTGACTGCTGGCTCAGGCTGCTGGGCTGGGCGGCAGAACTGTGTGACCCTGGGCCAGTCACTGAAGCTTTCTGTCCTCTGGCAGAGAAAGGTGGCCTCGTGCCTGAGTCACACTGGGACTCAATGGCAAAAGAAAAACAGGGCAGTCTCCACCCTCTAGGATGTTTCTCCTTCCACTGGGCACAGGGAGGAGGCGGGAAGTGGCATCCAGACCCTGAAGAAGAAAGACGCTGCCCGGCCACGACCAGGAGACCCAGCGCTCCTGCCGCTTCCGGAGATCTGACCCGAGACAACAGCCTGAAATAGGGAATGCGGACCCAGGCCAGTGTGCGTGGCCCGCCCATGTGGCCCCCATGCTGCTTAGGAAGTCCCCGTCCAGGAGCACTGGAAGTTGCTGTGAGAGCCAACTAGGGTTGGCGGCCTGAGGGACAGTCACCCAGCCACAGAACGACGGCACGGAAGACATGAGGCAGCATGCTCACAAGAGAGGTGAGGATCTCACCTCCAGGGGCGGGAAGGAGAGAAAGTGGGCAGACAAGGTGTAGCAGTGGTGACAAGCATGAGGGAGAGGTGTGGCCTAGTCCCCAAACTACATAGGAAACACCAGACTTCCCAAGAAAGCTTAAAAACCAACAGACACCATGACATGCGAAGCCTCCACGATCCTGTCCTCCCCACCTCCTGCCCCAACTCCCCTGGGGGCCCTGCCTAAGCCTCAGGACAAGACATGCCCTGCTCCAGGACCTCTGGGCCTTAAGCACAGCCTCAGGCCCTCCCGCCCCCCAGGCGCTCTCCAGGCCTACAACGCCATCCCTGCCTCCTGTCTTTAGGGGTCTGTGAACTCCGGAAAGGCACGGCCAGGCCTCCTCCTCTATCCTCAGGGCCTCCCCAGGGCCTGGCATTCAGAGACAGCAGGAGGTGGAGGGGCCCTGGGGATGGGACAGCTGCCGCCCTGAGTTCTCCACACTACTCAGTGTGGCTGGCCCTGCCGCCAGCTCCAGCGTTTTGCAGAGGGAAACAAGTCCAGCTCCATGGCCACAGGGCACCGGGGCCAGGCCGTGGACAGAGGTGGGGGCTGCTGCCCCTCCCCAGTGTCTCAGGACTGACCTGATCACATGGCAGTGCCCCCGCCTTACCCAAGCTGGCTTCTAGCTCCTGTGCAGTCAGAGGCAGTGGCGTGGGACGTGGGGAGAGAGGAGGACGAGGGGTGGGGTGGGGGTGGGGTGCGCTTACCGCGGAGGCGCTGGCCGAGAGAATGTAATTACGAGGTCTAGTCTCCTGAAAGTCAGGCACCGTCTGGCAGGGAACAGAGTTCATGTGGGGAGGGGGTCACCCTGGGCCAGGGCCAGGGTCGAGGTCAGGAGGCTACCCCAGAGTCTTGCACAACGAGATGCCAAGAGGCCTGACCCCAGGGACAGGGGGATACAAACACAACACAAACCCCCTTCTCCCAACTCCAACCACCTGGAGATGAGGGGCCTAGGGACTTGGAGAGTCCAGACAAAGATCAAGTGGCTGCAGGCACTGGAGCTCAGGAGAGCAAATGCGGTGAGGAGATGGCCGAGGCTGCCTGAGCAAGTCACAGGCTGGGCTCTCCCCTGCCAGGGGCCACAGCCCCCTCCTCCCCAGACCAGTGGCACTCAGATGCCCCAGGGTCCCGCAAACACAGCCCACCCCCAACTGGGATGGCTTTTTCCATCCCAGAATCCGCACACCACATCTCTCGCTCCTGCATCAAGGGCCAGGCCCCTCCCGACAATGAGGGTGGACAGATGGATGCATGGGCAGACAGAGTGACAGGTATCCAACATTTGCAAAAAGCTGACTCACAGGCCCCAACGCCTGGCATCCCCCCTAAACCAGAGGCCCTGCACAGTAGAGGCTCTGGCGGGGAGACCAGCTGCTTGCAAAATGCCCCAAGGATGTGGGCTGGCCATGGCACCGTGGGTCCACGGGCAAGATGGGCAGACCGGAAGCAGCACAGCGCGTGGGACAGGTATACTCACATCTCCCTCACACTGAGCCAAGTTACCCAAAGCAGGACGGAAAGGAACAAAAACAAAGAGTTAGTGAGTCCACAGCGCAGGCAGGAGCAGGCCCCCCAGGCCCCAGTGGGAGGGGACACCAGGCGGTCGGGCGGAGGGAGGCACCGCAGCCTGCCCTCCTGAAGAGTCCTAACGTGTGCGTGCTTATGGGGACACAGCTGTGGAGCTTGAGTCCTCTGGAATGCTGTTCCTGGGGCTGCCCAAGTCCTAGCTCTGGAAAGGTGGCCTGGCCCAACCCCAGGATGTGAGGTTGTCCAGGCCCACCAGGTGAGGGAGAGGCCACACCACTGCAATGACAGGAAAGGCTCCTCTGGCCTGGCTGATGGAGAGAGTGTGTTCTGGCTGAGTTACTCCAGAGACGTTGTCTGGCCCTAAGTGACGGGGGAGACTGTCCTGTTCAGGTGCCTTAGAAGAGGTCATCCCAATAGGCACAGGTCACCCTAGCCAACCCCAAGATTGAAACAACTACACCCCTGCCTCTGATCTAGACCCCACACACTTGAGTGACCTGAGACGGTTCTCGCCAGGGGCAGTGCTGGCTCTGGGGCCACACTATGGGAGGGGAACGCAAGGTGCATGGGCAGCTGTGAGCCCAGGCTAGGCCTGGCCTCCCTCGGCTAATCAGCTGGCAGCCACAGGTAGCCATCTCCCTAGCAGGCCTGGGCCTGGGAGTTCCCTCTGCAAGGTGTGAGGCAGCCTTTAGGCCTGGCAGCCCCGAGCAACCTCTTGGGCCAGGAGGGTGTTCACCCTTGGGCCCAGCTCCTCCAATCCTGGCCTCGCCCTGGGCACACTGTCCCAGGCTGCGTCCCATTGACCCAGCCAGGCTGAACAGGCCTCAGTGAGCTGGGAGTGAAGAGGGCGCCAGATGGCCCAGGCCCTATCCAATCTCATGGGACCCCTCGGACACGGCCCTGAGCAAGCGGGCGGTCCAGCTCCCAGGTTTTCCACACCATCGTGGGGGCGCCTGAGCACAGGGACCCTGGGCCTGACGTTCAAGCAGCAAGTAGTAGAGTTAGTAAGAAGGTGCCATGCCCGGGCAGAGCCGGGGACAGAGCCGAGCATCTAGGAGGGCAGGGCAGGGCATGCAGGAGACTCCAGCTGCCTGGTGGGGTGGTGCACCCAGCTGGGGGCACTGCTGGTCCGCCCACACCGTAGATATCTCCCTGGGAACCAGAGCTCGGGGGCCACCAAGGCTCCCTTGAGGGCAGGGACAGAGAGGCTCGGCCCAGCAGCCCCCAGCCAGGCATCTCCAGCCAGGGAGAGGGGAGAGAGGTCATGCCAAATACCAGGTCCCTTCACGCCACCACCCCTTGGCTCCAGCCAGAGCCTGGGCCAGGAGGCCAGCGGGGAGCGGGGACACCTACCGTGGCTTTGGCTTCTGCAGCCTTGGCCTTCTTCAGCCTCGCTTTGCAGGCATCCAAGTCCAGACGCCGGTTTTGGAGGAGCCGCCTCTCCTTCTACAGGGCAGGGCATGGGGACAGTGAGACCCTGGGCTGCCCTGGGAGACACTGAGCCATGCATGGCAAGATTGGTGCCGGGGACTATCAAGTCAAGATAGGGAAACGGAGGCCCAGAGATAGGAGGTCACTCAGTCCAAAGGAGCCCTCTCTGGGGAGGCCTCAGGAGTTTTGTAGCCCCAGCACTGGAAGAGAGCCTGTGCTCAAAGGCTCTGAGGAGGGAACTGCCATGGTTACCAGGAAGCGGAATAGTCCCAGGGCCCTCACCGAGATGGTCTTCCAGTCCCCCTCCAGGAAGTTGCGCAAGGGTGTGAGGAAGCTGATGGAGGCCGTGTGGATAAAATCCCTCTCCGCGGCTCCCAGTTGCTTTTCAGCTTCTGCCACCTTGATCAGTGTCTTCCCTGAGAAAACAGAGTTGAAGCGTGAGGAAGAAGGTCAGGCTCAGGCTACTCTGATCTACAGGCAGCAGGAGAGGGCTCAGGAAGAGCTTGCTGAAGAGCAAGGGCCGGGGTGCTCAGTGCAGAATGCTTTGCCTGGGAAAAAGCAGAAGCAACCTACACTACACCATCAACTGGGGACTAACAAATAAACAATGGGACAGCCAAAATATGAAACACAATGCAGCCATTATAAAGATCGGGGTTAGACTTCCAGAATGTCAGAGAAAGAAGCTCAACAAATCCCCTCCCAAAAAAAGTAACAATAAAACTGGACACCACGCCAGGTGCGGTGGCTCACACCTATAATCCTAGCACTCTGGGAGGCCGAGACGGGAGGATCACTTGAGCTCGGCAGTTCCAGACCACCCTGGGCAACATAGGGAGACCTTATCTCTTTGAAAATAAAACAAATTGAAAGAAAACTGGACACAATCGTCAAAAACATCCATTTCTGGACTCTGCAAATTGACCAAGGCAAAAAACAAATTGAAAAGCATTTAATCAAGAAAAACTATTGGGCTGGATGCTGTGGCTCACACCTGTAATCTCAGCACTTTGGAAAACCAAGGTGGGCAGACTGCTTGAACCCAGCTGTTCAAGACCAGCCTGGGCAACATGGCAAAACCTTGTCTTTATAAAAAATAAACAGAAAATCATAAGAAAAATGAGCAGCGCCTCAGCACCTATGGGGCACTGTCAAGTGAACCAACATATGACTAACGAGAGTCCCAGAAGAGGAGGAGAAAATAAGGCAGAAAAAATATGTGAAGAAACAATAAGAGGCTGGGCGCGCTGGTTCACGCCTGTAATCCCAATACTTTGGGAGGCCCAGGCGGAAGGATCATTTGAACCCAGGAGTTTGAGGCTATAGTAGTAAGCTATGATTGCACCACTGCACTCCAGTCTGGGTGACACAGCAAGATCCTGTCTTTAAAAAAAAGAAAAGAATAAACATGGTTTGATTCATCACATACAAGAGAGCTAAAATAAGATGAATTGTCTTCTCATTAGAAACAATAGAAGCCAGACAGCAGTAAGATAATATATTCAAAGTAAAGAAAAAATTGTTCATCCAGGAATTCTATATATAGCAAAACAATCCTTCAAAAGTGAAGGCAAGGCCGGGCGCAGTGGCTCATGCCTGTAATTCTAGCACTTTGGGAGGCTAAAGTGGGTGGGTCACTTGAGGTCAGGAGTTCGAGACCAACCTGGACAACATGGCAAAACCTCGTCTCTACTAAAAATACAAAAATTAGCTGGGTGTGGTGGTGTGCATCTGTAATTCCAGCTACTTGGGAGACTGAGGCAGGAGAATTGCTTGAACCCAGGAGGCAGAGGTTGCAATGAGCCAACGTCACACCACTGTACTCCAGCCTGGGCAACAAGAGCAAGACTGTCTTAAAAAAAAAAAAAAAAAAGATACAGCCGGGTGCGGTGGCTCACACCTGTAATCCCAGCACTTTGGAAGGCTGAGGCAGGCGGATCACGAGGTCAGGAGTTCAAGACCAGCCTAACCAACTTGGTGAAACCTGTCTCTACTAAAAATACAAAAATTAGCCAGGCATGGTGGCAAGCACCTGTAATCCCAGCTACTCAGGAGGCTGAGGTAGGATAATCGCTTGAAATCGGGAGGTGGAGGTCGCAGTGAGCCAAGATCGCACCACTGCACTCCCGCCTGGGTGACAGAAAAAAAAAAAAAAAATCCAAAGATACACTTTAAATTTAAAGACATGAATGGGCTGAAAAAAGTACACAATATATGCAGTAACCACGAGAGAGTTAACGTGGCTATACTACTACCAGACAAAATAGACTTTAACACAAAATGGTACTAGAGACAAAGAGTAGTATTTTATAATAAAAGAGTCAATTCATCAGGAAGATGCACAAATATAAACATACAGACCTAAGACAGTTCCAAAATACATAAGGCAAACAGTTCCAAAATACATAAGGCAAACACTGACAAAGAGAGAAATAAGACAATTCAACAGTAATAGTTGGAAACTTGAATACTCTGCTCTTTTTTTTTTTTGGTCTCGCTCTGTCTCCCAGGCTGGAGTGCAGTGGCGCGCTCTTGGCTCGCTGCAACCTACGCCTCCCGGGTTCCAGCAATTCTTCTGCCTCAGCCTCCCAAGTAGCTGGGACTATAGGCGCGCACCAGCATGCCCAGCTAATTTTTTTGTATTTTTAGTAGAGACAGGGTTTCACCATGTTGGCCAGGCTGGTCTTGAACTCCTGACCTCAGGTGATCCAACCACTTTGACCTCCCAAAGTGGCGGGATTACAGGTGTGAGCCACCATGCCCAGCCTCAATAGTCTACTCTTGATAATGAATAGGACAAGACAAAATCAGCAAGGACATACAAGCCTTGAACACTATTAACCGATGTGGCCTCGCTGACACCTATATAGCACTGCACCCTCAACAGCATAATATCACATCTTCTCAAGTGAACCTAGGACATTCCCCAGATAGACCATATACTAGGTCATGAAACAAGTCTCAATAAATTTAAAAGGATTAAAACAATAAAAATATGAGGCTGGGTGTGCTGGCTCATGCCTGTAATCCCAGCACTTTGGGAGGCTAAGGCAGGCAGATCACTTGAGATCAGGAGTTTGAGACCAGCCTGGCCAACATGGTGAGACCCCCATCTCTATTAAAAATACAAAAAATACGCTGGGTGTGATGGCTCACACCTGTAATCCCAGCACTCTGGGAGGCCAAGGCGGGTGGATCACGAGGTCAGGAGATCGACTATCCTGGCTAACACGGTGAAACCCCGTCTCCACTGAAAAAAAAAAAAAAATTAGCCTGGCATGGTGGCAGGTGCCTGTAGTCCCAGCTACTTGGGAGGCTGAGGCAGGAGAATGGCGCGAACACGAGAGGCGGAGGTTGCAGTGAGCCGAGATCGTGCCACTGCACTCCAGCCTGGGCGACAGAGCGAGATTCTGTCTCAAACAAAAAAAAAACACACAAAAAAATTAGCTGGGTGTGATTATAGGTGCGTGATGGTGCGTGCCTGTAATCTCAGCTACTCAGAAGGCTGAGAGGCTGAGGTGGAGGATCCCTTGAACCTGGGAAGTGGAGCTTGCAGTGAGCCCAGATGGCACCATTGCACTCCAGCCTGGGCGACAGAGCGAGACTCCATCTCAAAATAATAATAATACTAAAATAAAAATAAAAATAAAAAACATGTTCATACATTCTCTGATCGCAGTGGAATTAAGTTAAAAGCAACAATAGAAGAAAACCCAGAAAATCCACAAATATCTGAAAATGAAACAACACACTACTGACAGGAATAAAAAAATCATACAGCTACTTTGGAAAACAGTTTGGCAACTTCTTAAAAAGTTAAATTAAATTGGCTGGGCGCAGTGGCTAACGCCTGTAATCCCAGCACTTTGGGAGGCCAAGGCGGGCGGATCACAAGGTCAGGAGTTCAAGACCAGCCTGGCCAACATGGTGAGACCCCCGTCTCTACTAAAAACACAAAAAATTAGCTGGGCATGGTGGCGGGTGCCTGTAATCCCAGCGACTTGGAAGGCTGAGGCAGGAGAATTGCTTGAACCCAGGAGGCGGAGGTTGCAGTGAGCCAAGATTGCGCCACTGCACTCCAGCCTAGGTGACAGAGAGAGACTCCGTCTCAAAAAAAAAAAAAAGAGTTAAGTTAAATTTACCTGAGGCCAGGCACAGTGGCTATACCTGTAATCCCAGCACTTTGGGAGGCCGAGGCAGGTGGATCACGAGGTCAGGAGTTCAAGACCAGCCTGGCCAAGATGGTCAAACCTCATCTCTACTAAAAATACAAAAAATTAGCCAAGCGTGGTGGCAGGCGCCTGTAGTCCAGCTACTCGGGAGGCTGAGGCAGGAGAATGGCATGAACCCGGGAGGAGGAGCTTGCAGTGAGTCGAGATTGCGCCACTGCACTCCAGCCTGGGTGACACAGCGAGACTCCATCTCAAAAAAAAAAAAAAAAATTATGTTAGGTAAAAGCAGCTAAATGCAAGAAACAACATGTCATATGATTCCATTTATATAAAATGTTCAGAAAAGATGAACTTATAGAGACCGAAAACACGTTAGTGGTTGGCTGGCTGGAGGTGAAAATGGGGCTTGACAATAGACATGAAGGACTTTTGGGGTGTGATGGAAATGTTCTTTAAATTAGACTGTGGGCCGGGCACGGTGGCACACTCCTGTAATCCCAGCACTCTGGGAGGCCAATGTGGGAGGTCACTTCAGCTTAGGAGTTTGAGATCAGCCTGGGCAACATAGCGAGATCCCCATCTCTACAGAAAAATATAAAAATTAGAAGGGCATGGTGGTGGACACCTGTAATCCCAGCTAATCAGGAGGCTGAGGTGGAAGGATGCCTTCAGCCCAAAAGGCAGAGGTTGCAGTGAGCTGAGATTGCACCACTGCAATCCAGCCTGGGGGACAGAGCCAGACCCTGTCTCAAAAAAGGTAACAGAAAATAAAAAAATAAATAAGTTTGGCTGGGCGCAGTTGCTCACACCTGTTATCCCAGCACTTTGGGAGGCTGAGGCGGGTGGATCACCGGAGGTCAGGAGATCGAGACCTGCCTGGATAACATGGTGAAACCCGGTCTCTGCTAAAAATACAAAAATTAGCTGGGAGTGGTGGTGGGCGTGTGTAATCCTAGCTCCTTGGGTAGCTGAGGGAGGACCCGGGATGCTTGAACCCAGGAGGCAGAGGTTGCAGTGAGCTGAGATTGCGCCACCGCACTCCAGCCTGGGTCACAGAGTGAGACTCTGCCTCAAAAAAAAAAAAAAAAAAAAGTTAGATTGTGGAGATGTTTGTACAACTCTGTAAATTTACTAAAAATCATTGAATTATACACTTAAACACATTTTATAATATATAGCTTATACTTGGATAAAATTTTAAAATGAAAAAAAAAAAGATGGATATGGTTCTATAAATGCTTCAGTGAAAAGGTACCTGTAATATGATGTCAAGTTAAAAAGTCAGGTTCCAGCCGGGTGCGGTGGCTCATGCCTGTAATCCCAGCACTTTGGGAGGCCATGGCGGGCAGATCACTTGAGGTCAGGAGTTGGAAACCAGCCTGGCCAACATGGTAAAACACCGTCTCTACTAAAAATACAAAAAAGTTAGCCAGGTGTGCTGGTGGGCACATGGAATCCCAGCTACTTGGGAGGCTGAGGCAGGAGAATTGCTTGAACCCAGGAGGCGGAGGTTGCAGTGAGCTGAGATTGCGCCACTGCACTCCAGCCTGGACAACAGAGCAAAACTCCATCTCCAAAAAAAAAAAAAAAAAATGTCAGGTTCCCAGATAGCACACGATATGATTCCATTAAAAAATACACACAAATAGGCCAGGTGCGGTGGCTCACACCTGTAATCCCAGCACTTTGGGAGGCTGAGGCAGGCGGATCACTTGAGGTCAGGAGTTTGAGAACAGCCTGGTCAACATGGTGAAACCCTGCCTCTACTAAAAACACAAAAATTAGCTGGGTGTGGTGGCAGGCTCCTGTAGTCCCAGCTACTCGGGAGGCTGAGGCAGGAGAATCACTTGAACCTGGGAGGCGGGCGCGTTGCAGTGAGCTGAGATCGCGCCACCGCACTCCAGCCTGGGTGATGGAGTGAAACTGTGTCTCAAAAAAAAAAAAAATAGGCCGGGCGCGGTGGCTCACGCCTGTAATCCCAGCAGTTTTCGAGGTATAGGCGGGCAGATCACGAGGTCAGGAGATCGAGACCATCCTGGCTAACATGGTGAAACCTCGTCTCTACTAAAAAATACAAAAAAAATTAGCCAGGCGTGGTGGCGGGCGCCTGTAGTCCCAGCTACTTGGGAGGCTGAGGCAGGAGAATGGCGGGAACCCGGGAGGTGGAGCTTGCAGTGAGCCGAGATCACGCCACTGCACTCCAGCCTGGGCGACAGAGCAAGACTCCATCTCAAAAAAAAAACAAAAACAAAAAACACACACACACAAACCAAAACTGGTTAAGAGAAGATTCCATTTTTTACTCTTTTTTTCTGCATAGAGTTTTTACATTTAGAATGAATTCAGGTATTATTTGTATAATTATTTTTTTAAGTAAAAAAAAGGAAGGGAGGGAGGGAGAATCAGAGCTAAAGACCATGACCCCTAGTCCCTGGCTGTGAGGCCTGCTCACCATAGGGGGTGGTTGGCCCCAGCTCACTGGCCGCGTCTGCCATGTACTGAGCCAGCAGCTCCCCGTTGGTGACCCTTGAGGGGACCTTCCTGTCCAGCTTCTCATACAGGAACTCCTCCACTCGGGCACCTGTGGGGAGACAGCAGCCAAAGCCACAGGGCTCCTTAGTTCAAGCCCAAAAATGAAACAGAAACAGACCCAGACCCGGCCCTGCCCACAGGTGCACCTGGCCTGCTGACTTCCAGAATACTCTCTTGCTCATGCCCAACCCTGAGACTGTTGTGATTGACCCAGCACTATACAGAGGAGGAAGCCAGGGCCCGTCCACTTCTCCCTTATTAATATGATTACAGACCATAATACATGCTTGCACAATTCTCTGCTCCTGGCACCCAAAAGTTATCTGGCCCCTCAATGAGCCACAGAGCAGACTTCCAGGCAGACACACAGCACGACCCGGAGCCACCCTCCTTTCCCCGGAAGTCCTGCAGGTCGCTTCTGCTTGACCTTGGGGGCCTGCCTGGGTGTGCTCCGGGCAGTCCCTTCATCTCTGGGCCTTGCTGACCTCTTGAAAGTGACCAGGTTGGGCCGGACACAGTGGCTCCTGCCTATAATCCCGGCACTTTGGGAGGCCAAGGCGGGTGGATCATTTGAGGTCAGGAGTTCAAGACCAGCCTGGCCAACATGGTGAAACCCCTTCTCTACTAAAAATACAAAAATTAGCTGGACGTGGTGGCATGTGCCTGTAGTCCCAGCTACTCAGGAGGCTGAGGCAGGAGAATCGCTTGAACCCAGGAGGCAAGGGTTGCAGTGAGCCAAGATTGCACCATTGCACTCCAGAATGGGTGACAGAGCAAGACTCCACCTCAAAAAAAAAAAAAAAAAAAAAAAAACACAGAGTGACCAACCAGGTGTGTGTTTTGCCTGCCTCTTCTCCCATGTGCGTTTTAGCTTCCAGGCATTTTAACTCTTCTGTGCAAAACTCAGTATTTCCACTGCCCTGGAGTGTCTGGCAGCCCAACACAGAGTCCCCCATTTTCTTTTAACTGTCCCTCTTCAACAGCCTTGAGCCCAAGAGTCTAGCTGAAACCCCGGCTGCAGCCCCGCCCCACCTATGCCACAACAGGGCCAGGCCTCCTACTGTATCCCTGCCCCACGACTACATCCCTCCCTGGGCCCACCAACACACACTCACTGGGGTTGGGCTGCAGCAGCACCTCTGTCTGCCTCAAGATCTTCTCTGTCCAGTTCTTGGTGCTGTCTGCCCGGGCCAGAAGGTTTTCAAAGTGGGCATCAAGCTCAGTCTTCTCAGCCTGGCCAAATTTCTCCTCCGTGAACTACGCAGAAGGGAAGGCCAAGGGGTGGGGAGGGGGAGAGCTCAGAAGGAGGTGGGGGAGTGGTGGGGAAAGGGAGGACTGCCCCTCCCCACCAGCAGGAACCCAGGCAGGCCCCAGGGTCAAGGAACCAGCCCTGAGGGTGATACTGTGTGACCTGGCAGGGCCTCACTGTTTTCCCCTTTGTGAAATGAGGTGGCTGGGCCAGAGTGTGGGAATCACAGCTTCTTTTGGAAATCCAATGAAAGCTACACTCTCTCCCCACAAAAATGCACCTTCATACACAATCTGGCACACAGCTTAGTGCGGTGAGGAACCCTGGGGAGGCCAGCCCTAGGGTCCTTTGAGCCTGACTCTGAAGGAGAGGACTTGGTAGAAAGTACTCGGGACAAACAGGGCAGGGAGTAGGGTCTGGGGTTATCAGGGGGCTCCATGGGCAGCTGGGAGCTGCTAGGGAGAGGGTGCCAGAGGAGGGAGGGGAAGAACCCAGGGTCGGGGTTCAGAAGGACCTGATTCAAGTCTTAGTTCTGCCACTGTCAAGATGTGTGACTTTGGGCAAGGGGCTCTGCCTCTCTGAGCATTGGTTTCCTGAGCTGAAAAAAGGGAATAATAGCACCTCCCCCATAGGTTATGAGGATGAAAGAGGAAAGATGTGGGTTACACATAAAGGCTGGGTCGGCTACAGTGCTGCTGCCCCACGTAAGGCACCGGTGCTATGAGCTGATGGGTGCAGAGACGTCTGGGAAGGAAGGGGAATGCAGGGAGGGAGGATGGCCAAACGGTTGGCTTTGGCCACCTGGTAGGGTAGATGGAAACACTGCCAGCCTATCAGAGCCAGCGGCTGGGCACACCCAGGGCCCAGATGTTGCATGGGTCCCCATCAAAGCTGGTAGAAGCCGTGGGGGCTACCTAGGAATAACCAGAAACTGGTCCAAGTCCTGGCCCCTCTGATCTAAGAGGGCCCTGGAACACATGTCCCCATTTTCCAAACAGGGACACCAAGGCCTTCTCTAGCTAAGGGAAAGGGCTTGCCCAAGGTCACAGCCAGGGTGAAGACCTGCAGGGGTAAGATAAGGAACAACAAACACTGTTGGCCAGCCCTGTCCTAAGGGTTTCCTCATGACCTCATCAACCTCTAATGCAAGGAGGGCTGTTTCCCATTTCACAGATGCTGCCACTGAGGCTGAGCAAGGGGCAGGGCCATGCAGGAGTCGGTCAGCCATGAATCATCCCTGGCTGCAGTTGGCTCCAGCTGCGGCGGGGGGTGGCGGGCTGGGCGGCCACCAGGAGCTCAGCAGCCATCAATTATGTAGCAGAGCTTGGGTTTCTCCCTGCAGGGCTGGGAGGGCCCAGCTGCCAGGGGTATGGCCTCAGCTCCTGCCTGGGGCCAGCTGCTCCTGGCCTCCCTCCCCCACCCTGGCTGGCTCTGCCTCCTCTTCCTCATCACACTCCCCAAAATGAGACCTTCCAGAGCAGAGGCTCAGATTTCCTCGTGGCTCTATTACCTCACCCAGTCCTTTGAGGGGGGTGGCGTTCACCCCATTTCCCAAATGAGGAAACCAAGGCTCGAAGAGGCAAAGTCTCCCTTCTGGACCTGAGAGCCCCTGCCTGGAGAATGCAGATAACAGGATCTAGCTCATTGGCTATTTGGCCAGCACACAGTATGGGGCTGATACATGTTAGCTAGTATTATTATCACCATCATTAATGAAAAGCCTTGGCTAAGTGCAGTGGCTCATGCCTATAATCCCAGCACTTTGGAAGGCCGATGTGGGCGGATGGATTGAGCCCAGGAGTTCAAGACCAGCCTGGGCAACAGTAAGACCTCATCTCTACAAAAAAAAAAAAAAAAAAAAAAAAAAAAAAAAGCCCGGCATGGTGGCTTATGCCTATAATCCCAGCACTTTGGGAGGCCAAGGCAGGCGGATCACGAGGTCAGGAGATCGAGACCATCCTGGCTAGCAAGGTGAAACCCCTTCTCTACTAAAAATACAAAAAATTAACCAGGCGTGGTGGCGGGCACGTGTAGACCCAGTAACTCGGGAGGCTGAGGCAGGAGAATGGCATGAACCTGGGAGGTGGAGCTTGCATTGAGCATCGCACCACTGCACTCCAGCCTGGGCCACAGAGGGCGACTCAGTCTCAAAAAAAAAAAAAAAAAAAAAAAATTAGCTGGGCGTGGTGGCACCCACCTGTAGTCCCAGCTACTCCAGGGGCTGAGGTGGGAGCCCAGGAGGCGGAGGTTGCAATGAGCCAAGATCATGTCACTGCACTCCAGCCTGGGTGACAGACCAAGAACCTGCCTTAAAAAAAGAAAGACTTTGGGAGGCCGAGGCGGGCGGATCACGAGGTCAGGAGATCAAGACCATCCTGGCTAACACGGTGAAACCCCATCTCTACTAAAAATACAAAAAATTAGCCAGGCGTGGTGGCAGGCGCCTGTAGTCCCAGCTACTCGGGAGGCTGAGCCAGGAGAATGGCATCAACCTGGGAGGTGGAGCTTGCAGTGAGCCGAGATCACGCCACTGCACTCCAGCCTGGGTGACAGAGCGAGACTCCATCTCAAAAAAAAAAAAAAGACAGCAAGGAAGCCGGGCATGGTGGCTCACGCCTGTAATCCCAGCACTTTGGGAGGCCAAGGCAGGTGAATCACGTGAGGTCAGGAGTTCGAGACCAGCCTGGCTAACATGGTAAAACCCCATCTCTACTAAAAATACAAGAATTAGCATGACGTGGTGGTGGGCGCCTGTAATCCCACCTACTCGGGAGGCTGAGGCAGGAGAATTGCTTGAACCGGGGAGGCGGAGGCTGCAGTGAGCTGAGACTGCGCCAGCCTGCGTGACAGACTGACTCCGTCTCAAAAAAAAAAAAAAAAAGGCCAGGCATGGTGGCTCATGCCTGTAATATCAGCACTTTGGGAGGCCGAGGCAGGAGGATCACTTGAGCCCAGGAGTTTGAGACCAGCCTGGCCAACGTGGTGAAACCCTGTCTCTACTAAGTACAAAAAAAAAATTAGCCAGGAGTGGTGGCAGGTGCCTATAATCCCAGTTACTCGGGAGGCTGAGGCAGGAGAATCACTTGAACCCGAAAGGTGGAGGTTGCAGTGAGCCGAGATTGTGCCACTGCACTCCAGCCTCGGCGACAGGATGAGACCCTGTCTCAAAAAAAAAAAAAAGGAAGGAAAGAAGAAAGGAGAGAGGGAGGAAGGGAGGAAGGGAGGAAGGGAGGAAGGCAGGCAGGAAGGCAGGAAGGCAGGAAGGCAGGCAGGCAGGCAGGCAGGCAGGCAGGCAGGCAGGCAGGCCGGCCTCCCTCACATCCCTCCTCAGCTCTCAGGAGCTACCCTGATGGTACCAAGGGCATCACCCTAAATGTGCACCTCAACACCTCCCCTCCTTACCAAGGTTCAGAGCAGCACTCCCCACCCCGCCCTCCCTTACAGGCCACATCTGCCCAGGTGAGAAGTTCTACCAGGCTTTCCCAAACTAGAGGGCATCCATCCCATGTCCACTGCAGTCTGCCCAGCTCCATGATGACGATGCCACCACCTCTCTGGACTTTATAAGTATTACTTCTACCACTACTATTACTATTACTGCAATTACTACTAATAGTATTAGTACTATCACTCCTCCTGCCCTCTCCCACCCCCACTGGCATCTTGTCCAAATCTGCCTTAGGTTTTCTTGCCTCGGTGCCCTTATCTGGGCTGCTCCTGCCACTTGGACCAACATCACGAGCCCCTCCCTACTTTCTGAGCACAGTTCAGGGGCCCTCCATGCAGGAGACCATCCCAGAATGACCCATACAAAAGGGATCCTGCCCTCTGGATCCTCATCTCAGGGCCAAGGCCTTGTTCCTTGCTGGATCGGGGAGGCTCTTAAAGTTGTTTCTTGTACCTGCAGGGACTGGGAGGTTCTTGAGCCCATCACATGTATTGATCATAAAGAACCCCTCTCCCATCCCTCCTGACTGTCTCTCATCGAGGCCAGCTTGGTCTCAGGCGGAGCCCCTCTGTGGCCTCTCCTGCCAGGTCACATTTCAGGCCTCTCTATCCCCTGGCCTGCCACTCTGCCCCAATCCTGTCAAGAGGAAGGGGTTTGGTGCTGGAGTCCGAGGCTGCTCCCAGGAAAATGGCAGCAGTGGGGTGGGCGTGCAGAGCAGAGAAAGCCTCTATTTATAAAGCTCTCAGCTCCCTCCCTCCCACCCCGAGGCTGGGGCCTGACTGCTGGCTCCCACTCCAGTAACAGTGACCCTGTGGGGCAGCTCCCACCAAGCGGAGCCACACCTAGGCCCTGCTCTGCCTAGGTCCTGAGAGCCCTGGCCAGGTCAGGCAGCAAGGCCCCAGCCCTAGCAGGGAACTGGCAGATCAGGTTCTTCCCAGATGTGGGAGATAGTGTGGTTGCCATACCAACAGCAGAGTGGGTTCCCCCCTCCCAGATGGACTGGGGCCGTCCAATCCGAGGGGCTCTGGGATCCTGGCATCTCCACTAGGGCTGGGGCTGCCCACCAGATTTGGAACACATTAAGCAGTGAATTCTCGCTGGGATGCTAATCCTCAGCGGGACACAGCACCTTCTAGTAAACATGACTACATGGGTTGCTGGCTGGGTGTGGGCTCCTGGGGAGGGGAGTGCCCAGGTTGGGGGTGGGGAGAGAACTGTACTCAACAGAAACAACAACGATGACAACGACAAAGACAAGACTACAGGACCTGCTCCCAGAACCCTGGGATGGGCCAGCCCCGGGCCTGCGGAATCCCACTGAATCCCATAACCACAGTGTTACACCAGATTTACAGAAGGGGAGGGCGGGGCTCTGAGAGAAGTGACTTGTCCAAGGTCACATGCTGCACAGGTGCAATATTAACCACGTTGACACCAATAATGAGCTTGCCTTTGGTGAGCACACATATGCAGAGTCCCACAGAATCCTCACATCTGTCCTGGGAGGCAGGAATACTGATCCCATTTTTCAGACTGAGAAACTGAGGCCCAGTGAGATGAAGGCCCCTCCCCCAAGGTCACAGGAGGGCACATTCCCACCCACACCTGACCCTAGGTCTTCCCATGATGTTGAGTTGCCTGTTTCTCTCTGCCCCTCAACGGATAGGACTTCTTCCAATCTCAGCATCGTGGGCCTGGACAGCTTCCCAGCCAGACCCCAGCCCTCTCCCCATCCCCCAGGCCTAGGGACGAAGGAAACAGACCTCCCGTGGAGCAGAAAAGAAACAACTCCTGGCTTCCGGCCTGACTATCCAAACGTGTGAAATGGCCATGAGGGACTCATGGCACCAGCCGCCCATTGCACAGGTGCGGAGACTGAGGCTCGGAGAAGGGGTTGTGGTGGACGCATGAGTCCCTGGGCCTGGGACCCAGGTCGCTAAATGCCCCGCCAGGCGCTAGTCACTGCTGGACAAGGGCAGGGAGGTAGCACCCAGCCGGTGCCTCCTCCCCTCCTCAGCCAGGCAGGCGCCAGGGGAGCAGGGTAACCCAACTAGCCCAAAGGGTGGGCACCGGTGCCTCGCCCCAGGCAGCAGGGCCAAGGCCCGGCTCGGGCCGCACGGGCTCTTTCCCTCTTCCGGTCAGCAAGGGCTCAGAGGGGCAGAGGTGTGCCCGCGGCGGGGACGAGGGCAGCAGCCCGGGAGGGCTTTCCCGCGTCCCCAGGCGTCTGCCGCAGGGTGCTCCCCGCCCGCCTCACATCCGGGCCCCCGGCGCACGGCGCGACGCCAGGCCTCACCTGCACGGCCCGGGTGAAGAAGATGCCCGCGTCCGACGCCAGCTTCTTCATGTTGAAGTCCATGGCGCGCCCGCACGGCCGCCGCGCACGGCCCGAGCGCAGCCGGCAGCCCCCGGCCCAGCCGCCGCCGCCAACCGCACCCCGCCCACCTGCTGCGGGGCACCAGCCCTCCGCGCACCCGCCTGCCCGCCCGCCGCAGCCGCCGAGCCAGCCCGAGCGCGCAGGGCGGGGCGCGGAGGCCGCGGGGCGGAGCTAGAGGGGCGGGGGCGGAGCTGGCGGTGCTGGGGCGGGACGGGACGGCAGTGGGGCGGAGCTAGAGGGGTGAGGGCAGGGCGGGGGCCGGGCTGGTTGGCGGAAGCCGGGGGGAGTCGGAGGGGGCGGGACTGGCGGGACAGGGGCGGAGCGAGAGAGCAGTGGGGCGGAGCTACATGGGTGGGGGCGAGGCCTTGGCGCGGCCAGAGCCGGGGTTGGTCGGGGGAGCAGGTTGTGCTGGGCAGGGCTCGCTGCTGGGCAGTGCTCGCTGCTGCCCCCATGCGCCTGCCGCCGCCGCTTGGGCCGGCCTCTTTTTTTCCTTTTACTAAAATTATTAAAACTGGAACACATGTGCTCTTAGATGATTGCACGTACACACCATAATTACATATTATTTGCCATCTTACCAATGCTTTTCAAAAGTTTTAATTGATAAATATATATTTACGGCCTACAAGGTGATGAAATTGTGGAATGATGAAATCAAGTTAATTGACATATCCATCACCTCACCTACTTTTTTTGTGGTTAGAACATTTCAAATGTACTCTTTTAGCAATTTTGAAATATGCAATACTTTTTGTTTTTGTAGACAGAGTCTTGCTCTGTCGCCCAGGCTGGAGTGCAGTGGCGCGATCTCGGCTCACTGCAGCCTCCACCTGCCGAGCTCAAGCGATTCTCCTGCTTCATTCAGCCTCCCGAGTAGCTGGGACTACAGGCGCCCACCAACATGCCCCGCTAATTTTTTGTACTTTAGGAGAGACAAGGTTTTGCCATGTTGCCCAGGGTGGTCTTGAACTCCTGATCTCAGGCAATCTGCCTGCCTCAGTCTCCCGAAGTCACTAAGTGACTGAGTAGTCACCAATATGTGCAACAGATCTCTAAAATTGGCCTCTGTTGCTTTCTCCTCCCACCACCCAGGCCTGCTGCCTCTCCCCTGTTTGTGCCTCTTCATCTCCGCTCTTTATTCACACCCCCTCCCTCCCATTCCCATTTCTTCCACTCTGTTTCCCTTGGGTTTCCTCCCGTTACTCCTCCTCTCTGACCTCTCCTCCTCTCTTCTGCCCTGACCTTGGTGACTGAGCCGGAGTCAGGCTTGGGACTTGCCCTCCACCGCTGGAACAGCTGTTTGTCAGCCTGGGAGGCCCTGTGGCTTCCCCAAATTGGAGGAGGGTTGGGGTGGCGGTCACGGGAAGGGAGGGGGTTCTGGAGCTGGGGCCTGGAGCCCCCTGTGTGGTGAGAGGAGGAGATCAAAGGTTGGGTGATTGTCAGGGTGGAGAGAATGAGCTGCCCTGGGAGCACAGATGTGTGATAACCTTGAAACCAGCTCCTCACAGCCCCAGGCAAGGAGATGACCTACAGGTGCTCCTGACCCCAAATGCCTTCCCTTGGGGCTCAGATAGAGGCTTTGTACTGGTCTTCACCTCTCCTTGCTGTCTACCTCTAGGTTTCCTCTTTTTTTTTTTTTTCTTTTTGAGATGGAGTCTCGCTCTTTCACCCAGGCTGGAATGCAGTGGCACCATCTCAGCTCACTGCAGCCACCGCCTCCTGGGGTCTAAGCGATTCTCCTGCCTCACCCTCCAGAGTAGCTGGGATTACAGGCATGTGCCACCACGCCCGGCTGATTTTTGTATTTTTAGTAGAGACGGGGTTTCACCATGTTGGTCAGGCTGGTCTTGAACTCCTGACCTCGTGATCCACCTGCCTCCGCCTCCCAAAGTGCTGGGATTACAGGTGTGAACCACCACGCCCGGCCTAGGTTTCACCTTTGAACCCAGTGGAGAGCTCTGTTCCCAAGCTGTACCCTCTTCTATCTGGCTTTGTTCATCTTTCTATACTTACCCCAGTTTCTATCACCTATCCCAGCATGGCTCTGCAGGGTGAGCCTCAAGTCACCTGGGAGCTTGTTCAAAATCCAGACCCTGTTCCCTCTCCCAGCCCTGGTTCTGGGTCAACAAGTCAATGGCTCTAACATTAAATCACCTGGGAGCTTTCAAAACTCCACCTACCTGGGCCATCCTGTCATGTACTTGGGCCAGTATGTACATGTTGCCTTCATCAACTTTCATGTCATTCACACATCTGCAATCCTTCAACTCTGATTCTCTGTGTTTCTGTTTTTGTGTTCACTATGTGTTTGTTTCTATTTGTCTGTATTGATCATGGACTTATTTACTATTATCTGTTTGTAGCTGACTATATCATTCATTTAGCCAGTGTTAACTTTAAAAAAATCTAGTCAGGCATGGTGGCTCATACATGTAATCCCAGCACTTTGGGAGGCCAAGGCGGGCGAATCACCCGAGATCGGGAGTTCAAGACCAGCTGACCAAGATAGAGAAACTCTGTGTCTACTAAAAATACAAAATTAGCCAGGCGTGGTGGCACATGCCTATAATCCCAGCTACGTGGGAGGCTGAGGCAGGAGAATCGCTTGAACCCGGGAGGCAGAGGTTGCAGTCAGCTGAGATAGCGCCATTGCACTCCAGCCTGGGCAACAAGAGAGAAACTCCATCTCAAAAAAAAAAAAAAAAAACAAAGAAATCAAGATGTAGGCCAGGCGCGGTGGCAAACGCCTGTAATCCCAGCACTCTGGGAGGCCGAGGCAGGCGGATCACCTGAGGTCAGGAGTTCGAGACCAGCCTGGACAACATGGTGAAACCCCATCTCTACTAAAAATACCAAAAATTAGCTGGGCGTGGTGGTGTAGGCCTGTAGTTCCAGCTACTAGGGAGGATGAGGCAGGAGAATAGCTTGGACCGGGGAGGCAGAGGTTGCAGTGAGACGAGGTCACGCCATTGCACTCCAGCCTAGGCAACAGGAACGAAACTCCGGCCAGGCATGGTGGCCCACACGTGTAATCCCAGCACTTTGGGAGGCCAAAGCGGGTGGATCACGAGGTCAGGAGTTCAAGACCAGCCTGGCCGAGATGGTGAAACTCCTTCTCTACTGAAAATCCAAAAATTAGCCAGGCGAGGTGGTGTGCATCTGTAGCCCCAGCTACAAGGGAGGCTGAGGCAGGAGAATAGCTTGAATCCAGGAGGCAGAGGTTGCAGTGAGCCGAGATCATGCCACTGCACTCCAGCCTAGGCTACAGAGCGAGACTCCTCCTCAAAAAAAAGGAAAAAAAAAAGCAAAACTCGATCTCAAAAAAAAAAAAAAAATCAAGATGTATACATTTAGAGAAGGAAAGAAGATTTTATTTCTTATAAAAGGGTACAGACTGCAAGGTGACCATCCCACAAATTGGGAAGCATGCCTCTGACAGAGGCAGGAGGCAGAGAAATACTAGGCAGACAGGGGCGAGTCCCTGGCAAAACCCTACCTTCCAGCTGAAAAGCCTGAATCCTGTGGCCCAAAGTGAGAACTTCTATCCATCCGTTTGCCTGCTCTCTCCTGATTGGTTCTTTCTGAATAGTGCCTTTTTACCAATCAAATGTTGCCTTTTCCAAAACTACCTATAGCCCACCCCACCTCCCATCCTGTACCTATAAAGACCCCCCCCCCTCCAGACCCCAGACTCAGTTGGTAGGGAGAGATAAGTGGCTTGACTAGAGAGAGGCTACTTTACTTCAGAGTGAAGAAGCTAGACTTCAGAGGAGAAATGGCTTAACTTCAGGGAGATGGCCTGACTACAGGGAAGAGCCATCCGGAGCGGCCAGACTTCAGGGGAAGATTACCTGCCTGTCCCATCTGCTCTCCAGTTCACCTCTCTGCTGAGAGTCATTTCTACTGCTTAATAAAATTCTCGCCTGGCGCGGTGGCTCACACCTGTAATCCCAGCACTTTGGGAGGCCGAGGCGGGCAGATCACGAGGTCAGGAGATGGAGACCATCCTGGCTAACACAGTGAAACCCCGTCTCAACTAAAGATACAAAAAATTAGCTGGGCGTGGTTGTGGTGGGTGCCTGTATTCCCAGCTACTTGGGAAGCTGAGGCAGGAGAATCACTTGAACCTGGGAGGCAGAGGTTGCAGTGAGCCAAGATCGGGCCACTGCACTCCAGCCTGGGCGACAGAGCAAGACTCTGTCTCAAAATAAATAAATAAAAATAAAATAAAATAAAATAAAATTCTCCTCCTTTGCTATCCTTCAAGTGTCCAGGCGACCTCATTCTTCTTGGACACTAGACGAGAGCTTGGGACACACCAAGTGTGGGTACCCGAAAAAGGTCGTCATACTGGCCCTCTGCCCTCACTGGCAGACAGCAGCCACCCCACGTGGCAAAGCAAGGAGCCTACCGAGCTGATAACACACTGCTGTCCATGGACAGCAGAGCTAAGAGAGCACTGTAACATGTCCTCTGGGGCTTCAGGGTTTGCAGGCACCCCGACCTGGGCACCGCCACGGGGCCTGCATGGAGCCTCCTTCTGCCCACGCCCAGAGCAGCCAGCCGGATCCTGCACTTGCTCGCCCACATGCTCCCTCCCGCAAGGTTTGAGCATGGCGGGCCGGCCTAGACAGGGCACCCCCGTCGCAAGTCCAACAAAGAAGTCAAGAAAAATCCTGCATTGCCTCCAGGAAGGAGGAGAACTTGTGGTAGGAGCTTTATGCTGAATAGGTTGACTAAACATACATATTCAACAGGTTGCAGGAGGTGCTGTGAATATTCATCAAGGTGGTCCCATGTTCACTTTGTGGTGAATTAATATTTAGATGTATTACAATTAGGCCCTATATGTCAAGAGGATTGTTTAGGGACATGAAGGCACACAACTGGCAATCTCTGCAAACTGGACCAGTTGGTCCATGGCCAGTGGTCTAATTCTTTTTTTGTTTTTTTTTTTTGAGACAGGGTCTCGCTCTGCCACCCAGCTGGAGTGCAATGATACAATCACGGCTCTCTGCAGCCTCAACCTCCTGGGCTCAAGCGATTGATCATCCTGCCTCAGCCTCCCAAGGAACTGGGACCACAAGTTATAGAGACGGCGTTTTGCTGTGTATTGACCAGGCTGATCTCCAACTCCTGGATTCCAGTGATCTTCCTGCCTCAGCCTCCCAAAGTGTTGGGGTTATAACCATTAGCTACCGCACCCAGCTGTTGGTCTTATCAGAAGAGTAACTGAAATTAGTCTTTTGTCCAATGAAAGCTATAGTTAGGCTAGTAGAACAGGAGTTCAGTTAGTCAGCATCTGGGAGCTGAAGGAGCTGCAGTTGTTTAAGTGTTGCTTATCTCGAGGCCAATGCTTGTTTTTATTTATTTATTTATTTATTTATTTATTTATTTATTTAATACATCTTTCATTGGAAGCCAGTGCTTATTTGGCTGCTAGAGAAAACAAAACAAAACAAAACACCTTTTGCCAGTTAGAGGACAGTTATTTTATTTTATTTTATTTATTTTTTTTGAGATGAAGTCTCACTCTGTCACCAGGCTGGAGTGCAGTGGCACGATCTCGGCTCACTGCAACCTCCGCCTCCCGGGTTCAAGTGATTCTCCTGCCTCAGCCTTCTGCGTAGCTGGGATTACAGGCACCTGCCGCCATGCCCAGCTAATTTTTTGTATTTTTAGTAGAGACAGGGTTTCTCCATGTTGGTCAGGCTGGTCTCCGACTCCCAACCTCAGGTGATCCGCCCGCCTTACCCTCCTAAAGTGCTGGGATTACAGGCATGAGCCACTGCGCCTGGCCCTTGGCACCCCCCCTTTTTTTTTTTTGAGACGGAGTTTCACTCTTGTTGTCCAGGCTGGTGTGCAATGGCATGACGATCTTGGCTCACTGCAACCTCCACCTCCTGAGTTCAAGCGATTCTCCTGCCTCAGCCTCCCAAGTATCTGGGGGCAGGTACCACCACCCCCGGCTAATTTTATATTCCAAAGTCACCACAGTACTTACAGCACCCTCAGCCTGGGTGTCTAAGCTTATCATCCCATGCGCCTCCTCCCCTGTGCCAGACAACCCCACTAATGACTGGCCTGTGCACTCATTCCGCCTGGACCCCAACAACATCCCCGACTCCCTTTAGCCACTCTGCCCAGTCTCCTATTCACCCCATGCCAGACCCCTCACCAGTCCCACCATGCCGGGCACTGGGCATCCGCTGTTTGGACCACCCTCCCCTCCCGTCCCCTCCCTTGCCTTCCCCTTCCCTCCCCTCCCCACGGAGTCTCGGAATGCAGTGGCGCCATCTCGGCTCACTGCAACCTCCGCCTCCGGGTTCAAGAGATGATTCTCCTGCCTCAGCCTCCTGAGTAGCTGGGATTACAGGTGCATGCCACCACGCCTGGCTAATTTCATCATGTTGGTCAGGCTGGTCTCGAACTCCTGACCTGGTGATCTGCCCGCCTCGGCCTCTCAAAGTGCTGGGATTACAGGCGTGAGCCACCACATCCGGCCTTGACCCCTTTTCTTTCTGGAGCCTTTCACCTCCCCAGGCAAACCCAGGTGTCTCCTTGGTATCCCACATTCCCCCATTACAGTAACCATCACAGGGGATTGTGATTAAGTATCTGCTCCCCAGACAATGAGCTCCCTGGTGCCACCACATACCTGTCTCTTGTCCACCACTGAGCTCCCATGTCCAGCCAAAGGATTGGCACACTTAATTAGTTGAATGAATGAAGGAATGTGGCTTTACCGACAATTGTAATTTTCCTTTTTTTTTTTGAGATGGAGTCTTGCTCTGTCACCCAGGTTGGAGTGCAGTGGCGCAATCTCGGCTCACTGCAACCTCCACCTCCCAGTTTCAAGCGATTCTCCTGCCTCAGCCTCCTGAGTAGCTGGGACTACAGGCACACGACACCATGCTGGGCTAATTTTTATATTTTTAGTAAAGATGGGGTTTCACCATGTTGGGCAGGATGGTCTCGATCTCCTGACCTCATGATCCACCTGCCTTGGCCTCCCAAAGTGCTAGGATTACAGGCGTGAGCCACTGCTCCCAGGCTTTTTTTTTTTTTTTTTTTTTTTTTGAGATGGAGTCTGGCTCTGTTGCCCAGGCTGGAGTGCAGTGGCGTGATCTTGGTTAACTGCAATCTCCTCCTCCCGGCTCAAGCAATTCTCCTGCCTCAGCCTCCCAAGTAGCTGGAATTATAGGTGTGTGCCACCACGCCCAGCTAGCTTTTGTATTTTTAGTAGAGACCAGTTTTCACCATTTTGGCCAGGCTGGTCTCGAACTCCTGACCTCATGTGATCCACTCACCTCAGCCTCCCAAAGTGCTGGGAATAGAGGCATGAGCCACTGCTACCGGCCGACAATTACAATTTTAAAACGTAGTTGTGCCCAGCTCTTCGCAGTTAAGGAAGGGCTGATACACCGTCCTCTTTCCATCCTCACCAAAGCCCTGTGATTTGGGAAAGGGAAGATTTTATCCCTATTTCTTTTTTTCTTTTTGAGACGGAGTCTCGCCCTTTGGCCCAGGTTGGAGTGCAATGGGTGAATCTCAGCTCACTGCAACCTCTGCCTCCCGGGTTCAAGAGATTCTCCTGCCTCAGCCTCCTGAGTAGCTGGGATTACAGGTGTGTGCTACCACGCTTGGCTAATTTTTTTTTTTAATCTTTAGTGGAGACAGGGTTTCACCAGGTTGGCCAGGCTGGTCTCGAACTCCTGACCTCGTGATTCACCCACCTCGGCCTCCCAAACTGCTAGGATTACAGGCGTGAGCCACCGCGCCCGGCCTCATCCCTATTTCATAGAGGGGTAAGCTCTAGAGAGCTGAAGTGGCAACACTTGATTCTATCTCAGGTCGGCCTGATCTCAATCCTGGTATTTAGTGTAAGACCCAGATAGGTGGCCAGAACTGAAGACCCCTTGACTCCAGCTCTCAGAGAGACACTGTCTAGCGGCGAGACCTGGCACTTTTGCAAACAACTCCAGAACAAGGGGGAGAGTGGCGACAGTATAAGAGCATGCTGCGGGAAGTCAGGGGCGGTAGTATTTGAAAATGGGCGCTTGGAGAGTGGGAAGGATTTGTCCTTGTGTGGAACGACAAGAGTAGAGGATCCTAATACGAGGGCTCAGCCTGCTTTGGCGTACTCCAAGAAAGTCCATTGGAGGTCTGACTGCTCCGCTTCAGCCCCTTTAAGAGTGGCCCCGCCCCACCCAGCCGCCCATGTCGATCTAATCTGAATGACCAATAGTAGAAGAGAAGAGACCACTTTCGCGCTTCAACCGCACTAGGAGGCGGGGAAGAGGGCGGGAGAGGCGGAATATAAGCTTGGTCACATGACCCGCCTAATTGGCCAGAGGCTGCGGCGGCCCTGAGAGACTCAGCGATGCTCATTGGCCAGAAGAGGGTGGGGGCCTGGCGCTAGGCCACGCCCCCGGCGGCCGGTTTGGTTGCGCAGCCGCGGGGGAAGGAGACGCTGCCCTTCCGCAGCGATGGCATCCCGGGTGAGTATCGGCCCCGGCCGAGCCCCCAAGGCGGGCGGGCAGCGCGGCAGGGCCGGGACTTGAGCGGAGGACCGAGTAGGCGCAGGTGTCCGGGCCCAACAGGACCAGGAAGGTGTCGGGGTTGGAATGAGTGGGTACCCGGGCCGGGGACGGTGCGAGAGGGTGCCTTGCTTGGGAGTGGAACGAGAAGGTACTTGGGTCAGGGAGGTGATGCCCGGGCCTGGAACGTGGCGGGGATTGGAGCAGGCGCGCAGGTACCCGATCCGAGGCGGGGAGAGCACCCGGGATGGAAGGAGCAGGTGTGCGGGCCGTGAGCGGCGCCAGAGGGTACCTGGGTGAGTTTCAAGGATATTCCGGGGTGGGGGCAAGAGAAGAAGGGGCTGCCCAAGATGCCTGGGGTGGAGTGAGCAATTTCTGAAGACGGGGATATTGCTGAGGTCCAACGCGGGGATGCCCGGTGCCCGGCATGGTGGGACTATTGAGGGGTCCGGCATGGAGTGAATAGGAGACTGGGCAGAGTGGCTCAAGGGAGTCGGGGACGTTGTTGGGGTCCAGGCGGAATGAGTGAGTGCACAGGCCAGAGTCATTAGTGGGGTGGTCTAGCGCAGGGGAGGAGGCGCGTAGGATGATATGCTTAGGCACCCAGGCTGAGGGTGCTGTAAGTGCTGTGGTGACGGTGGAATGAGGAGGTGTCCGCCTAAGATTGTAGGGCACGAGAGATGGCTGCCCAAGTGGGGCCAGGCCCTGCACAGCAGTAGAAGTGTCCATTTGGTAGGGGACCTTGCCGTGGACTTTTCATTGTGGAGAGGAGGTGGAGGGGTCTCAGCTTAGTCTCTGGAGGACGGACAGGGTGCCAGGGGGACGGACACAGTGTGGGTTGACTGGATTTGGATCCATCCCTGGAGTGAAGCAGGCTTGGGGACTGGTGATGTTACCTCGCACCTGCAGGCTCTGCCTCCCAGTGGGGACAGCAGGGGCTGCTCTGGACTCTCCCGCAAACAGTGGGCCTCAGTCACCCCTGTAGCGTTTATTTGTTCAGGCTCATCTTTAACACCATGTGGGCTTCTCACTTGGGGGCCCAGAAGTCCTACAGTTGTGGCCTGGAAGGAGCAGTGGCAGTTGTAGCAGGCAGCAGCTGGGAAACCCTGCCACAGCCTTGAGATCCCCCAGAGCTTGGCCGCTTAGTACTCGGTGACCTCAGGCAGGCTGCCTCATCTCAGAGCCTCCGCGTTTCCCCATCCTTGAGATAAACATTGGCCATTGCGAGGGTTCTGAGAGGACTGGACCCAAAGCCTGTCGTGGAGAGCCTGTTCTGGGTCTGGCCTGGAATAAGAGCTTGGGAAATAGTAGCTGCTGGCCCTCTGATGTTCTTGTCTTCCCTCTTTCTGAGACCTGAGCCAGCCTGGGGTTGGGGTGAAGGGTAGGGGGACGTGGCTTACAGTGTTAACCTAGGTCCTGACCACTGCAGCTCACGTAGCTCAGTTCACAGCCTCCTGGGCAGATGTCTCTACCCCTGACAACCTGGAAGCTTCCTTAGCCCGCCCTGTCCTCTCACACACCCCCGCCAGCCCTAGAGCGAGACTGACAGGCTCCTCAGTCCTTCCCACTCACTGGGGAGAAGCTGTTTCTTCTGCTGGCCCAGTGACTTTGGCGGCCATCCCAGGGAGACAGGGTCTGTCCTGGCCTGTGTGTTCCTTCCGCTTGAGGTCCCGGGAGACCTTGAAGGCATCCTTGGGCTTGGAGCTGGAAGTAGGGGAGGACTCTGCCGGGTCTTGGGGTCCAGGCTAGGTGTGATCAAGCCACTTATTTCCTGGCCTTGGGAAGGGGCAATGGGGTACCCTGGCAGGGAGGGGAGTATCTCCCAAGGTCCAGGGGAAAGCTGCCCAGTACTCTGTGGTCTGCTGGGGCTTGCTACTTCCTGCTGCATGTCAAATTTAGCAAAAGCATTGTACTGAGCACAAAGTCTGACTCTACCAAGTACCAGCTGTGTGACTTTGGACTCCTGACTTAGCTTGTCTGAGATTCAGTTTCCTCATTGGAAACCAGAGGTGAGGCTGGGGGGAAGGTGGGTGGCATCAACTTCACAGAATCCTTTTTTTTGTTTGTCTTTTTTTTTTTTTTTTTTTTTTTTGAGGCAGAGTCTCGCTCTGTCACCCAGGCTGGAGTGCAGTGGCGCGATCTAGGCTCACTGCAACCTCTGTCTCCTGGATTCAGGCGATTCTCCTGCCTCAGCCTCCCAAGTAGCTGGGATTACAGGCACGTGCCACCACACTAGCTAATTTTTGTATTTTTAGTAGAGACGGGGTTTCACCATGTTGACCAGGCCAGTCTGGAAGTCCTGACTTCAGCTGATCCGCCCGCCTCAGCCTTCCAAAGTGCTGGGATTACAGGCATGAGCCACCCCAGCCAAACTCACAAAATTCTAATGATTCAGTGAGATGATGGATGCAAAGAATGCAGCACAAAATACATAGCATGGAGTAGCTCTTTGTTTTGTGTGTGTGTGTGTGTGTTTTATTTTATTTTATTTTTTGTTTTTTATTTATTTATTTTTTGAGATGGAGTCTCACTCTATTGCCCAGGCTGGAGTGCAGTGGCGCGATCTTGGCTCCCTGCAAGCTCCGCCTCCTGGATTCATGCCATTCTCCTGCCTCAGCCTTCTGCGTAGCTGTGATTACAGGTGCCCGCTACAACGCCCGGCTAATTTTTTGTATTTTTAGTAGAGATGGGGTTTCACTGTATTAGCCAGGATGATCTTGATCTCCTGACCTTGTGATCCTCCCTCCTCGGCCTCCCAAAGTGCTGGGATTATAGGCGTAAGTCACCGTGCCCAGCTTCTTTATTTTATTATTATTATTATTATTTTTTTTGAGACAGAGTTTCGCTCTGTAGCCCAGGCTGGAGTGCAGTGTTGTGATCTCAGCTCACTGCAACCTCTGCTTCCCGGGTTCAAGCGATTCTTCTGCCTCAGCCTCCTGAGTAGCTGGGGTTACAGGTGTGCACCACCACGCCCAGCTAGTTTTTTGTTTGTTTGTTTGTTTGTTTGTTTGGGACTGAGTTTTGCTCTTCTTGCCCAGGCTGGAGCGCAGTGGCCCCATCTTGGCTCACTGCAACCTCCACCTCCCAGGTTCAAGCCGGTTCTCCTGCTTCAGCCTCTTGAGTAGCTGGGATTACAGGTGCGTGCCACCACACCCAGCTGATTTTTGTGTTTTTTAGTAGAGATGGGGTTTCACCATATTGGCCAGGCTGGTCTCAAACTCCCGACCTCAGGTGATCCACCCATCTCGGCCTTCCAAAGTGCTGGGATTATAGGCGTGAGCCACCGTGCCCAGCAAGAAAACATTCTTAACTTTGTGGGAGGTAAAAAGATGCAATGATTCTCAGTCTGGGGTCTAAGATTTTTGCTTAGCAAATGGTCCATGGGTTGAAAAAGGTAGAGAAAATGTGGCTTAAAGCTCTAAGTCTGAGAGTGACCTGTCCACCTCCCAGGTTCTGGGTCTTCTCCCGGGCTGGCTGGCCAGAGATGTTTCCGCTCGCAGGGCCCCTGGTAGGCAGAGGGTCTGTGGGCGTGGGGCTGCCTGCTGGCAGGCAGATGCAGAGGCCTGGGGCCTGATTCCAGGCCTGGGGTTCCAGAGGCAAGCTTTGCTCCCGCCTCCTCCCCCATGGACACTCTTCTTGAGTGCATTTCTGCATGTTCCCGTGTGCACGTTCTCTTGTCTGACTTGGTCATCTGTCTCTTAGCTCTGTGGAGGGGCCCTCTGGTATGTGTGTCCCTGTCCTTCTGGGGCGTGGATGGTGCCTGGGACCCAGCTGGCAACCAGTTGAAGACGTTCTCCTTAGAAGCTCTTGGCCCTGAGGACTTTGCCTGGGGCATTGGCCCTGCCATGGCGTTCCGGAGGGCTGAGGGCACGTCTATGATCCAGGCCCTGGCCATGACGGTGGCCGAGATCCCCGTGTTCCTGTACACGACGTTTGGGCAGGTAAGGATCAGGGTGGGTTGTACCTCTGGTCTATGAAACACTTCCGTGCTCAGCCAAGGGCTTCTCCATGTCCAGGAACGCTGAGCCCTCGTTCTTGCTTTGCCAGACCTCTGGTGTCTCCTCTTTGGACTGTGTTTGTTGTCTGAGGCTTCAGGCCTGTTCTTTAGCCTGAGACTATATGAACTCTTTTTTTTTTTTTAATTAATTAAAAAAATTGTTTTGGCCGGGTGTGATGGCTCACGCCTGTAATCCCAGCACTTTGGGAGGCCGAGACGGGTGGATCACCTGAGGTCGGGAGTTCAAGACCAGCCTGGCCAACATGGTGAAACCCTGTCTCTACTAAAAATACAAAAATTAGGCGGGCGGGCTGGGCACAGTGGCTCATGCCTGTAATCCCAGCACTCTGGGAAGCTGAAGCAGGTGGATCACCTGAAGTCAGGAGTTCAAGACCAGCCTGACCAATATGGTGAAACCCTATCTCTACCAAAAGCACAAAAATTAGCCAAGCATGGTGGTGTGCACCTGTAGTCCCGCTACTTGGGAGGCTGAGACAGAATTGCTTGAACCCAGGAGGCGGAGGTTGCAATGAGCTGAGATCATGCCACTACACTCCAGCCTGGGCGACAGAGCGAGACTCCACCTCAAAAAAAAAAAAAAAAATTAGCTGGGCATGGTGGCAGGTGCCTGTAATCCCAGCTACTTGGGAGGCTGAGGCGGGAAGATCACTTGAACCCAGGAGGCGGAGGTTGCAGTGAGTCAAGATCGCACCACTGCACTCCAGCCTGGGTAACAGGGTAAGACTCCGTCTCAAAAAAAAAAAAGTTTTTTGTAATAGAAATAGGGCCTTGCCATTTTGCCCAGGCTGGTCTTGAACTCTTGGGCTCAAGCCATCCACCTACCTTGGCCTCCTAAAGTGCTGGGTTTATAGGCATGAGCCACTGCACCTGGTCCTATATGAACTCTTGACCTCAGTTACTCAGTCTGTAAAAGGGGTCAGTGCCCTCCCTGACAACTCACATGTTTGTGGCTGACTGGGATCTTGACCGAAGATCTGCCCTGTGGGGTACAGTCCCATCTGAGGGGCTCCCAGGCCCGGGGGGCAGAGGGTGAGGTGCAGCAGTAGGAAGTGTTCAGATGGGGTGGCAGGTGAGTGAGTGTCATCATCTTTGAGGCATCACTGAGAAACGGGGGTCAGCAGATCTGGGTTTCATGTCTGCCTCTGTCACCTTGAGCATATGTCTTCACGTGGGTGAACCTTAGGTTCCTCGTCTGGAAATGACAGGGACTCAGATGGGTACCCCAGGCTAGGTCCTAGTGCAGTGCCGGGCACAGCTGGTGCTCGTTCACTGCGGCTTGTGTGCTCATGACTGAGGGTGCTGGCCCCTAGACCTCACCTTCTCGGCACTGGCATCTTGCCATCCTTTTGTTTTTGTGGCCTGTGTTTCAGGGAGGCTGGTCAAGTTCCCCGTCTAGGGTGGCTGCCTCTCAGTCTCTCGTCTGGTCGGCAGATGTGCCGGAGAGCCGGTGTGTGTCCCGTCCCTGAGGTGCTCTGGGGCGGTCCTGCTGCCTTGGACCTTCCCCAGGGAGGTGTAACCGGCAGCGTCTCCTCTTCCCTGCAGTCTGCATTCTCACAGCTACGATTGACGCCAGGCCTGCGGAAAGTCCTCTTTGCCACGGCCCTGGGGACTGTGGCCCTGGCCCTGGCTGCCCACCAGCTGAAGAGGCGACGGAGGAGGAAGAAGCAGGTTGGTCCCGAGATGGGAGGGGAGCAGCTGGGCACAGTGCCCCTCCCTATCCTCTTGGCCAGGAAGGTCCCTTCAGTGAAGAAAGGTAGGTGTGAGGTGGTGGGCATAGGCCTGACCTGAGGTCACATCCTGGGGTCATATCCCAGCTGGGTCACTCTCTACTTGGGGATATTGGGCCAGTGTCTTCCTGTCTCAGAGCCAAGGTCTCCTGATCTGTGAGCGGGATGGCAGTAGCATCCCTCCCTCCAGTCACTGTACTGGAGGGTGATGCGGTTGGATGCGCATGCTCCATTGGTGGAGGTGGTTTTGGTTGTTCTCATTAGCTGAGGACGCTTTGGAAGCACCTTGGTCAGCGGGGGTCGGGGATGTGGCTCCTGGGTCCAGAGAGGGACGTTCCCCAGGCTGAGGAGCAGGAAGAGCCATGTGGTTCTTGAACGACGCAGTATTCCTCCCATCCCCTTCTCTCTTAAAAATTGAGGTTCAGGCCGGGCACGGTGGCTCACGCCTGTAATCCCAGCTCCTTGGGAGGCCGAGGCGGGCAGATCATGAGGTTAGGAGATGGAGGCCATCCTGAATAACACGGTGAAACCCCATCTCTACTAAAAATACAAAAAATTAGCCGGGCACGGTGACGGGCACCTGTAATCCCAGCTACTCAGGAGGCTGAGGCAGGAGAATGGTGTGAACCCAGGAGGTGGAGCTTGCAGTGAGCCGAGATTGCGCCACTGCACTCCAGCCTGGGTGACAGAGTGAGACTCCATCTCAAAAAAAAAAAAAAAAATTTGAGGGTTAATTTGCATGCAGTAAGATTCGTACTTTTTAGCATACTATTCTGTGTCTTTGACACATAGAGTCATCCAACCACCACCATAGTTAGGAATCATTCAGCTGGTTGGAAGGTAGTGAGTTCACTCAGTAGGTTGCTCACAGTCACAGATCACACTCCTTCTTCTGTTCTCTTTTTTTTTTTTTTTTTTTTTTGAGACGGAGTCTTGCTCTGTCACCCAGTCTGCAGGGCAGTGGCACAATCTCGGTTCATTGCAGCCTCGGCCTCTTAGGTTCAAGAGATTCTCCTGCTTCAGCCTCTCCAAAAGCTGGGACTACAGGCACGTGCCACCATGCCTGGCTAATTTTTGTATTTTTAGTAGAGACGGGATTTCGCCACGTTGGCCAGGCTGCTCTCGAACTGCTGAGCTCAAGTGATCCGCCCACCTCAGCCTCCCAAAGTCCTGGGATTACAGGTGTGAGCCACCGCACCCGGCCCCGGCCATCTTTCTACTCTTTTTTTTTTTGAGACGGAGTCTCATTCTCTGTCACCCAGGCTGGAGTGCTGTGGCATGATCTTGGCTCACTGCAACCTCTGCATCCCGGGTTCAAGCGATTCTCCTGCCTCAGCCTCCGGAGTAGCTGGGACAACAGGTGCGTGCCACCAAGCCCGGCTAATTTTTTGTATTTTTAGTAGAGACGGGGTTTCACTGTATTAGCCAGGATGGCCTTGATCTCCTGAACTCGTGATCCGCCTGCCTCGGCCTCCCAAAGTGCTGGGATTACAGGCATGAGCCAACCTGCCCGGCTTTTTTTTTTTTGAGACAGAGTTTAGCTTGTGTTTCCCAGGCTGGAGTGCAGTGGTCTGGTCTCTGCTCACTATAGCCTCTGCCTTCCGGTTTCAAGCAATTCTCCTGCCTCAGCCTCCCGAGTAGCTGGGACTACAGGTGCATGCCACCACGCCCAGCTAATTTTTTGTATTTTTAGTAGAGACAGGGTTTCACCATATTGGCCAGGATGGTCTCCATCTCTTGACCTCCTGATTCGCCTGCCTCAGCCTCCCAAATTGCTGGGATTACAGGTGTGAGCTGCCGCGCCCGGCCTAGAATTGGAAAAAGAAGTCTTGAGACTAATATGGAAAAGGACCCTGAGAGACGCTCAGGCAGCCGAATTTTGTGTCTGTCCTGGGAAACCTGGAGTCATCTGCACAGCGTTTAGCTTCTGTGCCCTGTCCCACTCTGCCTGCTCTCATTTCACCTTATTTTCCCTTCCCTACTTTTCTCACTTCTAACAAAATATTGGCCATGTATAGTGGCTTGTACCTGTAATCCCAGTACTTTGGGGCAGGTGGATCACTTGAGCCCAGGAGTTTGAGACCAGCCTGGGTGGTATGTGGAGGCCCTGTCTCTGTTTCTTTTTTTGGAGACAGAGTCTCGCCCTGTCGCCTAGGGCGGAGTGCAGTGGCACCATCTTGGCTCACTGCAACCTCCGCCTTCCAGATTCAAGCAGTTCTCATGCCTCAGCCTCCCGAGTAGCTGGGAGTGCTACCACGCCTGGCTAATTTTGTGTTTTTACTAGAGACAGGGTTTCACCATTTTGGCCAGGCTGGTCTCGAACTCCTGACCTCAGGTGATCTGCCCACCTCGTTCTCCCAAAAGTTGGGATTACAGGTGCGTGCCACCATGCCCGGCTTTCTTTGTTTTATTTTATTATTATTTTTTAATTTTTATTTACTTTTTTTTTTTGAGACAGAGTCTCACTCTGTTGCCCAGGTTGGAATGCAGTGGCACAATTTCAGCTCATTGCAACGTCCACCTCCCAGGATCAAGCGATTCTCCTGCCTCATCCTACCAAGTAGCTGGGATTACAGGCGTGTGCCATCACACCTGGCTAATTTTTGTATTTTTAGTAGCGACGGGGTTTCTCCATGTTGGCCAGGCTGGTCTTGAACCCCTGACCTCAGGTGATCCACCCGCCTCGGCCTCCCAAAGTACTAGGATTACAGGCGTGAGCCACCGTGCCCAGGCTATTTTGTTTTGTTTTTTTGAGACAGAGTCTCACTCTGTTGCCCAGGCTGGAGTGGAATGGCGCAATCTTGGCTCACTGCAACCTCTGCCTCCCGGGTTCAAGGATTCTCCTCCTCAGCCTACCAAGTAGCTGGGATTACAAACAGGTGCCACCATACCTGGCTAATTTTTTGTGTTTTTAGTAGAGACAGGCTTTCACCACGTGGGCCAGGCTGCTCTCGAACTCCTAATCTCATGTGATCTGCTGACCTCAGCCTCCCAAAGTGCTGGGATTACAGGTGTGAGCCACTGTGCCCGGCCCTGTCTCTATTTTAAAAAATAACCTTTTGTGTATTTCATTAAAATTTTTTTTGAGACATTCTTGCTCTGTTGCCCAGGCTGGAGTGCAGTGGCACGGTCTTGGCTCACTGCAACCTCCGTGTCCCAGGTTCAAGCGATTCTCCTGCCTCAGCCTCCTGAGTAGCTGGGATTACAGGCGTGCGCCACCCCATCTGGCTAATTTGTGTATTTTTATTATAGATGGGGTTTTACCTTGTTGGCCAGGCTGATCTCGAGCTCCTGACCTCAAGTGATCCACCCACCTCGGCCTCCCAAAGTGCTAGGATTACAGACATGATCCACCCAGCCCATCCTAAAAAAAAATATATATATATATGTATATATATTTGAGACAGGGTCTCACTCTGCTTCCCAGGCTGGAATGAAGTATTGCGATCATGGCTCACTGCAGCCTTGACCTCCCAGGCTCAAGTGATCCCCCACCCTCAGCCTCCCAAGTAGCTGGGGCTGCAGGCCACGCCACCACACTTGGCTAATTTTTGTATTTTTTGTTGAGACAGGGTTTCGCCATGTTGCCCAGGCTGGTCTTGAACTCCTGGGCTCAAGCAGTCCTCCCCCATCTTGGCCTCCCAAAGTGCTGGGATTATAGGTGTGAGCCATCGTGCCCGGCCTTTTGTATATTTTTAAAAGTTGTTGTCTCACATCTCTTTTGGAAGGAGGAGAATTCTAAACCATTCTCTCAATCAGCAGCCCAGAGAAGGCTAAGCAAGGAGGCGGGAAAGCAGATGGACCTCATTCTCGGCTTATCTGGCAGATCGGGACTCCTCCCCTCGGCCTGGCCCTGTGCCCTGTGGCAGGGATATGGCAGGGATGTGGTCATGAGCAGGACATGGAGGGCCCCGCACTCTTCTCCTGAGTGCACGCCCTCGGGGCCCCTCTGTTCCCCTGACTTAGAAGGTCAGGACCGATTCCCAGATGAGGAAGAAGGGGAAGGTGGTCCAGAGTGGGGGCAGCCCGTGTAAAGGCCACATGGGATGCCTGTGTGACGCCTGCCCTTCTGCTCCTCACAGGATACTCCAGCCGGAGAGTCCAGAGCCCCAGCAGCAAGAGCAACGACACCCTGAGTGGCATCTCTTCCATTGAGCCCAGCAAGCACTCGGGCTCCTCCCACAGTGTGGCCTCGGTGAGCAGCAGGTGCCAGGGCTCCAGGGCTCCAGGTCCGGGCTTACCCCTGCTGAGGACTCTGCCCTCAGCAAGCTTATAGACTGGTAGAGTCCATTCATTCATTCATTCTCTCTCTCACTCCTCCACCCACGCGGGCTTTCAGGGATTATCCCTAATCACTCACTGTGCCAGGTGTTGGTGGGAGAAAGGTGGGCTGGTGCAGAGGAGAGAAACTGATGGTCTCCTGGGGAGACCGGTACCTGTGAAAGTGCAGGTTATTCATTCATCAGCCACTGACAAGCACCTGCCTTATACCAGGGACTCTGTCAGGCGCTGGAGGTGTAGAGATAAACAAGGCAGAAGCTTGGCTTCTTCTGGGGTGTGGCTTTTGGTTCATTCACTCGTCCAGCAAGCAGAGTCCCAGCTCTGAGCCAGGCTGGCACAGGGGCAAGCAAGAGCTGGTTCTTGTCCTGGGGCTGCCAGCCACTCGTGTGGATGAGAGGCAGGACCCTGGCACAGAATGGGTACTCTCTGTCTTCTTGTTCAAGTGGTAGAGGAGCCCCGGCGTAGGGGATGGATACAGCAGTCAGGAGCAGGGCTCAGAGGGATTCCCAGGTTCCTGGGCTGGGCGTTGGTCTCAGGATTCCTTCCTGCTTTGGTGGCTTCTATGAAGCACCATCAGGCAGTTTGTGGGTCCAGGCCATTCTGAGGGTGTGGACGCTGTGGCTAGGAACAAGCTCAGGGATGGCATTTGGAGGGGGCGTGTGGCCCATGGTCAGGCAGTGGGGGAGGGCTCAGGGGGGCCCTGCAGAGAGCCCGGGAAGGCTTCACTCTTTCTTCTTGCACTGATTGGCGCCCAGATGATGGCAGTGAACTCATCCAGCCCCATAGCCGCGTGCTCGGGACCATGGGATGCCAGAGGGATGGAGGAGTCTCTGACCACCAGCGACGGCAATGCAGAGAGCCTGTACATGCAAGGTGTGGCCAGGAGGTGCCTCAGCTTCGAGGGCAGGGTGGGTGGCAGGAACAGTCCCTTCCTAGGAGCTTGGCCAGTCTTGGGTCACTTTGCCCCTCACTACCCTGCCCCAAATCCCAACTGGGTGATTTCCAGCCATTTCTGAACAAGGGACAGTGTCTAGGAACAAACCTGGTCTGAAAGAAGGCCTGGAACCTGAGCAGCCCAGGCCACACGGTCCCACCCAGTTCTTGCCCTTCAAGGCCCTCCTGCCTCCTTGATGTTCTGAGCCCCCTCTTGGGTGAGACTGTGGAGGTGCTGACCCACGCTTTTCGCCTCACCTGTGCTCAGGCATGGAGCTGTTTGAGGAAGCTCTGCAGAAGTGGGAGCAGGCACTAAGCGTGGGCCAGCGGGGGGACAGCGGCAGCACCCCCATGCCCAGGGACGGCCTCCGGAACCCAGAGACTGCATCAGAGCCACTGTCTGAGGTAGGTGGTCTTCTGCATCCCCCTACGCCCATGGGAGAAGGTTGCAGCACAGGAGAGGGGCGGCCACACCTTGGGAGGCAGGCAGTCTCCTGTCCTCTGAGACTGCTGATTTCCCTCTATGAGGGTGTCATGACGTGAAACAAAACAATTCATGTCACGTGCTCAGCACAATGCCCGGCGCTCGGTAAAAACAGCCGTACTGAGACTCACACCCGCCTCGACCCTGTGAAGGGCAACGTGTGGTCCTGAAAGGCTGGAAGGGAAGGCGCCTCTGTTGAGGGTTGGCTGCATTGCCTGGCCTTTGTTTTGTTTTGTTTTTGAGATGGAGTCTCGCTCTGTTGCCAGGCTGGAGTGCAGTGGCGCAATCTTGGCTCACTGCAACCTTCACCTGCCAGGTTCAAGCGATTCTCCTGCCTCAGCCTCCTGCGTAGCTGGGATTATAGGCGCCTGCCACCACATTCGGGTAATTTTTGTATTTTTAGTAGAGACAGGGTTTCACCATGTTGGCCAGGCTGGTCTTGAACTCTTGACCTCATGATCCACCCTCCCTGGCCTCCCAAAGTGCTGGGATTACAGGCGTGAGCCATCGTACCCAGCTGTTTTGTTTTTTGTTTTTTTTGAAATGGAGTCTTGCACTGTCACTCTGGCTGGAGTGCAGTGGCGCAATCTTGGCTCTCCGCAACCTCCGCCTCCCGGGTTCAAGTGATTCTCCTGCCTCAGCCTCCTGAGTAGCTGGGATTACAGGTGCCTGCCACCACACCCAGCTAATTTTTTGTGTTTTTAGTAGAGATGGGGTTTCACCACATTGGCCAGGCTGGTCTTGAACTCTTGACCTCGTGATCTGCCTGCCTTGGCTTCCCAAAGTGGTAAGATTACAGGTGTGAGCCACTGCACCCTTTTTTTCTTTTCTTTTTTTTCCTTTGAGACAGAGTTTCGCTCTTGTTGCCCAGGCTGGAGTGCAATGGTGCGATCTTGGCTCACTGCAACCTCCGCCTCCCGGGTTTAAGCGATTCTTCTGTCTCAGCCTCCCGAGTAGCTGGGATTATAGGCGCATGCCACCACATGTGGCTAATTTTTGTATTTTTAGTAGAGATGGGGTTTCATCGTATTGGTCAGGCTGGTCTCGAACTCCTGACCTCAGGTGATCTGCCTGCCTTGGCCTCCCAAAGTGCTGGGATTACAGGCGTGAGCTACCGCGCCTGGGCTTTTTTTTCTTTAATACACTTTTTTGGGGACTTTTTGGGCACCATCCAAGTTTTCTACAGTGAATTATTTATTTATTCTTTTTTTTTTTTTTTTTTTTGGAGACGGAGTCTCACTCTGTTCCCAGGCTGGAGTGCAGTGGCGCGATCTCGGCTCAGTGCAACCTCCGCTTCCTGGGTTCAAGAGATTCTCCTGCCTCAGCATCCCAAGTAGCTGGGATTACAGGTGTGCACCACCACGCCCAGCTAATTTTTGTATTTTTAGTAGAGACGGGGTTTCACCATGTTGGCCAGAATGATCTCCATCTCTTGACCTCATGATCCGCCCGCCTTGGCCTCCCAAAGTGCTGGGATTACAGGCGTGAGCCACCGTGCCCGGCTTATTTATTTATTTATTTATTATTTTATTATTATTTTTTAAGACGGAGTCTCGCTCTGCTGCCCAGGCTGGAGGTGCAGTGGCGTGATCTCGGCTCACTGCAAGCTCTGCCTCCCAGGTTTACGCCATTCTCTTGCCTCAGCCTCCCCAGTAGCTGGGACTACAGGTGCCTGCCACCATGCCCGGCTAATTTTTTGTATTTTTTGGTAGAGACGGGGTTTCACCATGTTAGCCAGGATGTAATTAATTAATTAATTAATTTGAGACGGAGTCTCACTCTGTCGCCCAGGCTGGAGTCCAGTGGTGCGATCTCGACTCACTGCAAGCTCTGCCTCCTGGGTTCACGCCATTCTCCTGCCTCAGCCTCTGGAGTAGCTGGGACTACAGGTGCCTACCACCACGCCCAGCTAATTTTTTTGTATTTTTAGCAGAGACAGGGTTTCACTGTGTTAGCCAGGATGGGCTTGATCTCCTGACCTCGTGATCTGCCTGTCTCGGCCTCCCAAAGTGCTGGGATTATAGGCGTGAGCCACCGCGCCCAGCCTGTAATTTATTTATTTTTAAGATGTAGCCTCACTCTGTTTTCCAGGCTGGAGTGCAGTGGTGCGATCTTGGCTCACTGCAGCCTCCACCTCCTGGGTTCAAGTGATTCTGTCTCAGCCTCCTGAGAAGCCAGAGTCAGAGGTGCCTGCCACCACGCCCAGCTAATTTTTGTATTTTTAGTAGAGACGGGGTTTTACCATGTTGGCCAGGGTGGTCTCGAACTCCTAACTTCAAGTGATCCACCCGCTTCGGCCTTCCAAAGTGCTGGGATTACAGGCTTGAGCCACCACACCCAGCCTACAGTGAATATTTATTATTGCAATATCAGGAAAGGAAAATGAAGTTAAAAGGCTAAAATTTAAATTTTTGTGGCCAGGCACGGTGCCTCACACCTGTAATCCCAGCACTTTGGGAGGCCGAGGCAGGAGGACCAGTTGAGCCCAGGAATTTGAGGGGATGGGGCCACTTTTGGCAGCGGAGGTAGAAGGAGGAGGGAGGATTTCTCTGCCTATTCCTCCCTCACCCTTGCCTTCATTCCTCTACCCGTGTCTCCCATTGGCCGAGAGCCAGCTGGCAGGGGGACCTGGGAAACAGGTTGCAGAACAAGGGGAGGGCTGTGTCTGGCACAGCTGGTAACAAGTTGAAGGTGTCCATGCTCTCTGTCCCTGCTGGGGTGTGAGCTCAGGATGTGAAGGTCAGGGAAATACCTGAGGTTTGAAGTGACTCAAACCCTTGAGTGCCTGCAGTTGCAGCTGCGTCAGGTCCTGTCTGCGAGTCGGCAGGGAACGGGCACCTGTAGGAGTGTGTTGGTGAGGGGGACTCAAGGGAGGTAGCTCTATTTCCCAAATTGTATTTCTTGCTAAAAACTATATCTGAAAATGATAGAACTTGCATTGTTTTCCTTGTTGTGAAAGCAATTACATATTCCTTATAAAATCATGAAAAGTACGGAAATAGGAAAGAGAAGGGGGTGTAAAATAGTCTGATCCCAGACTCTGATCAGACAGCCCATGGTTGTGTGGTGTGGGGCCCTCGGCCTCCTGGAGCACTGGCGCTCTGTGGGGGCACCAGCACCAGCTGTTCAGGCCTGGTCCATAGTAGGTGCTCAGTTAATGATCTGTGGCATGTCTACATGCTAGGACGCCTACAACCCTACAATCCTACAAGGGGTGCCTGCAGCCCTTCATCCAGGCATCACCACTTTCTATTCCTTCAGGCATTTTTTTGTATCTATTGCTATAATTTTTTTTTTTTTTGAGACGGAGTTTCGCTTTTGTTGCCCAGGCTGGAGTGCAGTGGCGCAATCTTGGCTCACTGCAACTTCTGTCTCCCAGGTTCAAGCGATTCTCCTGCCTCAGCCTCCCAAGTAGTTTGGATTACAGGCATGTGTCACCACGCCCGGCTAATTTTTTTTGTATTTTTAGTAGAGATGGAGTTTCACCATGTTGGCCAGGCTGGTTTCTATCTCCTGACCTCAGGTGATCCGCCCGCCTCGGCCTCGCGAAGTGCTGAGATTACAGGCATGAGCCACTGCGCCTGGCCTATTGCTATAATTTTTAAACAGTTTTATTGAAATATAGGCTGGGCACAGTGGCTTACACTTGTAATTCCAATACTTTGGAAAGCTGAGGTGGGAGAATTGTTTGAGCCAGTGAGGGAGAAGTTCAAGACCAACCTGGGCAACATAGTGAGACTCTGTCTCAAAAAAATTTTTTCTTCTTGAGACAGGGTCTTACTCTGCTGCCCAGGCTGGAGTGCAGTGGTGTGACCAATTAGCTGGGTGTCATGGCATGTTCCTGTGGTCCCAGCTACTCGGGAGGCTGAGGTGGGAGGATCACCTGAGCCCAGGAGTTCAAGGCTGCAGTGAGCTATGATTGTGCCACTGCACTCCAGCTTGGGCAACCCTGTCTCTACAAAAAGAAAAAGAAAAGATATAATTCACATAGCATCTAAACTGTACAATTGAGTAGCTTTTGGTATATTCACAAAATTGTGTATCTATTATCACAATCAGTTTTGGAGCATTTTTATCCCAATAAGAAACCCCTGGTCCAGCATGGTGGCTCATACCTGTAATCCCAGTGCTTTGGAAGGCCGAGGTGGAGGAAAATTTCTTGAGCCCAGAAATTCAAGACCAGCCTGGGCAGCATAGTGAGACCCCATCTCTGCAAAAAATTAAAAAGTTAGTTGGGCATGGTGGCGCACACCATGTGGTAGTCCCAGCTACTCAGGAGTCTGAGGCAGTAGGATCCCTTGAGCCCAGAAGGTCAAGGCTGCAGTAAGCCATGATTGTGCCACTGCATTCCAGCCTCTGTAATAGAGTGAGACCCTGTCTCAACAACAACAACAAAGAAACAACAACAAAGAAACCCCATGTACTTTGGCCATTCCCTTTACATTCCTTCATTTCCCCCCAGCTCTAGGCAACCACAAATCTATTTTCTCTACATCTGGATTTGCCTATCACGGACGTTTCTAGAAATGGGATCACAGAATATGTGGCCTTTTGTGACTGCCTCCTTTCACATAGCAGAGTGCTTCCAAGGTTCATCTGTGTTGCAGCATGAATCACTGTTTTGTTTCTGTTGTATAGATGGACCACATTTTGTTTATTTGTTCATCAGTTGGTAGATATTTGGGTTGCTTCCATTTTTTGGCTCTTATGAATAATGCTGCTATGAACATTCATGTACAAGTTTTTGTGTGGACATATGTTTTCATTTCTCTTGGGTATATACCTAGAAGTGAAATTGTGGGGATCACATGATAACTCCATGTTTAACTTTTTTTTAAGACGGAGTCTCGCTCTGTCGCCCTGGCTGGTGTGCAGTGGCACAATCTCTGCTCACCACAACCTCCACCTCCCAGGTTCAAACGATTCTCCTGCCTCAACCTCCTAAGTAGCTGGGATTACAGGTGCACGTCACCACGCCTGGCTAATTTTTGTATTTTTTTTCTTTTCTTTTTTTTTTTTTTTTTGAGATGGAGTCTCGCTCTGTCGCCCAGGCTGGAGTTCAGTGGCGCGATCTCAGCTCACTGCAAGCTCTGCCTCCTGAGTTCATACCATTCTCCTGCCCCAGCCTCCTGAGTAGCTGGGACTACAGGCGCCTGCCACCACTCCCGGCTAATTTTTTGTATTTTTAGTAGAGACGGCGTTTCACCGTGTTAGCCAGGATGGTCTCGATCTCCTGACCTTGTGATCCGCCCACCTCAGCCTCCCAAAGTGCTGGGATTACAGGCGCCCGCCACCACACCTGGCCTAATTTTTGTATTTTTAGTAGAGACGGGGTTTCACCATGTTGGCCAGGCTGATCTCGAACTCCTGACCTCAGATGATCCACCCACCTCGGTCTCCCAGAGTGCTGGGATTACAGGCATGAGCCACCATGCCCGGCCCTTCTCCATGTTTAACTTTTTAAGGAACCACCAAACTGTTTTCAAAGCGACTGCACGTTTTTTGTTCTCATCAGCAGCCCGTGAGGGTTCCCATTTCTCCACATGCTCACCACCACTTGTTCCTGTCTTTTTGGTTATCACCATCCTGGCGGGTGCAGGTGGCTTCTCGTTGTTTTGATTTGCATTTCTCTGATGGCTAAGGATGTTGAGCATCTTTTCATGTACTTCTTATCCATTATTACATCTTATTTGGAGGAATGTCTATTCTGATGCCTTCTTTTGTAATTGGGTCATTTGTGTTTTTATTAAGTTCTAAGGGTTTCTCATATTCTGGAGAAAGCCCCTTATCAGATGCGGTTGCAGATATTTTCTGTATTTTCTGTCATCCTATGAGTTGTCTTTTCACTTTTATGTATTTTTATTTCGTATTTATTTATTTATTTATTTATTTTGAAACAGAGTCTCGCTCTGTCACCTAGGCTGGAGTGCAGTGGTGCGATCTCAGCTCACTGCAGCCTCCGCCTCCCAGGTTCAAGCGATTCTCCCACCTCAGCCTCCTGATAAGCTGGGATTACAGGTGCCCGCCACCATGCCCAGCTAATTTCTATATTTTTAGTAGAGATACAGTTTCACCATGTTGGCCAGGCTGGTCTCGAACTCCCAACCCCAGGTGATCTGCCCGCTTTGGCCTCCCAAAGTGCTGGGATTGCAGGCGTCAGCCACTGCGCCTGGCCTCACGTTTTGCTGGTGCCCCCTGAAGCACAAAAGTTTTTTGAGAGTCAAGGTTATCTGTTTTTTCCTTTTGTTGAGTGTGCGTCTGACGTCACATCTAAGAACCATTACCTAGGCCGGGCGCGGTAGCTCACGCCTGTAATCCCAGCACTTTGGGAGGCCAAGGTGGGTGGATCATGAGGTCAGGAGATCGAGACCATACTGGCCCACATGGTGAAACCCCGCCTCCACTAAAAATACAAAAATTAGCTGGACATGGTGGCACGTGCCTGTAATCCCAGCTACTTGGGAGGCTGAGGCAGGAGAATCACTTGAACCAGGGATTCAGAGGTTGTAGTGAGCCGAGATGGTGCCACAGCACTCCAGCCTGGCGACAGAGCGCAAGACTCTGTCTCAAAAAAAAAAACAAAACAACAAAACAAAACCGTTACCTTACTTGAGACCATTTCACAGAGACACAGATTTGTGCCAAAACTGCAAGTCTCTGCTGGCCACACAGGGTGCGTCCCAGCCCTGCCGGAGAACTGAGCAAAGGGTCCTGCAGGCCTGTGGCTGCATCCCAGCTCTGCCAGGCTCTTGCTGGTCATGTGGACCACTTAACCTTGAGTTTGATCTGTGAAATGGGGTCCTAGTAATCCTGGCCTCAGAGGGACACTGTGAGGCTGAACGATAAGGCACCTGGCCCCAGGTGGCACTCAGTGCATGGCTGCCATTTCCATCATTTCCATCCCTCTCCGAGCTCTTCTGACTGTTTCTCCCCAGAGCCCGCAGCCCTCATCTTCTCCCCGCGGGTCCAGTTACAGGCAGTTGCAGGCTCTGGCAGCCTTTGTGGAAAACAGAGTGGGGCTGGCTCATGCCTCCCCTCAGCATTCAACCCAGAAGCTCCTGGGGTGCAGGGAGGAGTGCCCCCTCTTCCCCCACCTGGCCTGGTGGCCCAAGGGTAGCGACAAGGTCATCAAGGCCACAGGATGCTGCACACTCTTTTTTTTTTTTTTTTTTTGAGATGGAGTCTTGCTCTGTCACCAGGCTGGAGTGCAGTGGCACGATCTCGGCTTACTGCAACTTCCACCTCCCGGGTTCAAGAGATTCTCCTACCTCAGCCTCCCAAGTAGCTGGGATTACAGGCGTGAGCCACTGTGCCCGGCCTTTTTTTTTTTTTTTTTTTTTCCAAGACAGAGCTTTGCTCTTGTTGCCCAGGCTGGAGGGCAATGGCACGGTCACAGCTCACTGCAGGCTCCGCCTCCTGGGTTCATGCCATTCTCCTGCCTCAGCCTCCTGAGTAGCTGGGATTACAGGTGCCAGCCACTATGCCCAGCTAATTTTTATATTTTTAGTAGAGACGGGGTTTCTGCGTGTTGGCTAGGCTGGTCTTGAACTCCTGACCTCAGGTGATCCGCCTGCCTCGGCCTCCCAAAGTGCTGGGATTACAAGTGTGAGCCGCTGTGCCCAGCCAATTTGTGTATATTTTATGGTAGTAAATGATAAAGACTAGTATCTACATATATTTTATGTATTTGTGACGTATCTTTTTCATAATTTTTTCAGTATCTCTAGGCTAAGTGGGTTCATTTCTGAGGTTTTTCAAATTGTCATAAATTTCCAAAAAATTCTTCTATATATTTATTGAAAAATATCTGGCCAGGGGCCTCGCGCGGTGGCTCATGCCTGTAATCCCAGCACTTTGGGAGGATGAGGTGGGCGATCACGAGGTCAGGAGATCAAGACCATCCTGGCTAACACAGTGAAACCCCGTCTCTACTAAAAATACAAAAAATTAGCCGGGCGTAGTGGCAGGCACCTGTAGTCCCAGCTACTCAGGAGGCTGAGGCAGGAGAATGGCATGAACCTGGGAGGCGGAGCCTGCAGTGAGCCGAGATTGCACCACTGCACTCCAGCCTGGGCGACAGAGCCAGACTCCATCTGAAAAAAAAAAAAAAAATTTGGCCGGGTGCAGTAGCTCACACCTGTAGTCTCAACACTTAGGAGACCAAGGTGGGAGGATCACTTGAGTCTAGGAATTCAAGACCAGCCTGGGCAACATGGTGAGGTCCTGTCTCTACAATGAATACAAAAATATTTGCCGAGCATGGTGGTGGGCACCTGTAGCCCCAGCTACTCAGGAGGCTGAGTTGGGAGGATTGCCTGAGCCCATGATCTCATCACTGCACTGTAGCCTGGGCAACAGAGCAAGACCCTGTCTCGAGAAAAAAAAAAACAAAAACTTATGTTGTTCAAGGGTCACGTGTATTATTAAAATTAATTTTGCCCATTACTTTGTGCTATTTATTGTGGTCTGTAGCAAACATTAAATGTTGCACGTGGCTTTCCACTGGACAGCACTGCTCTAGAGCCACAGACACCTGGATTCAGTTTGTGGCACCGCTAGTTCTACACTGTGACCTCAGGGAAATAATTCCCCCTTCCGAGCCTTGTCTTAGTTTCTCTGTCTGTCAAGGGAAATAAGAGCGTCTTTCTCCTAAGATCTCAGGGATAACTTAAAGAACTACAGTAGGCAATGCACGTCACACAAGACTGGCCCATGGTGGCCACCAGTAAGTGTAGCTTTTAGAATAAATACTGTAATAATGACTTTTTTTTTTTTTTAAGACGGACTCTTGCTCTGTTGCCCAGGCTGAAGTGCAGTGGCACAATCTCGGCTCACTGCTACCTCCACTTCCTGGGTTCAAGCGATTCTCCTGCCTCAGTCTCCCAAGTCGCTGGAATTACAGGCGCACACCACCAAGCCCAGCTAATTTTTGTGTTTTTAGTAGAGACGGGTTTTCACCAAGTAGACCAGGCTGGTCTCGAACTCCTGACCTCAAGTGATCTGCCCGCCTCGGCCCCCCAAAGTGCTGGGATTACAGGCATGAGCCACTGCACCCAGCTGAGCTCAGGAGTTCAAGACCAGCCTGGGCAACATGGTGAAACCCCACCTTTACTAAAAATACAAAAATTAGCCGGGTGTGGCGGTACGTGCCTATGGTCCCAAGTACTCAGGAGGGTGAGGTGGGAGAATTGCTTGAACCTGGGAGTTGGAAGTTGCAGTGAACCGAGATCACACCACTGCATTCCAGCCTGGGCAACAGAACGAGACCCCATCTCAAAAAAGAAAAAAAGAAAGGACAGTCCTGATGAAAATCCTGACTGCATTTGCAAAAAACAGTAGAGTTAGTCTATACCTTCCTGCCTTAAATCTAGTGCTCACTTCTCTTCCATACTAATAAATGTCCTTTGTGGCATTTTTTTTCCAGAATAGGGCACTTTCATTTGCATTAGAAACCTATTCAGGCAGATATCCTTTCTCCTCAATGATTTTCTTTTTTAAAATTAAATATATATGTGTATTTTATATATATAAATTTTGTTGTTGTTGTTGTTGAGATGGAGTCTCGCTCCGTCGCCC